>NC_136489.1:89433798-89436298 GCF_053919585.1 Euprymna scolopes
ACATGGCAAATTAAACGAAACTAACTATTTAGTGATGTTACCTAATAAAAGGACAACACACAAAGGCACATAGATTAGACAAATTGTCTGAAAACCAAACGTCTGTGTGCTCTACAAATTCATTTCTTAATTTTCAACAGCGATTATAATTTTATTCGCTCGTCATAAAACAGTTCATTAAAACAATACGTATATTTCACTTGCTTCTAATGCTGACTTTTGCATCGGTTCGAATAATGCATAGTTACCTCTTTTCATGTTATGAAAAATGCACTTTTAGTATTGATTGCAAGAACAAATTGTTAGTATTGATTGCAACAGCGATATTACTATATTAGAGACTGCTACATGTACTACAACTGCTTCCTGTACTTTTCACCCAACGTGTAGAATTATTAAATTACATCAATTAATATTAAACGCTATGGAATACGAATGCATTTATATAGACGGTTTAATAGAAGTGCCATACGCATTATAATACTACATTTTCAAGTACATTACCGGCGAAAAAAAAATTTATCATTATTATATACACATGAATTAAATTATAAAAGTTAATTACTAGCAGCCAACAGAGTTACGTATGATATTTTAGTTCATGCAGACGTGGACTCGGTGTCGCGGACGATTAACCTGAAAACTATGATAAGGTTGGTGGGGAGAATTGGGACAGCTTACGTCTGTAAAGACGAAGCAATTGCAATACACACACATACATAGAGGGGAGACTAAAACTTGTTGCTATTGTTTCAAATGATTTGAAATAACAGCAAGGGGAGACTTGATTCCAATTATTTCTCATATGTTATATGTCCCTCTTTTGGAAATAGAGTACGATTATTAATATCTTTTAAATCAAATAATCCTTATACATTGTGAACTTTACATTATGTAGGAAAACCAAAGAGAATATATAAAATATGAGAAATATTTGGAATCAAGTCTCCCTTTCATGCTATTTCAGATCATTTGAAACCGTAGCAGTAAGTTTAAGCCCCCCTTCATCAAGGCCAGTGGTTTTGGGGAAATGTCAGACATTTTGTAATTCATATGCAAAACTAGGAACACAAATGACTATGATTGAAACTTTGGTGAAAGTTCTATATCTTTCCACCCACAAAAATAATTCTTTAACACTACACTATTATAGGTTTTCGAAGGTGTTGAAAACAAAAATAGTAGTTAGAATCCCAGGAACAGTGGGGGGGATCATTTTTGTTTATTAATTAAGCGTAAAATGAACACCCACTTTATAGCCATCTTTTTTAAGGGGTCTTAATTATTAATCTGTTATTATATTTTGGGGTGGTATTTATTTAGTAATTTTTGACTGGTAAACTAACACTAAACCTAGCTATATAACGTGTTTTATATAGGTTTTCTGGTGTGCTGAAAACGAATATGGCATTGAAATTTTCCGCAATTATTTTTTCAGAGTACTATACAATGTAATAAGTAATGGCTATATTTTTCCGAGTATAAGACTATGTTATAACTAGTGGCCACTGTTGTACGCGCAAGGGCACGCATATTTTTTGCATAACACTCGCAAAATAATTATTAATGGAAAATTTAAATGCGACATTTGTTTTCAGCTCACTCGACAACCTACAAAAAATAATTCTTTAAGATAGGTTTGTGTTGATCAACCAAACCACTACAGACACCGCCGTTATAAAAAAAAAAGACCCTCCTGATGTAGGTGACCATAAGTGGGGTGCTGAATTTACGTTAAATTAGTATAAAACGTGATCCCCCAATTTTTAAAATAATAATCTGCGACCTTAAGTGCAAATATCACATAGCCGACTACACAATTCCGCTTATTAGCTTCCTAACTAACCTTAATTCTACAAATTTCTTTTCAATTATAGCCGAGATTCGTAACGTAGAAAATTCCCCAATTTTTCCTCTAAAAATTCCTCAAATTTTTTATAAGTAATACTTATACAGTTCTAATGTCTTTATTTTTATATTATTACTTGATTAATGTAGTGTATATATTAAATAAACTAACTTATACATGCTTCCTTTTGGTTGATTGATTTTTGCTATTCCTTCCGATGAGTTAATGGCAAAATAGATTCACTAATTGATATAATAATGCAGTGATTGATTTTGTGCTACGGTACAGAGACTGTCAAGAATTGTAAATATCAACTAAATTAAAGAAATACATTGTAAGATCGTCAACATCATGAACTTTAGAATATAGATTTTTGTCATTCATTCATTATATTGATCTGCAGTTACATTGAGCTTAATAAATAAGGATCAGTATTTAGTATAAGGAATAAAGTATATTTGCACAGAAATATATATATATATATATATATATATATATTTAATAGTGCAGAAGTTCAGAAAAACATTGATACCGTCGGTATCAAGCCCAACATTAAGGGGACCAGTACTTCATTTAATTGCATCAGTTAATATACGAAAATATAATTTTATGCGTAAAGTTTCAGGATTTATTTAAACAGTGCTAAATACA
>NC_136489.1:89438798-89537700 GCF_053919585.1 Euprymna scolopes
CTCTGGTTACCAAAAATAATAATTATCCCAGTATAGAGGGTTTCCCCTCCATTGACTTGTACAAATTATCTTAAGTGCAGCATCTGCCGGAACAGATGGTATTTATTTGCTCCCCCACTGAGCAAATTAGGCACAAGGCCGTTTTTAATGTGAGGTAAAAACCAGTTCCCCTAAAAGTAGGCAAAAAGGGGGCACTCTGGTTACCAAAAATAATAATTGTCCCAGTATAGAGGGTTTCCCCTCCATTGACTGGTACAAATTATCTTAAGTGCAGCATCTGCCGGAACAGATGGTATTTATTTGCTCCCCCACAGAGCAAATTAGGCACAAGGCCGTTTTTAATGTGAGGTAAAAACCAGCTCCCCTTAAAGTAGGCAAAAAGGGGGCACTCTGGTTATCAAAAATAATAATTGCCCCAGTATAGAGGGTTTCCCCTCCATTGACTGGTACAAATTATCTTAAGTGTAGTATCTGCCGGAACAGATGGTATTTATTTGCTCCCCCACCGAGCAAATTAGGCACCAGGCCAATTTTTAATGTGAGGAGTGAAGGGAGGGGGAAGGGAAAAAGGGGACCAGCTCACGAGAGGTGGGAAATGGGAGCTGGTTAATGGTCAGGCATGTGGTGTTGCCCCCACATCTGGTGTTTGCTAGTCATAGCTAGTCATAGCTTGCAGTATCTGCCGGAACAGATGGTATTTATTTGCTCCCCCACCGAGCAAATTAGGCACAAGGCCAATTTTTAATGTGAGGAGTGAAGGGAGGGGGAAGGGAAAGGGGGGACCAGCTCCCGAGAGGTGGGAAATGGGAGCTGGTTAAAGGTCAGGCATGTGGGGTTGCCCCCATATCTGGTCTTTGCTAGTCATAGCTAGTCATAGCTTGCAGTATCTGCTGGAACAGATGGTATTTATTTGCTCCCCCACTGAGCAAATTAGGCACAAGGCCGTTTTTAATGTGAGGTAAAAACCAGCTCCCCTAAAAGGGGTCACTCTGGTTACCAAAAATAATAATTGTCCCAGTATAGAGGGTTTTCCCTCCATTGACTGGTACAAATTATCTTAAGTGTAGTATCTGCTGGAACAGATGGTATTTATTTGCTCCCCCACCGAGCAAATTAGGCACAAGGCCAATTTTTAATGTGAGGAGTGAAGGGAGGGGGAAGGGAAAAAGGGGACCAGCTCCCGAGAGGTGGGAAATGGGAGCTGGTTAAAGGTCAGGCATGTGGGGTTGCCCCCACATCTGGTCTTTGCTAGTCATAGCTAGTCCTAGCAAGTCATAGCTTGCAGCATCTGCTGGAACAGATACTACACTTTGATCTTGACCAAAAAGCCAAGTTTGTTATAATAGTAGATAGATACAGATATTGTTATATTCTCTGGATAAATATTAAATGTCCTTTAATTAAACGTGTTTCTATTATTCCTGAAATTTATACTTATAACTTTGCCTTTGAGCAGAAATTGAGTCTAAAACTTTTTAGTCTTTTTTCTACTAAACATTTTTTCTGCAATTAATATATTCGTTGTTCTTTTTGTCCTCTTTCTCACAGACATTGTCTTTTTTAAAAAATACTAATCTACAATGTGCTCGTCAAAATCGCCGGATCTATGCCTTGCTTTCTTTACTCTAGCTGGTTTGACTCGTTGGTCTAATGACCGCCATCGATTCATTGTTTCGATACCTTATTGTAAAACAATTTCCTATTTCACTAGCTTCTTTTTCTAGTTAGAAACCATGTTCGAGGTTTTCTTTCTACTATGCGTTGGCCTTTTCAATACAAAGCCAATAGTCGTATCCAGTCTTTGCAAGATTAATATTTCGTTCTTGTTAGCTCATTCGATAAAATAGTTTCGCAGGTTTTCTTAAGCGATTTCCATCCAAAATGTGCGAACCATGATTAATTTGTCAATAACCATGAAGAAGCAATTTACGATATAATTATCAGTGATATTATTAACAAGGGTCGTAATCTCTTATCTCGACATCATTGCGATATCGACCTACCCAGACAAAAAAATGAGAATTAAAAAAAATATAATTCATCTTTTGCGAAAATTTCCTCAATCCTAACACTAACCCTAACACCATCCCCACGGTTTCCATAATTATAAGTTGAAAAAGGATTTATCATTTCTCGATCAAGTGATTTGTGCGTTTGAATCAAAATTCACAAACATGGACTGAAGATAAATCCTTTGAGATGAGATACGCCCTAGAGTTACATCGTACGAAATCAACTTTGATCTTTTTGTTTTATTTTAGTTTTAAACAGTAATTATATAAATCTTTTGGAGGGTCTAAAGCTATTTGTTTTTATATCGATTATCAAATAGCACAGCGACGGTTAGTTGAACATATCAACAGTTTGAGGATTAGGATAATGACTGTGTCTTGTTGTCGAAAGGAAGAACTGACGATGTATTGGCCACGTGGCGCCACTGTGAATATCTACCAGACGATTGTTGCAATGCACCGTTGAATTAAATGAAAACAACAAAAATCGAAGTTGTGGATCGATTATTTTGGCGCTTTTGAATCTGATTAGATTTTTATAGGAAGAACTTCAGTTAGGCATATGCAAACTGAAAGCAATTGCCTGAAAAGATTTATTCGTATTTTTAGTAAAGGTCGATTGATTAGATGTTAACTAACGTCACACACAGACTCACAGACACACAGATACACAAACACACACACACACACACACACACACATATATATATATATATATATATATATATATGTATGAATTTACCAAAATGATCCAAGATGGTTAAATTAAAGTAAATTATGAAAATTAAAGAATTAATATTTTTAAAATTATCTCAGCCAGATTTAACTCATTTCAAAGTGTTTTTAACATATTTTATTAATTGTTTGCTCACACACACACACACACACACACACATATATATATATATATATATATATATATATATATATATATATATAGCGGAGTGTATAAAATACACCATATACTTTTTGAAAAATAGACAAATAAATTGCTCAAACATAGGTTCGGTAAGACTGAAGATAATATACTGTATTTAAAACCTATGGACTAATGTTTGTGTATGGTGTATAGAATCGCATATAGCTAGACATGTTTCTCGTGTATCGACCGTCTTAGATTATAAAAGCAATAATATATCTCGAAGTCGTCGTCAAATGAACGGCGCTGAAGATTCGTCCTAAAAATATATGACTTTAAATAAAATATATCATACTTCTGTATGATAAAAAAAAATTCTTAATCTCAAAAGATCAAATCGGATTTTGTATGAAAAGAACTCGATATCTTTTCAAGTATACATATTAAAAGCAAGAAAACGTATATAAATATGGGTGAAGTACCTAGAATACAATAGGCCAGCGACCAGTGCAATAAGGGTCTATTGATGGGGGAGATATTAATTATCTAGAGTAATAGATATGCCAGTTAAATATAAATAGACACCCTATATTATATCAAATGAATGTTTTTAATATAAAACCCAATGTGCTAATTCATAAAGATGAAGATTATTGACACTCGCATAAACACACACATGCACACACGCACACACACGCACACACACACACACACACACACACATATATATATATATATATATATATATATATATATATATATATATAATGCTCCCTATCTTGGGTTGAGTATATTGGGAAGTGATATAACAATTTCCATTAGTGTATTAAGCGATGCTATTTGTGTAAACAAATTGAGCTTACGTATTTGGACAATGTCACGACATTGTTAATTTACTGCCCGCAGATCAGCAGCCGAATAACAGAACGATTAGAAGCTCCGCGTGTCGTTGGGCGGTCGGGTTTTGATCCTGGCTGTAGGTAGTTCCTTGTCTAGTCGCACTTAAGGGCTGCGGAACAGTACCGTGTGTGGATATATATATATATATATATATATATATATATATATATATATATATATATTGAAAGGAAGTGGTAGATACTTTTAAGTAAAATAAGGTTTATTTTAATGAGCAGTTTCTATTTTAGTGTGATTTACTTTAGAGAATTTTTAATTAATCATGACCCTGGACCGCAAGGGAATTAAAGTAAAGTATTATCTCGTTAAAAAATATATCTCTACTGACTTTCTTAAAGTTTGGATCAACTCAGAGACAGAAAATTTGAAAGTCCTCTATTTATTTAGGAGATGACTCTAATTAGAATGCATTTTTACATCCAGAAGTATACAGTCATTTATGTAAATATGTAACTTCGGTATTTGTGCGTACGTCTGTGCATATGTCCCAAATACATTGTACATTAACACCTTCAATCCATTTTCACGGCTAAAGGTATTTGTTCAGTACTAAAAGAGAAAAAGCAAATTAATTTTTCTTTCATTCCCTTTCCGATGATTTAATAGAGTCTTATGCAATTTTTCCACAATCTTTTTTATTTAATTTATGAATTGCTCCTCTTGCCCCCCTCCAAATTTATACTACTTGATAGATTTTCTTTATAAAAGAAACTATTTGTTTTGAGCTCATATATTATTCGTTTATTGATTGTTTATACACACACACACAAACACACACACACACACATATATATATATATATGCATATATGTGTGTATAGTTATTTTTAAGCCTAGTACATTTGATATGGGTAAAACATATAAATGAACAGTTACTTATAATGAATAGCGTTCAAACACACTAAATTAAGCTGAATAAACGACAGCAACATTATATAAGATTATAGTATAAGAACCTTTTTATACAACTGCACAGGATCAAATAATGTACGTAAAAACAATAATTCAGACGAGAAATTATTTGAAAATATTTTTGGTTTTGAAATACATAGAAAATAAATTACTAAAGTTTCAAGCTAATTCTGCTCTCCATTGAATTAAACATATCCGAAAGAAAAATTATATATTGTGTACACATTACAGTGTTTTTTTCAATGATCAATTACTAGCACGATAGAATTGTTTATGCATAGTTTCTACACTCTGCATAACTGCCAAGAGTTTTAGATGAAAACGTTCTAGTACACATAAATATTCATATGTATATATATATATATATATATATATATATATGTGTGTGTGTGTGTGTGTGTGTGTCGGTGCTTATACGGGAAGTCTCTAGCAATCTCTACTTCTAGAATGTTGGTTGCAGAGTTGAAATTTGATATTTAGTGTATTTGAACTTGTAATGCATTTTATATTTATTTTTCAATCAGTAAAATAGCTGCTAAGATGTCAAATTCCAAACAAATATTGACATTGGCTTGTCGATTATGTACGTGTTTCATTAAAGGTTCTAGGTTTAAGGTTGGTTAATTTTGCAGTTTTTATTTCTGTATTGTCTAAGTCATGAGCTTACATATATGGCTAGATAGGTGTATGTTTGATTTTCGATTCTAGCTGATAGCAGCAAGTATTTTTTTTTTTTACTTTTGAAATCACCAAAATATATTTGTTACAATATAATAATCGACAGAAAAGTGGATCTCTAATAATAATTATGCATTTAGTATGAATCAAGAATATTTAAGAGTATTTTACGACCGGAAAATTCCGGGCGGTCTGCTAATTAATATATATATATATATATATATATATATATATATATATATATATATATATATATATTCGCGCTCTATGAGGATTGGCTTGATAACATATCTTCGATTGAAGATGTTTCCTAATATATTTTTCTAAAAACAGAGTGAGCAAATTCATGGACTATATACACAATGAGGTGTTCAAAGTAATGGCTTGTGTTGAACGATTAACGGGTATTGATATGTATGATTACATTAATTGGTGAAAAATCTACCGCAGAAACAGGGAAAAACTGCAGACAGGCAAGTATTGTCAGAGTTTGTCATATCTTGGATAGATTGCTGATCGGGACTGAAAAGCTCTTTCCTGTGGCACTATACAAGAATCTTCAATACCGGAGTAAGGAAATATATACTTTTTATTTGTTGCAATTATTTGTACAATATAGAAAAGGGAAATTCGTAATAGGATGGGGTTTTTATAAGCAATATATATTAATATCTAAAACAAATAGTATATATATATATATATATATATATATATATATATATACGCACACACACACACACACACACATATATATATATATATATGTTGTATATAATATTTTAATCTGAATACGCATGCATGCTAGATATATATCAGAATGATTCCTTGTGGAGAAAATATAAAATCAATATAACCATCTTTTGATGTCTAATATGTCGCTGACCTTTCATAAAATATGTATGGGGGAAAGATTGCTTCCAAAATATTCATTATTCTGTGTCCCTTATGATGTGCATCCATCAATCTCCTATATTGAACATACACGCATTCATCAGTTTGCATAGATTAACAATTATCTCAGCAGAGTTCATATTAATAACCATTAATTCATCAATAGTAATCTAACACTTGAGGATTATTTGGAATGCAAGGATTCTCTACCGATAGCGAAGCTAATTTTGTATAATGAATCTTCCTGAAACTCTCTAATTATGTTGTTATTATTATTATTATTAGTAGTAGTAGTATTATCTATAATATTAATCTCACCTCTCTGTTTAAATATAGGTATGTATGTATGCATGTATGTATGTATGTATGTATGCATGTATGTTTGAATGTCTGCTTAAAACCTTCGACAAAGGCGACGGATTTGCACAAGATTGGTATCGTTTTTAAACCCGAGCTTTTGGACGACAAATATCGAAACATTGGCTATAAACATTGATTCTTTCAACCTTAACTACTCAACAGGAGGGGTTCGGATTTTCGCCGATTTTTTCGAAATTATTTTCGATTTTCAACCCTTGATTAGAACCTACGTAACTTTCGGTTTGGCGATAGACGCAACAGCAAAGATGTCACGTGTTTTTTTTCACATTTTTCCTCCTATGCGGTACGGGTTCGAGTCTGCCTACTACCACATTTTTGATCAGCACCTCCCCCAAACACCCGAACAATACCGGGCACTGAGGCTAGTCTATAATGTAAATGTCACCTATCTGTTTAAATGTATGTATGTATGCATGTATGTATGTATATATGTATGTATGTCTAGCAAAATTTTCGACAAAGGCGACGGATTTTCACGAGATCCGTATCATTTTTAAGCTGCACCCTTTGGACGACAAATACCGAGCATTAATTCCGTCACCCTCAACTAGGCAGTTTTCCTCAGGGATGGGTCGTTTTTTTCGCCGATTTTCTCTAAAGTAATCGCCTTTTTTCGAGAGTTTAGCCTTAATTTATACCTACGTCATTTCCGGTTTAGCGATGAGCACAATAACTTACGCATCATTTTCTGTTTTGCAATTTTTTTTTCATCCTTTACCGTATGCCTGTCTACTACCACTGCCTGTCTACTACCACTTTTCTTTTTTTTAATTCGAAATTTTTACTTTTTTTTTCTAAACCACACCCTTACACACATCTCCACTTTCTTTTCCACCTTCATGTCAGGGGTTCGAGCCTGTCTGCCTACTACAGCATTTTTTTTCTCAACCCACACCTACAAACATCCGGGCAGCGCCGTGCATCTAGGCTTTATATATATATATATATATATATATATATATATATATATATGCATATATATATGTGCATATATATATATATATATATATATATATATATATATATATATACACAGTTCTGTTTCGCTGTTTCACAGCTCATCAGTGCGGTTAGACAAGCAACTGCCTCAAGCCAGGATCGAAACCCGACCGCCAAAATGACAGTCAATGCTTCTCACCATTACGCTATACGGCTGCTACTGCTGCTGCTGTGAGGTAATTAATTTACGATATTTTGATATATATATATATATATATATATATATATATATATATATATATATATATATATATATATATATATATATATATATATATATATATATATATATATATATATATATGCGATAGCGCGCGTTTTTTTTTTGTTTTTTTTTTTGCATGTGCACGAAAGGCTTTTTTTTACGTCGGGTTCTCGAAGAGTGTACATTTATTCAGAAGTTTCCTTATACTTCCTAGATTATCATATCTCAAATGCGAAAAAAGACGTCGTCTCTACATTTATAGTGATTGACTTTTTAAAAAATTCCCTCTACTCCATCCTTTCGCGTGTTTGTCCTTTTCGTATAAATAAAGCGAAATTATTTGAAGTTATTGCGGTCGTTTGGCTTATC
The DNA here is from genome assembly GCF_053919585.1 of Euprymna scolopes. Classification (NCBI taxonomy): domain Eukaryota; kingdom Metazoa; phylum Mollusca; class Cephalopoda; order Sepiida; family Sepiolidae; genus Euprymna; species Euprymna scolopes. The sequence goes on from NC_136489.1 coordinate 89,447,022, forward strand.
TGTCAGGGACGTCTTGAAGGCAATCAGCTTAAATCAATATGGGTGAAACCCTTTATATAAGACAATCGCTATTCATTTGAGAGCTCCACTTTAGTCGGGACAGCTGGGTTTCCCCAACATCGTGGGGGAAACAAATTATTAAAACGGCAGAAAGCGGGAAGCTTAACTGGTCTGCAGCCAAACGTTCATTTATGCGCCTGCGGGAACTCATTCACTTAAATTTCATTTCTGCAAGTCAATTATTTGATTGTCATGGCTAAATTTGAATCGTTTTTACTTTATGTTGCGTCGTAGCGTAGCGGTAAGATGTTAGGTTTTTCTTTCACATTCTTTTTCGCCTTCGCGTCACGGGTTCGAGACTCCCTACCTATTAACACATATTTTTCGGCTAAGCACGCACCTTCAAACACCCGGGCAACGCCGAGCACCCTCGCTAATTATAAAGAAACCCCAGATAATTAGCCAAAGAAACCTCATCATCTCCCATCATGACAATGAATGATGAGTGCTTGGACGTTGTCACTCAATTCTTATTTCTTGGGTCTACAGTCTCAAACAACCTATATCTTTATGTAGAACTAAACAAGCGCATCGGAAAGACATCCACAACTCTTGCAACATTGACAATTCGGGTATGGTAAAATAATCATTTCACCATCTCACCAAAACTGAACGTTTACATGTCCTGTGTCATCAGCACTCTTCTGTATGGAAACGAAATATGAACAACGTACAGCCACCAAGAACGAACGCTGCGAAGAATTTTTGGAGTTTCTTGAAACGACAAAGTTACAAACAATACTGAGCTTGCGATGGCTGGTATCCCCTCCATGTTCATCGTCTTTCGCCAAAGATACCTACCCTGCATAGTCCATGTGTACTGCATGGACAGTAGGAGGATCTCAAATCAGAAAGACATTCTCTACGTTGAACTTACCACTGGCTAAAGGAAAATTATTTCGCTGGGTCGACGTGTGCAAACGCGAGAGGAACCATATCATATTTACCCTACCAGTTGGGAGCCCGAAGTTTAAGTCCGCAACATCTGGAGACAAACGGTAACCAAAGGCCTGACTACGAGCGAAAGAGTCATCCCACAATGACTGGAGAACAAAAGAACTTTCAGGAAGGCCAGTAAACAAAATTCAACGGACCACCAATACGATGCACCAGCCTACACATGCGATGTCTGCACACGACAATATGGATCAAAGATAGGCCTATTCAGCCACAGAAGACGGTGTTCAATCACCCTATAGGCGCAATTCTAGAGAGATGAATGCCAACATAATCATTATTATTATTATTATTATTATTATTATTATTATTATTATTATTATTATTATTATTATTATTATTAATGTTATTATTATTGGCTCACATGGAGCTTTCACACAATCAACAAACGATCTGATTTGAAACATATTGTGTTCTCTGGAGGTTGAGTGACAACAAGTCTCCTCAGACGTCCAGTTCTCTCCACCTCCTTCGATAGCATTTGCAAATGAATTCATCATCGCAACAGCCTCTTACCATTGATTTCTCGCCGGCAGTGGCCATCGGTTTATACTAGAATTTGAGTGGCACTAAGCCTCCCCAAAGTCCCAGTTCTCTTTGCTCTTGTCCAACCGAGGTCTGGCTGGCGCTCACTCCTCGGTCTTTCAGTCCTTCTTTACCCTTCTCAGCTCTTTGGTGTCACTTTTTATTGGGAGGAGCGGTGGTGAAACTATGGGGGGATGCAGGATGGAGGTGTAGAACTTGTAGATATGCAGCTTCGGTGTTCTTCATTCCCTGTAACGCTTATTCGTTATATTGTTTTCTTGTATTATTCTCCGCATTCAAGGGGTTTCCTTAATATTTCAGTCGTTGTCCTTATCGTTAGTTGTTGTATTTTATTATTATTGTTATTATTATCATTATTATTATTATTATTATTATTATTATTATCATTATTATTATTATTATTATTATTATTGATCGATTAATTGATTGATTTTGCACCCTGTTGAAATTGCACTGTTGCTGTCCTCATCTATCTGCATACGTTAGTGTTAAATAATATTATTTTCCTCTGAATTATAAATGTATTTTGAGGTTAATTATATTACTTTGGTGCTAAAATAATGCCATTCTTTATCAAATATATATACGTAGAAAATATTTCCAGCTACGGTATCACTGGAAATGTTTTCTCAACCATTTAATTATTTTTCTCTGATAGGTTCATAAGAGTAGTGGTTTATGGGCAGAAATAAGAGGCCCACAGTATTAATGCTGGAGTTCCTCAGGCGTCCATGCTGGGCCCAACTCTCTTCCTGATCTACATCACTGATCTCCCAAAACACTTACTTAAATCATTCGTTGACATCTATGCTGATCACACGACCATCTATGGCAACACATCCAAGACCGTAAATGACAAGGTTCTCTCTAATTCTCTCTCTTCTGATCTTGAGCGCGTGGTACAGTGGAGGAAGAGGTGGCTGGTTACTTTTAATACATCCAAAACAAAGCTTCTATCTTTACATTATCAACGCTCTGATCCCCCATCTGGCATCAATTGAAATGGATGGCTCTCGTCTAGGGGAGGCTCCATGTTTTGACAAGCTTCTGGGCTTGACCTTTACTCCTGATCTGAAAAGGAACACATACATCAGGTCTGTTGCCAAGGATGCTGAGAAAATGGTGGGATCCTTCTACCGCTCCAGAAGATATCTCACTACTGATGCAATTTTATATCTGTATAAAAGCCAAGAACGTCCAAGGATTGAGTACTGCTGCCACATCTGCTAAAAACAGCCTATCCTGCCTTAACAGAGTACAAAATAGACTTCCTAGCTTAGTGGGGGGTGCCCTTTTCTCTGCCTTGCAGCCTCTCTCCCACAGAAGAGACGTTGCGAGCCTGTCTTTGTTTTATCGTTATTTCCATGACAAGTGCTCGTCTTATCTCCAATCTCTCGTCCTCCATCGCCAATCTTTCACGATAAACACCCGTCTGGCCAATCTTCTGTCAATATTTTTCCCCAGTCTTTATCTGTGCCTAAATCCAAACGTAGATTCCATGAGCAGAGCTTATTTCTCAGAAGTGCCCGACTGTTTAACTCGCTTCTGTTTGCCTGTTTCCCACCTGACTACAACATGAATGTCTTCAAGTCCAACATAAAAAAAAATCCTGACAAACCGCCCTCTTAAGTAAGACACTCTATCAAATCTCTAATTGTACACGCAATCACCTTTATCCCTGAGTGGCCCCCGGGTCTTGATAAGTGGTGACCTCCATGTAAAAAAAAAGAAAAATGGCATTATTTTTGCACCAACCTAATACTAATCAACATATATTTTTCTTCTAAAAACAATAGTTACGTTGTTAAAGCTGTAGATATTTTCTTTCTTTTACCGTAACATTTTTTGACAGATCATTTTTTTCTTTTAAATGTATAAAACAAATTTCTGATTTGTTTACTTAGTGTATAGATTGTTAGAATTCAGATTCCTTTTCAATACAGAGAATTCAGCTTCCGTGTGCCATAGGTAAGTTGCTTGAGTCCGTCATAAATAAAGTTCTCAACTACCTAATCAAAAACGACAAGCGATATTGTTTCCGTTCTGAGACATCAACAGCCGATGGGCTGACGACTATATCATACAAAATCACTGAATTGATTTCTCATTGCTAGAGCAATAGCTATTCACATATCTAAGGCACTTGATTGGGTTTTAAAATAAGGTCTACTTAAGAAGATTTCCAGCAACAAAATATCTGAAAATATTCTCACTCATAAAATCCTTTCTTTCTAACATGCCTATTAAAGTAGTGGTTGATGGGAAGAAAGCCTAAGCTTACAGTGATTACGCTTATGTGCCTTAGAAAGAAATCTATCCTGGTCCCAACTCTCATCCTAATTTTCATAATTAAGCTGCCAAATCATATTCTACGAACATTTGTCTACATCGATGTATACGATACTGCCATGCCATCTATAAGAACACTACAAAAGTCGACAATGGCCAGGATCTTTCCAATTCTAATTCTATGACCTGGAGAATGTGGTGCAAAGGGTTAACGATAATTAGTTACCTTTATTGCATCCAAAAAAACTTCGATTTTTCAAACCAACTTATAATAATAATAATAATAATAATAATAATAATAATAATAATAATAATAATAATAATAATAATAATAATAATAACATCCTAAAGGAGGTATAGAAGGAGGAGAAAAAATTTAGCCATGGCATGGATCGACTACAAAAAAGCGTACGACAGGATCCCCCAAGCATGGATAATCAAATTTCTAAAAATGAATAAAATACCAAGCAGGATCACCAACGTAATAGAAAATGTAATGGAAACATGGAGACTGGAATTGACAGCTGATGGACAACAAATATCAGAAATTAACATACAAAGAGGCATCTTCCAAGGAGACTCGCTATCACCACTACTGTTCTCCATAGCCATGGTGCCCTTGAATACTATTCTGAGAAAGTGACAAGCCGGATACAAGTTCTCCAATACAGAGGAAAAAATGAACCACCTGATGTACGTGGACGATCTGAAACTTTTTGCAAGGGCCGAAAAGGAGCTAGAGACACTAATTAACACTACCAGGATCTTCAGCCAAGATATCCAAATGAAATTTGGAATGGAAAAGCGCGCACAATTAGTTATAAGAAAGGGAAAACTGGAAACGACAGAAGGCATGGAACTAACCAATCAAACAGAAATGAGGGCACTAGGGAAACAAGACGACTATAAATACTTGGGAATTCTGGAAGCGGACACGATCAGAGGAACATAAATGAAGGAGAAAATTGGAAAGGAATACCTCAAGAGAACAAGAAAACTCCTGGAAACGAAATTATATAGTAGAAACCTAATAAAAGGTATTAATACATGGGCAGTATTACTAGTAAGATACTCTGGACCGTTTATAGGGTGGACAAAAGAAGAACTGAGACAACCCGACCAGAAAACCAGGAAACTCATGACCATGCATAATGCACTACACCCAAAGGACGATAGTGACAGACTTTACGTGAAAAGGAAAGACGGCGGGAGAGAACTGATCTCTATAGAAGACTGTGTGAAGGACACGACAAAAGAACTAGAATAATACATAATGCAAAACACTGAAAGGATAATTATGGCAGCGAGAGACACTGAAAAAAACAAAACAGAAAACAGAGAGACAAACGACAAAACGAGAAATGGGAAGAGAAACTACTCCACCGAAGATTCATAAGAATGACAAAAGATGAGAATAACGAAAACACCTGGACATGCATACGAAAAGGGCATATACACCGAAAAACTGAATCTCTAATAAGTGCAGCACAAGATAACTCGATAAGAACCGACCATATCAAAGCAAGGATCGATAAAACACAATAAAACAGCAAATGCAGACTCTGTGGCCAAAGAGACGAAGCGATAAACCATATAGTAAGTGAACGCAGCAAACTTGCTCAAAAGGAATACAAAAACAGGCATGGCCAAGTGGTGAGGCCGCTACACTGGGAATTGTGTAAACGACTGCATTTTGAGCGTACAGACAAATGGTACAAGCACAAACCTGCAATAGCACTCGAAAACGAGAACCACAAAATCCTATGGGACATGGACATACAGACGGACAAACCCATCCAAGCAAGAAGACCAGATGTCGTAATAATTAACAAGAAAGAGAAATCCTGTCAAATCGTAGATTTGCACTCCCAACTGATCATAGGGTGACTATGAAAGAAAAGGAGAAACAAAGAAAATACACAGAGCTAGCCAGAGAGTTAAAAAAGATTTGGATGATGAAGAAAATCCAAATAGTACCGATAATAGTAGGAGCACTAGGAACAATCCCGAAAAACTTCGAAAAAAGATTGTCAGAAATTGGAATTAGAGGAATAACTGCAAAAGTACAACGACTAACGATAATGAAAACGACTGAAATATTAAAGAGAACCCTTGAATGCGGGAAATAATACAAGAAAACAATATAACGAATAAGCGTTACAGGGAATGAAGAACACCGAAACTGCATATTTACAAGTTCTACACCCCCATCATGCATCCCCTCCATTGTTTCATCACCGTCCCCCCCAAAAAATGATACCAAAGGGCCGAGAAGGGTAAAGAAGACAGAAAAACCGAAGAACGAGCGCCAACCAGACCTCGGTTGGACAAGCGCAAAGAGAACTGGGACCTTGGGGCGGCTTAGTGCCACTCAAATTCCAGTATAAACCAATGCCCACTACCAGCGAGAAATCAATGGTAAGCGGCTGTCGCGATGATGAATTCATTTGCAAATGCTATCGAAGGAGGTGGAGAGAGCTGAACGTCTGGGGAGACTTGTTGTCACTCAACTTCCAGAGAACACCACAGGTTTCCAATCAGATCGTTTGTTGACTTGTGTGAAAGCTCCATGTGAGCCAATAATAATAATAATAATAATAATAATAATAATAATAATAATAATATTTAAAGAAGGAACCATCTAATATATATAGATTATCTGAAACATTTTGCAAAACAATAAAAAAACAAAAAAAAAACAAGGAACTAGAGATGCTAATAAACACAACCAGAATCTTCAAACAGGATATCTGAATGGAATTACTTATGGAAAAGGGTACACCGCTGATCATGAGGATGTTAAAATAAATGTAACAGAAAGTATGGTACTACCCAATTAAACGAAGATGAGGGCACTAGGTGTACATTATAGAGACAATACTTGAGAGTTCTGGAAGCAGACAACATCAAACAACAGAAATGCAAAAGAAAATTGAAAAGACATACTTCAGAAGAACAAGAAAACTCTCCGAATCTTAAACTATGAAGTAGAACCCTAATTAAATGGTATAAACATATAGATAGTATCACTAGTAAGATACTCTGGGCAGTTTATAGGTTGGACCAAAAAAGAACTGAAACTTCTCGACCAGAATACAAGGAAACTCATTCCAATGCACAATGCACAACACCCTAAGGATGATAATGACCGGCTCTATATGAAAAGGACATATGGACTGACTTATATAGACAACTGCGTCAGAACCACACAAAAAATATTGAAAAATATATAGTGTAGAAAACTGAAAGAATAATTACCACATCAGGAGATATTTCAGGAACAAATAAGACAGAAAAAAAAGAGAGAGAAACATAATAAGAAAAAGGTAAAATTGGAAGAGAAACAGCTACACGGAGGATTCATGAGTGTAACAAAAGCTGAGACTAAAGAAACCACCTAAATATTGCTATAAAAAGAAAATACAATATAGGAAGCTGAATTCCTTATCACAGTCGCACAAGATAATTCAAGAGAATCAACCACATCAAGTCAAGGATCGACAATAGAAGAAAACAGCAGATGTAGACTTTGTGTGCAAAAAGACGAAACGATTGACCACATAATAAGTGTCCAAAAAGAATATACAAATAGACACTATTAAGTGGAGAAGGCCGTACACTATGCAGAGAATCGCATTTTAAACACCCGAACAAATGTTACAAGCACAAACCGACAACGATACCTGAAAATGAAAGTCGGAAACTTATATGGGATGTAACCCCTCCTTGTGAAGAAGGTGGTTAAAACCGCTTTTTATCTGGAACTCTCGGCTCGTATCGTCTAGTCTTCTCTGGGGGTTGTTACATTGAACTCCTGTATGCTGAAAGCGAATATCAAAGCCGCAGACAGGAAGAAAAGCAGACTCGTGTACTCTAGTCTACAGAGTTAATTTTCAAACTTATGTACAAATGTTTTTACAAATATCATTCAGTTCTATACGGTCTGTTCTTCTCTTCTGGTCTCCGTTCCAATCTGATCTCATCTGACTAATTTTCCCACGACAGTCGTATATATATAATGAGGTATGTGGATGGGGTGGAAATTTCCCCAGCCAATAAGATGCCGCCCCGAAATCGAAAAGCTCCAGCTTTTGCATGTATGCAGTTTCCAAACCTAGGATTTGAATTACTAATTCTCACGACTCGCTAAGGTCAGATGTCAATTCTGAAATCCGACTTTGAGTTTACCAAGCCCAGACAATATTATGCTTCAACTTCCTGTCATCAACTTTTAGCTGCAAAGATATATTTCTCTGGTTTTCAAACAATATCTATTTTGACATGAAATAAAATATATATATGAATTTTCTCCATTTTAAATCCTAGGGTTATCTGGTGTCACCCGGGAATGATTAGCTATTTCAGCGTAGTTATAAAGCTCCCCATGGGAGATTACGTCACAGGATATGGATATACAAACGGATAAGTTTATCCAATCAAGAAGACCGGATGTCATTATAGTTTACAAGACGGAAAATCTATCCAAAAGTGTAGATTTTACTACCGAGTGAAGATCAAGGAGACAGAGAATCGGAGCAAATACACAGCACTGGCCAAAGAGATGAAAGGAATGTCGAAGATAAAAGAAACTTTAAAATATCACAACTAATAGTTTGAAAAGATACCGAGAAAGTTTGAAAGGAGGATGGGAGAGATTGGACTCAAAGGGATGGCTGATAAGATGGTTAATTACATTTTTTTTTTACTTCAAACTGTTTAGGTATTTTATTATTTTCATTCAAGTTTCTGATTCATTATGTGTTAGGTTTTATTCGTTCATTTATATGACTTTTGCCTTAGTGATTTCTTTTTATGATACCTTTTCTTCATGAACTGCATTTTTTAAAAAATACTTGTCCTGTGGTTTCTGCAATAATTATTTTCGGAAGTTCTATAAAGCGTCAGTAAATTAATGTGATGAATAAAAATTGCTTTTATTCTTCATCATTATTCTGAGGATTACCAATGAAGTGAAAAGTTTTAAGTAAAATTATTTAACATGTATTATTTAAGAATCAGTGGCACATATTTAACATGCATACATTATATGCCAATGACTAAATAATCATTTTATTATTAATTCAAGTCTATTCATGACTTCAAGTACCTTTGTATTCAACACATCCAACGCATCAAATTAATATTTAATTATTACACTACTTCTTCTAATGATATTCATCATTTCTTTTTTGCTCAGCCTATGAAAATCAAAGAGAAGAGGGAAAAATGTTCCATGTAAAATCATTCTTTTAAAACTTAAGTATCCCACTAATCATCTCTCTCCCTATCACTGTCATTTATCCATCATTCCATATCTTCCTTCTCTCCGTTACCTACGTTTTTATTGTACCGTTCCTACCGCGTCCAGTCAAGAAGGAATTCCTCTCATCAATAAAAAAAACACTGAACGCGTCCCGCTTTTATGCAACAGTTATTGTTTTTGTTATCAAACTTATTGCGTTATTTTATATTTACTGTGTTACATTAATATTTCCCTTATTTTATTACTTTTAATATTATACTTATTATTTTAAAATTTAATATTGCTCTTATTTTATTTTTATATTACACTAATTATATCACATGTCATATTACATGCATTTTTAATATTTTAGATTACACTTATTATGTTGCATTTAATATTAATCCTAATTTGTAATTTTTAAGTATTATACTCATCAAGTTGCATTTTATAATGCGCTTATTTTTTTAATATTACACTTAGTATGTTGCATTTAATAGTGTACTTATTTTTTATTTTCTATATTACACTTATTATGTATCATCAAGTATTACACTTATTTTATTTAATCGTTCACTCTATTGTTATTTTTAACATTACACCTATTATGTTCTATTTAATAATGAAACTTTTCGTAATTTATTCATATTACACTTATTATGTGGCATTTAGTGTTCCACCTGCTTCGTAATTTAAAATATTTCACACATTATTTTACATTGAATGGTTAACTGTTTTTATTATATTTTATATTTCCCTTTTTAGGTCGCTTTATTATTGCAAATATTTTTTTTTTATTTTAATATTAAACCTGCTTTGTTACATTTGATATTACACTTATTTTGTTGTTATTATTATCATACTTATGTGTTATATAAAATACTAAACTTCTTTTGTAATTTTTATACATATTTGATTGTTAGTGCACTTATTTTGTATTTTTTTATTTATATTTTTATTTTATAGTTATAATGTCACATTTAATATAGTATTACTTTGGTATTTTTAATATTGCAGTTATAATGTCGAATTATATGTTACATTTATTTCATTACTTATAATATTACACTTATAATGCAGCATTTAATGTTGCAGGTATTTTGTTTTGTTTTTTTTTGTTAATATTACACTCATTTAAGTACAATGTTACTTTTAAAATCACACTTATTTCATTAGTTTTATATCACACCAATAATATCGCATTTATACTGCACTTATTTTATTACATCCTATATTACACTTACTATGTTGCATTTAATATTTCATTTTTAGTGTAATTTACTGATATTACACATATTACGTCGCATTTTATAATGCACTTATTTTGTTATTTTTATATTACACTTAGTATGTTACATTTAATATCGTATTTGCTTTAATATATTTTAATTTTATACTTATGTCGCATTACTTATTGCACTTATTTTGTTATTTTTCATATTACACTCATCATGCTTCATTTAATATTAAACTTATTTTGTAATTTTTTATATAACACCTATTATTTAGTATTACACTTATTTTGTTATTTTAAATATTACACTTTTGAAGTTACATTTAATATTAAAATCTTTTTTAATTTCTTTAATATTACACTTATGTTACATTTATTATTACACTTTTGTTACATTTAATATTGAAATCTTTTGTAATTTCTTTAATATTACACTTATGTTACATTTATTATTACACTTATGTTACATTTAATATTGAACTCTTTTGTAATTTCTTTAATATTAAACTTATGTTTAATCTTCAATATTACACTTATGTTACATTTAATAGTACATTAATTTTTCATATTACACTTATGTTACATTTATTATTACACTTATGTTATATTTGATATTACACTTATGTTACATTTAATATTACACTTATTTTTATATTATACTTATGTTACATTTATTATTACACTTATGTTACATTTAATATTACACTTATGTTACATTTAATATTACACTTATTTTTTATATTAGACTTATGTTACATTTATTATTACATTTACATTACATTTTATATTACACTTCTGTGACATTTGATATTACACTTATTTTTAATATTACACTTATGTTACATTTAATATTACTATTATGTTACATGTAACATTACATTTATGTTACATTTGATATTACACTTATGTTACATTTAATATTACACTTATGTTACCTTGATCATTGCATCTATGTTAAATTTCATATTATACTCATGCTGCATTTAATATTACACTTATTTTACGTTTAATAGTACATTTATGTTACATTTAATGTTACACTTATGTGGCATTTAATATTACACTTATGTTACATTCATTATTACATTTATGTTGCATTTAATATTACACTTATGTTACATTTAATATTGCACTTATGTTGCATTTAATATTATACTTATCTTTATTAACATTTACGTTACATTTATTATTAAACCTATGTTACATTTAATATTATACTTATTTTTTATATTACACTTATGTTACATTTATTATTACACTTATGTTACATTTATTATTGAAATCTTTTGTAATTTTTTAATATTTAACTTATGTTACATCTAATATTACACTTATGTTACATTTAATAGTACACTAATTTTTATATTACATTTATGCTACATTTATTATTACACATATGCTACATTTATTATTACACTTATGTTACATTTAATATTACACTTTTCTATATTACACTTATGTTACATTTATTATTACACTTATGTTACATTTAATATTACACTTATGTTACATTTAATATTACACTTATGTAACATTTATCATTACATTTGCGTTATATTTAATATTACACTTACGTTGCATTTAATATAACACTTATGCTACATTCATTATTACATTTATTTTTCATTTAATATTACATTTATTTTTCATTTAATATTACACTTCTGTTACATTTAATATTACACTTCTGTTACGTTTAATATTACACTTATGTTGCATTTAATATAACACTTATTTTACATTCATTATTACATTTATTTTTCATTTAATATTACACTTATGTTGCATTTAATATTATACTTTTTTATATAACACTTACGTTACATTTATTATTACACTTATTTTACATTTAATATTACACTTACTTTTTATATTACACTTATGTTACATTTTATTTACACTTATGTTACATTTAATACTACACTTATGTTATATTTGATATTAAACATATTTTTTCTATTACACTTATGTAACATTTATTATTACATTAATATTACATCTAACATTACTCCTATATTACATTTGATATTACACTTTTTTATATTACACTTATGTTACATTTATTATTACACTTATGTTACATTTAATATTACATTTATGTTACATTCGATATTACACTTATGATATATTTATTATTACACTGGTGTTACATTTAATAATATAATTAAGTTGCATTTAATATTACACTTATGTTGCATTTAATATTGAACTCTTTTGTATTCTTTTTAAATATTAAACTCATGTTACCTTTAATATTACACTTATTTTTTATATTACACTTATGTTACATTTATTATTGCACTTATGTGACATTTAATATTCCACTTATGTTACATTTAATATTACACATATGTTACATTTAATATTCCACTTATGTTACATATAATATTACACTTATGCTACATTTAATATTACACTTATGTTACATATAATATTACACTTATGCTACATTTAATATTACACTTATGTTACATTAAATATTACACTTATGTTACATATAATATTACACTTATGTTACATATAATATTACACTTATGCTACATTTAATATTACACTTATGTTACATATAATATTACACTTATGCTACAGTTAATATTGCACTTATGTTACATATAATATTAAACTTATGCTACATTTAATATTACACTTATGTTACATTTAATATTACACTTATGCTACATTTAATATTACACTTATGTTACATATAATATTACACTTATGCTACATTTAATATTACACTTATGTTACATATAATATTACACTTATGTTACATTTTATATTACACTTATGTTACATTTAATATTAAACTTATTTTTTATATTACACTTATGTTACTTTAGATATTTTACTTATTTTTTTAAATTAAAAACTTTTAATTACGTTTCTGAATTTTTGAGATGAGGATTGGTTATATGTAATTATTCATCGGACTACTGTTCTAATCTTGAGTGCGATTTTCTCAACGTTTCGGTCGATATAACCTCCGACCTTCTTCAAGTTTATCTTGTCGAACTCGGGAATGTTTCTTTCGAACTCGGGAATTTGGACGGAATTTCGAGCGGAACCCTTTATTAACTTCACGGGGGTAGCGTGATCTTGTTCCGTCAACCATGACCGGATAGAGGTGATAAGTAATTCGCAAATGTATATTTCGCACACACTGAGGGTTGAACCTTCAACCTTTAGGAGAATATCACTTTTACAATTGATTTTCCCAGTCCTCTAATTGTCCGCAAGGGCCCGTGGAGCAGTGGTTAGATTCCGTCCAAATTCCCGAGTTCGACAGAAACATTCCCGAGTTCGACAAATTACACCTGAAGAAGGTTATATCGACTGAAACGTTGCGAAAATAATACTCAAGATTAGAACAGTAGTCCGATGAATAATAATATATACAAAACTTTTAATGTTACGCTTAATATTGCATTAATTTTATTATTTTCTATATAATAACATGATTATAAAACTTTCCCTCCGGGCCAAAATACACTAGATTTGCCACATACAAATTGCTAGAAGTTAGAAACCATTTGTATTTCCTACTTTCCTGGCAGTACTGAAATGCAAAACGTTCAAGTTAATGTTAACATAAATCTCGCTACTCACTCACAAAATATTCTGTAAGATACGATTCATAATATTAACATCAAATGTCAATATGCCTTGTTTGGCGCGAAAAGAGTAAAAGAAATATTTAATATCTGCACTGAGAAATACCCTCAGAAACTGTATCAACATTCATATTATTAAAAAATAGATCTGTTATATCTATCAATTGACACTTAGAATACTATCGCAATTTTCAGTTAACGAATACAGTTAAGCACAACTGATGAAAAGTGTGTTAGTTCGAATCTAGAGCAAGTCATGACAGATGTATGTTCTTGATCATACAATAACGTTTTTTCCACGTCTGATTAGCGATATCATCTTATTCTCGAGGTCACCATCTCTCACCAATCCTTTGTAGGCGCCCCCCCCCAAAAAAAAACCGATCGTCTGACGTCCGCACTCTAATAAGCCTTTTTCTGTCACCTGGCCCAGATAGGAATCCCCTTCCTAGACAAACAACACCATCCTCGCCATCAGTCTATCTTAATTTCCTTCGTCTTTTCATGATTTCAGACGGTAAGAAAAGATCGCCCGGCCCGTCGGTGCCGGCTCCATCCAGACACCACCACTTGCGACGTCACTCAATCACGATAGGAGGAGACAGTTTGCAATTCATGAGTTGGGTTAGAAGATCACTAGAGCCAATTAAGTTTGGGGGTCCCACATCACTGCTTTTATACCTCATTAATCAAAAGAGGACTTTTATTTCTTTTGATATTTTTTTTCTTTTTACTCTTAACCGAACGTTTTGCAATTGAAGTTTTTATTGTTACTAACTTTTCTACTTATTCTTTCTTTTATCTAATCACTTGATATTTATTTCATTTGTCTTATTTTCTTCTGATTCACCCTGTCATATTACTCTATTACTATTGTTTCTGTTGTTTTTTGTTGTTTTTGTTGAACGTTTTCATTTTCCTGCAAGGTACCTGCTGTACTCTTACTTGTTTATGCGTTTCTTTTTTAAATTGATCCATATATTATATTGATTTTCTTCTTGCAAATCTATTTCTATTTCTTCTGCGTTTCTTTTTTGTCTTTTTTTTTATTCTTTTCTTCACACACTCTGTCCTCTTTCATATTCACGCAATGTTGTCGTTTTCTAATCCTTTTAATTCTGCTTCTATTTTTTGTTTTGACTTGATCGCTTCGTATTGCCCCTCACCTTTTCTTTCTTTATTACTATCTTGATGACCGTTTCTTTTCTCATCTACCTTATTTTATTATTTCTTTCTTTTTCATTTATCGTTTTCATTTACTTTTGCCTTTTCTCTCATTTATTTTGACTACTCTCTTCTCTCCTTATTTCTTTGATTTATATTCTTTTTTTCAGCTTTTATTACTACGTTTTTTCTTCATTTTTCATTCATTATGTCTATATTTCGTTTACGTTGTCCTCTTCTGCTTAGATTTCCTTCTCTCTGTTTCTGAATCTTTCTGAGCTTTGGTTTTATTTTTCTAATAATTATCATTTTATCCAGACTCGTCTGCTTTTTTTCTTTACTTCTTCGTTTATGCGTCTTTGTGTCTTCCTGTATTCTAACTCTACTTCTTTCTTGGCTTTTTGTGTTCTTCTTTTTGATCTATTTCTTGTAATACTAGTATTAATTGTCCTTCTGTGAATTAAATCTTTTTTCTTCATTTTCGTCTGTTTTCTCTCTTTCCTCTTGGTTTCTACCTTTTTCACCTCTCCATGTTTATTTCCTCCTTGGTTTCCCATTTTTTTTATTTACATTCTTCTTCTTTTCATTCAGTTTCCGTATTCTAACTGCTATAATTATTAAGTTATTCAGGTCTGTTCTGGATCCTCCTTTATCTTCAGTTTCTTTTTAATCTTTCTTCGAAATACAAACATCCTTTTCTTTTTGCTACTTCGTCTTATTAAAAACTACCCTCTCGCCTTCTTTTCTAATTTCCACCAGTCTTTTAAAATCTAATTTATTATTCTTTTTTCAGTTTCTGATTGCAGTTTTCATCCAAGTCATTTTTTTCCTGAACTATTTCCTAATTAGAAGTCCATTTCCATTTTGCATTGCCGAAGAATGTATCCCAATTCTGTTGAAGTGTTAAACACTAGAAATACGAATTTTAATGAATTCGTTAAAGAAAATTCCGATTTCAAGAAACTAATGATTGTATGAGTAGATTTCTACTAACACAAGACCTGCTGGAATTTGAAGTCACGTGTAAACATTTTTCTACAAAAAAATGTTATGATACAACAATCAAAATAAACAAATAAAAATCATGGTGCCGTTTTCTGTTTGTTTCTTAATGTTATCGACATATCAAAGCAAAAAGAGAATCGAGGGTAACGAGGTAAATGTATTTTTGCGTACATATCATCATTTGTGTTTTTCTTGTCTTTATTATCTTTCTTTGTGCCTTCTGTTTTTTCTTCTTTTTTCTTTTATTTCACGAATAATAGAATGGTATAAAATAAATGCATTCCATGCATAAAGTGTGATTATCTATTGGAACGGTTTATAACACAGATTTGTTGACACTGATTTTGTGTAAGGTCTCGTTGTAGTCAGTGAAATACACTCACATAGAAATATGTTCCAAAGACGTACGCTTCACGAAAAGAAGCTATTTTAACGATAATTCCACCTGAAAATAGATATATGTTAGAAGAAGGGGAAGCTTCATTAGTTTTGGTAAGAACAATAATTCTTGTTCTGAATGTCTTACGTGTAATAAATCAGAGATACTATCTCACTCGAGCAATCTTAATGGAAAAGACAATAAAGCAGAAAAAGACTAGCGACCACTTTTCTGTGAGGTTTGAAAGAACTATATCAATTAGACTGAAAAGTCGATTACATATTATGTAAAATCAATAGCGCAATAAATGGCAGCTCCACTCCCTATCTCTGTTTCAGACATAAGTTTCCGGAACTAGTTGCTCAATTTTCTCTGAAATTGTTTAGATCATCTTTATGTTTAAAAAGTTTTAAATCAACGTTTACGTTTTATAATAATTCAGACAGATTTGCCCACTTAATTCTTCGACTTTCCAAAAAGTTAAACGTTAATTATCTGCAGTATCGAATGACTGATAGTGTAATGTTGTGACCCTTTGACTGTGGGCATAGCGTAGCGTCTATGTAAATTGTGGCAGGCAGGGCCAAGGGTGAACACATTATTATTATTATTATTATTATTATTATTATTATTATTATTATTATTATTATTGGTTTGAGCGAAGGCGGATCGCTATATCGATTATTATGATTAGAAGAATGAACAATTAGATTTAGAGAAAGTGCTTGACAACTAAACAAAAAACAACTACAGAAACAATGTGATTTTAGTAAATACAGGAAAACACAACTTTTGGTTTTAATAAACAAATAATCAGATTTATGTTGCGTCAGCGGTTGGAATCTTGAACACGTGCTTAGATGTAGATTTGGGGAGATTCTAACCAGTCATAAGCTGAACACCAGAGACTATAGACGACTCAAGAGAAGTTGGTCTCTCCATAACGCAGGGAGCGGCGTTTTTTTTCAGTGAGCGAAGATGAGAAGACGTTGTAATCTCTGAAGATGCAGGCCGGACTCATGAAAATAAATTTTCGTATATAATTCAGGTATGTGTTGTGTTATTTACACCTGTTAAAAAGAACCGTTTCTCTAAACTGTATCGATACATCCACGTTAATCGTTTCCTGGTAGAACTATTGCATACATGTTAAAATATACACACTAGACGATCAACGAAATGATACCCCGTATATACATACTCGCATTTATACGTACATGAATATAAAGATAAAACATAAACCTCACTATTCAACATGTGCAACGTTATGTAACATATTCATATGCACACACAACGTAACAATATGGCTGAATTTCGTGTCAGCCTACTTGATATTAAAATAGTTTGCTGATTAGTTACCATTGTCATGTGACACTAGTGGATTATGGGATACATTTGCTTACCTTTTACTTCATATAAGACCCGGGGAACTGGTAAAATTACGCACTCCAGATGGCACGCCTCACCAAGAAGTGGTGTGCAACTATAAATAAAAGCACCATAGGTTTAATAAAAAATATAGTTAATGTGAAATCTACATACATCTACTTCTTAATAAATATATATTAATGTGAAATTTGCATAAATCTACTTCTTCATAAATATATAAATAGGTAGCTTTATGATCTGGTTGATTATAAATGAGCATACGTATATACGATTGTGTTGTGCAGTCAAATAAAATTAGAAGATATTTTAAATAAGTGGTCACGATGTCAATCACAAATATCAAAAGTGTAAATGTTTGTTTCGCTTGATCAAAAGCGGGTAAAACCAGCTTTCAGAATAATGCGGATTCAAAAACTATCATAATAGGGTGTGTTGAGATAGGCATCATTTATTTTTAACTGGAACAAAGAGAAGGTAGACTTATACCTCTTTTGAAAATAGATGCACCATACCAGTTAATTCTTAGTTTTTATTATACTGTCACACATGATCTTAGCCACCCCTCTTTCATAACCTAGGCAATGCTGGGTAACCTTACTTGTAACAGATAAAAAATAAACAGACACAATTGATGATGAGTGCTTATAACTATAGTCCGTGTAATATATTAAAAAATTGTTTTGTCTTTTTTTCATTTTTCAATAATTTTTAAACATATTAACAATGGTGACGAAGATACAGACGTGAACTGAAAGCTGTGCGTATTATGTTCCCATCGAATCAAATGGAATTCATAGGCAAAGTACAATAAACCATCTAAATGGAAAAACTTAGAAGATAAGTACATAAAACCACCGCCTGAATATTTTCATTTGTACATGATAGGCATATGCCACTACATAGAATAGACTGTTTCAGAAAGCAGTAAACAGGACAGAATTCTTCACTTCCTCTAATGCGGTACAAAGTGACTGTGTTGCATTTTTTTCTTCTGTACTTTTGCAATCATACTAGACGTTGGGGTGAGACTTTCTAGAAAGCTATATTTAAATCCTTATCTTGTCAGAAACGCGTTGTTGCGCATTTTCCGCTGCTGCAGTAATTAGCTATCCTGTCTGCTGTATAAAACTGATTTAACTACTAATGCTGTTAATATTATAGTGTTTTTCGTTTCTGTAATTGCTTAGGTTTTATCACAACTAAGAAAACCTATGCTAACAAATAAATCGAGCAAGTCAGATTTCCTTAATAGATTAAGATATTACATTTCCTCTTACGATTGCTACTGTCGTTGGATTTGAATGCCATAAGGCAAATACGTTCACTCACCTGCGCCATTTCTACCAGTTTCCCACTTACCCTATATACACCTCAAATAAAACACATTGCAACTGAGACTTAATAAACTGTGATTAAGGGAACTTGCCTACAGGCGAACGCAAAGTAGGGAGTTGGGCAACGAGATAACTACATTACATTTAAATTTCTTGCTACGGTCACAGGAGCAGGGACCTGGGAGAGAATTTCAACGTATTACCCTTCACAGAGAGAACTATCAGGGTATAATTTTTTTCTGCTTATTGTGTTAGTTTGCTATTTAAAATTTTTACATGCTCATTGTTTTGTGTTCTGAAGGTAATAAGATTAAATATGTTATGATTATGCCGACAATTTAATTTTTTTATGTAACACAGTATGTCCGTACTACTTTATTATACCTTTTTCATAAAAAAATAAATAAAGTTATAACTGACAGACGGTCTTTTTTTTAAATCACACCTATCCTTGCATCCTAAGTATCAACAGCAATCAATCCTGGTAAAAATTACTAACAATAGGGCAATAGCATTAAGTTGGGTTTATATTATTTGTAATTTTCCGATTAACGTGTTAGCAGAGTTGGGAAACACTTCATATCCTTGTTGGGAAACACTTCATATCCTTGTCTTCTCGCCCCAAGCTGTCTTTCATATGTATCGATTCAAAGCTAGTCAATGGGCGACTTTTTGTGTTCAAGTATTTATTTGTCTATATAGACACAATGCGCTTTTTACCGCAATGTGCGATGGATGTGCATGACCGTTTCGACTGCGATTTCGATACGAGTGTCGATTCAAAAGTAAAGTTGTCTCTTTTGTTTAATTCTAAAAATTGAACAATTACAAAGGCAGAGATTACATCATCATTACAAGTGGCCTTTCCTGTTCTAAAATCTTTTTTTTCTACATAGTCATTATCATTATCACTTTTGCCAGGAATTCTATCACATATCTTTGCTTCTGAAGCACGTTCATGACAGGGGTTTCTTTCATATGCTCTTAAACCGGCCATATCTAAAAACAGTGAAATTCAACGTTCAGATCATGAATACATTATTTCAGTCATCATAACTATGCAATTGGCAATCATTTCTTATCGATTTGGGCGCGAGCAAGATGTGACACATTACTTTTGGGACGATCCTCGTATTACAAATCATCAGAAGAAAATCTTAAACCATGTCCCATGAGATTGAGCAGGCTCCTTACAGCAATATTGTCATAAAAACTAAACCTAGAATGAAACAAAGAATGTTATCTACACGTGAGCGTGGCGATTTATAAAATCGATAGCACTACACCATTTTGAGTTATATACATCTAATTAATTTTCGTTGATGAAGAAGTAGATAACAAAACGAATGCGGAACAAATACGAAAGAAAAATTAGAATAAAGATAAAAAAGACAAGAAAATAGAAATAGGAGGAGGACGAAAACACAATTAAAAAAACAAAGCGGCAACGCTGGAGAATTAGGAGAAGGTAAATAAGAAGTTAGCTATTATAATAAAAGAATAAAGAAAGATAAAAACATATATATGTGAATATAGTGCATTGTTACATGGAGACAGCTTGAAATATATGAATAATGCAGGAAACAAAGGGAAATGAAAAACGACAAATTTTATACGTTAAAAAATAAAATAATCTTAAAGCATGGTTAGTGCTCACAAAAAGAGTCTGGTAATCCTAGCATTAGTCTGCAGTGCAGGATTTGGGCGGGATGTGTCTAGGAGGCCAGAAAGAACTGATAAAGAGAGCATTATCTAGATGCCCACTCAAAGAGCACTGAGATAATTGTCATGCTGAGGAAGATTATTGTGATTCAACTTCCATAAAAACAATAGAATTCATGGTAAACTGCTGTTCTGAGAATAAAGTAATGATTTTCCACAATTAGCGAAAAAGGCGACAAATACTGTACATCTTCAGAGACTTGTTATCATTGTTTTTACTTCAGGGAAAATCGCCGGTTTTTGCTATTTGTAATAATTCCTCTGATAATTGATAACTGTGATTTAGTAAATATTAATAACCAATATAATAATAATAATAATAATAATAATAATAATAATAATAATAATAATAATAATAATGTATGCAAGCGTGCATGTTTGTACTAGCAAAAGGCTGTGATTTCCATCCGTATCACTACACTCTAAATGACTGACGACTAGACATTAACTTTAACACGAGTCCTAATAGAGATGATTTAACATGAGAGGCACCGAAATCCTCGAAAAGAATGGAACGAAATGTGAGTTTGTCTTTTTCAAAAACAAAAGAAAAGAAAGTTAATTATTACTTCGAATTTATTTCAGGAAGCAGTCTCTATTGCGATATAAATGTATAATTCTATCTGTCCATTTAAATTTCACTAATGTAAATCCTCTAACATGAATGCGAAAAGTGGACAGGCGGCCGGCTGACGAATAACTCAGCTTAACGTTGCTCCGAACTTTCAACCGGAAGCAATGCTTTTCGCAATATCAACGTGGAAAGTGCCCGGACCTAGAACGAGGGAATTAAATACTACCACAGCATTAGGGGGAATAGCATTCCTCGTCTTCTTCCCATTCAACATTTCTAGCGACTAACCAGTATGGTGTAAGGTATTTTTAAAGGAAAACAAAAATTATTTCTTTCCTTTTTTATTATTTCTTTATTTTATTTTTATTTATTTGTTTTATTTTTTCTTTTTATCTTCTGTTTATGCCTTATATGTATGTGTGATAGTGCACGATACCTCCTGTATACATAGAGGCCAAACACTATTCCTGCGTCAGAACAACAGGTAAAACAATTCTGGGCTCGGTGTTGCTACAAACACAAAAATATGAAAGATGTCAAGTACAAATAATTCAAACCATGGAACCCAGAAGAAAGATCTGGGTGTCATGATCGGCAGGTGCTCCTTCAGTAGCGAGCATTGGGGACCCGGTCGTCATCCTGCGAATGTTGGCCAACTTCTTAATTTCAGAAACCCAAATAATTGTGACGCTGAACAGGTAATTTCAGGGAACAAAATGATACCGAACAAACACAGCACAACTATTATAACCATCAAAATGGAATAAACCGAAGAAAGAAATGGACAACAAAAGAGAATAGACTAGTAATGGAATGCTATTATAGAAGTCATCCTGGATATAGATATGGAGGATATCGGAAACGAATGAAAGAACTATGGGACCTCTCCAGTGATCACCAAGCTACAGAACAAAGAATCGCGTACCAAGCAAGACTGATACTGAAGAAAGACTGTCTCTCTAAACTAGAACTAGCGAAAAATAAATGAGGAAACTGAACAAAAAACACCCCCAATGGAACTTCTCGGAGAAACGCCCCAGTAGTTGAAGCCTCACAAGTAAAAACACCAAAGATCCAGGACCCACGAAACCCAAAGATTAAAAACGTTGAAACCGGGAACAATGAAACAGAACTAACAGAGAATAAAGCAAATGAAATAAATAAAATAACACAGTTTATGAACGAGGAAGAAACAAAACTACCAACGTAAAAGAACCAAGAGCAGAAGAAATGAAAAACAGAAACTGAGAAGGTTAACAAGCTCCTCCCACACATCCAAACAAAAACACTCACAGACTTAAACCTCATTTACGCAGGCGCCAAAATGGTAAGTATGAATCTCAAATCAGAAAAACAACCGGGAACAAGCGGACGGACAAAACCTGGATGGGAAATAAGACTAGAACCCCAAATACAGAAACATAAAAAAAGAAACCAAAATGATCAACAGGAAGAAAGCAATGTGGAAAAAAAGGAATATTAGAAATGTAACTGGCAGGGAGAGGCTAAACAAGAAACATGAAGAACTGGATCAAAAAATAAAAGCAAAAGAAGCGAGATTTAGACGATATAGATATAAATCTGAACAATGCAAACAAAACAGAACATTTGAAACCAACGAACGCCAATTCTACCAAAATGTGAACGGAGGAAAAACAAAAACAAAACAACCAAATCCGGCAGAAACAAAACTCTACTGGAGTAACATATGGAAAGAGTGACGAGAACAGAATAGAGATGCCGAATGGCTGAAAGGCATGAAAGAAGAGTTACAACAAATCTAAGAAAGAACAGGAAATGAAATCAGCAAGGAAACCCTAAAGAAAACCATAGGAAAAATGGCAAACTGGAGAGCACCAGGGCACGACGGGATACATGCATACTGGTTAAAAAAATTCACAACCTTACACGAAAGGCTAGCCCAAAACCTGAGCAGATATATACAGGAAGCAAACGTGCCAGACTGGATGACAAAAGGTAGAACCACTCTGCTACAGAAGGACATGGAGAAAGGACCCCCCCGCAATTATAGGCCAATCACATACCTACCAACCATGTAGAAGATACTGACACCACAACTGAGGGAACAAATTTCACTCACTGAATAACCGTGGACTCATCCCCGAGGAACAGAAAGGATGCCAAAAAGGGAAAAGAGGAACACATGGTCTGCTATATGTTGACCAAAAGATTGTAAAGAAGGTAAAAAAGAAAAGGAAAAATTTAGCTATGGCATGGATCGACTACAAAAAGCGTACGACAGGATATCCCAAGCATGGATAATAGAATGCCTAAACATGTATAAAATGCCAAGCGGGATCACCAATGTAATCGAAAATGCAATGAAAACATTGAGACTGGGACTGACAGCAGGTGGACAACACATAACAGAAATTAACATACAAAGAGGCATCTTCCAAGGAGACTCACTATCACCACTACTGTTCATCATAGCCATAATGCCCTTGAATAGTATTCTGAGAAAGCGCCAAGCCGGATACAAGTTCCCCAATACAAAGGAAAAACTTAACCGCCTGATGTACATGGACGATCTGAAACATTTTGCAAGGACCGAAAAGGAGCTAGAGACACTAATTAACACTACCAGGATCTTCAGCCAAGATATCCAAATGAAATTTGGAATGGAAAAGTGCGCACTACTAGTTACAAAAAAGGAAAAACTGGAAATGACAGAAGGCATGGGACTACCCACCCAAACAGAAATGAGGGCACTAAGAGAACAAGGCTACTATAAATACTTGGGAATTCTAGAAGCAGACACCATCAGAGCAACATAAATGAAAGAGAAAATTGGAAAGGAATACCTCAGGAGAACAAGAAAACTCCTGGAAACGAAATTATATAGCAGAAACCTAATAAAAGGTATAAATACATGGGCAGTATTACTAGTAAGATACTCTGGACCGTTTATAGGATGGACAAAAGAAGAACTTAGACAGCTCGACCAGAAAATCAGAACACTCATGACCATGCATGATGCACTACACCCAAAGGACGATATTGACAGACTACGAGAAAAGGAAAGACGGCGGGAGAGAACTGATCTCTATAGAAGACTGTGTGAAGGACACAAAACAAAAGAACTAGAAAAATGCATAATGCAAAACACTAAAAGGATAATTATGGCAGCGAGAGATACGGAGAAAGCCAAAAAACAGAAAACAGAGAGACAAATGACAAAACGAGAAAAGAGAAATGGGAAGAGAAACAACTCCACGGAAGATTCATAAGAATGACAAAAGATGAACATAATGAAAACACCTGGACATGGATGCGAAAAGGACATATAAACCGAGAAACTGAATCCCTAATAACTATAGCACAATATAACTAGATAAGAACCAACCATATCAAAGCAAGGATCAATAAAACACAAGAAAACAGCAAATGCAGCCCTGTGGACAAAGAGACGAAACGATAAAACATATAGTAAATGAATGCAGCAAACTGGCCCGAAAAGAATACAAAAACAGGCATGACCAAGTGGGGATGGCGGTGCACTAGGAATTGTGCAAACGGCTGCATTTTGAATGTACAGATAAACTCCCAACAGCATTCAAAAACGAGAACCACAAAATCCTATGGGGTATGGGCATACAGACGGACAAACCCATCCTAGCAAGAAGACCAGATGTCGTAATAATTAACAAGAAAGAAAAATCCTGTCAAATCGTAGACTTTGCTGTCCCAGCTGACCACATGAAGTATGAAAGAAAAAGAGAAACGAAGCAAATACACAGAACTAGCCAGAGGGTTAAATGGGATTTGGATGATGAGGAAAATAAAAATAGTACCGATAATATTAAGAGCACTAGGAACAATCCTGAAAAGCCTGGAAAAAAGAATGGCAAAAATTGGAATCAGAGGAATAGCTGCAAAAATACAACGTCCAACGATAAGGAAAACGGCTGAAATATTAAGGAACCCCCTTGAATGCGGAGACTAACATAAGACAATATAACGAATAAGTGTTACAGGGAATGAAGAACACCGAAGCTGAAGATCTACATGTTCTACACCCCCATCATGCATCTCTCCATTATTCCACCACCGCCCCCCAAAAGAGCCGAGAAGGGTCAAGGAGGATGGAAAAACCGAGGGGGTGCACTGGCCAAACCTCCGCTGGACAAGTGCGAAGAGAACTTGGATCTGGGAGAGGCTTAGTGCTACTCAAATTCCAGTATAAACCATGGCCACTGCCAGCAAGAAATCAATGGTAAGAGGCTGTTGCGATGATGCAAATTTATTTACAAATGCTATCAAAAGAGGAGGAGAGAGATGGACGACTGGGGAGACTTGTTGTCACTCAGCTTCCAGAGAACACCACAGGTCTCCAATCAGATCGTTTGCTGACTTGTGTGAAAGCTCCGTGTGAGCCAATAATATATATATATATACATGCATATATATATACATGCATATATATACATACATATACACACACACACACACACACACACATATATATATATATATATATATATATATATATATATACTACACTACACTGGTTTATATAGAAGACTGTAATTGACACGAAAATGTATTTAAAAATACATAATGTAGATGACTGCAAAATATATCGCAGCAAGCGACACTGGAAATAACGAAGAATATAGAAAAAAGAGACAAGGAATGAAACGTGTAAAGAAAAATGGGAAGACAACCAGCTACACAGACGATTCATAAGGATGACAAAAGATGGACAAAAGAAAGCACTAAGGCATTGCTACAAAATAACTAAACTGAAAAACTGAATCCCCAGTAACATCTGAACCAGATCAAACGATTAGAATCAAACGCACCAAGCAAGGATTGACAAAACAGGAAAAAGACAAATGCGGATTCGGTACTCTTGCATAATTTTACCGGGATGCTCGGGAATTCCTGCCAAGCATGGATAAGGCCGAGACCGACAATCATCGGTAAAATCCTAGCCTTGTTCAAATGTTGAAACGCTAAATCGACTTTTTATTTTATTCATTTAATTTTTTAATATAATATTTTTAGTAGTTTTATGGTGATATTAAGGATAGTTATTATTATTTTTTTTTGTATTTCATTGGATGGGCATTTGATGAAAAATCTGTATTGAAAATGGAAGCAGACGACTTTCGAATTAAAAGAAAGTGAATAAACAAAAATGCTAACAAGGAAATAAAGTTTCAAACTCAACAGAACAATAACAGACACGGAAATAAATCTATGCATGTTAGAAAAAGAAATGAAAACACCGATGCAGACAATCTCATATTGTCAGGAGAAGACACTGCTGGCCAAAACATGATGTGCAACAATTGTAAACACACATGCTTACTAAAAAAGATCGTGTGTTAATGATGGTTACTCCTGGAGATACACAAATGAACAGTGCAGACCATGGATCTATTTGCACACAGGATCATTTTTTGTGCGAGCTAATATTTTTTGGAGATTCCTACAATAGTAAAAATCATTTATTTGTGGGCGTTCGAAAAATCTACCCTGAAAAACATGTGAAGGGAATGCGGTATTGCATCAGAGTATGTTTACACAGACTTAAAGAACTTTCTGAGAGAAATTTGCCAGGAGTATTTCCTTAAGAATCCCTGCAGATCGGAGGCCCAGGGTACACGGTCGAAATAAATGAATCCCTATTTAACTGTAGGACACATAGCGTAGGAAGAATTCTCGAATAGCTCTGGGTTTTCGGCGGAAATGACATCACCCACAAGGAGGGTTTTAACACAACACTGAAACCCTCTTTCCAGTAATAAACACATATATTCTGCCGAGGACCAGTTGTATGTCCGACTATTGGAGGGCCTATTACAAAGTAGGAGAAGAAGGATTCAACAACCTTACAGTGCAGCATAATATGCATTTTGAACCACGTCGAGAGGATGTGAAACGAAGCAAAACAGCGAAACAAGCAAGAATGCGTAACCAATCGGGAGCTTCTAGGAACAGATTTTATTGAATTTATGTAGAGACAAATATCGTAAACGATCATTTTGTTTTTATTATAAATCACATTTCCGAAAGCTACCTCGTTTTTGGGGCGCTTCTTTACAATTCCTCTACCAGCATTTCCCCCCTTTTTGTCGTCGATGGCTATTCAATAGTCGACCAAAGAAAAGAGTCCCAAGGAAATATGCTCACTTCGCGAAAGTCCTTTAGCCGGCAATGAACATCCGTAAAAAAATACAAATATTAAGTTTTTAAAAATAAAAACTCAATTTGTTTCCTGTACTTTCATCTAACAATTTATCCTTTCCGCAAGCATATTTCTACGTATTCTCTTTAATATATATATATATATATATATATATATATATATATATATATATATATATATATATATATATATATTTATGTATATATAATATCTGTGAGTCCCCTCCCCCCATAAAATTTACTGAACAAGAAGTCTTGGCAAAAAAAAAACAACTTGTACTTTCACCTCACAATTAATGGTTAAAAAAAGTATAACATTAATTTTTTCTTACAGAAAAAAAATAAATGTTGTTGATAAATATTTTGCATTAAATAAATAAAATAAGTTTAAAAAATTAAATAAATAAAATAAGTTAAAAAAATTAAGGTAGGTTTTGATATTTTTTATTATATGTATTTGTATGTTTTCCGGTTTTTTGTTTTTGAAATAACTCTGCGTCTATTACATCGCCCGGCTGAAACCGATGATTACCGGTTATGCCCGATCCATGCTTGACGGGAGTTCCCGAGATTCCGGGCAAAATTATGCAACTGCCGCAGATTCTATGGGCAAATAGAGGAAACAAGTAACCACACGATAAGAGAATGTAGCAAACTATCTCCTAAAGATTATAAATACAGGCCCGATCAAGTGGAGAAGGCAATAAACTGGGAACTATGCAAATACCATTATCTTATACACCCAAGCAAATAGTACAAACACAAACCAGCAACAGTACTTGAAAGTGAAAATCACAAAGTGAAAATCAAGGAAACACAGAAGCGGAGCAAATACACGGAAATTACCAGTGATGTCAAAGGGATATGGAAGAGGATGAGAGATTATGTAACACCAATGCTAGTAAGAGCACTGGGAACAATACCCTCCCAAAAATCGAAAAAATAATAGGAAAATCTAAAGGATGGACGGACAGAAAATAAAATACATTATCATAATTAAGCGGACTGCAAGGTGAATATAAAGTAGACGCAGAAGCAAAGCAAATACGTGTAATGACCAGAAAGGAATATGAAACATAGCAAGTCAAGATAATAGCAATAATCGAAGGAGCACTAGGAGTAATCCCTAAAATTTATTTAAAAATACGGAATGTGAGAAATCGGAATCAAGATACAACGCATACAAAATGAAAAGGGAAAGTTCAGCTAGATCGTAGATACAGCAGCCACAGAGTGAAGATCAAGGAGACACAGATAAAACTTTAGAAAAATTATTGAATACGAAGACTAAACCATAAGACTTGCGCAACTGCCATTGCTTAAAAGCAGCACGCATACCGTAGGTTTAACCAACGTAAGTCCAGTTCAAACAGACTGAAGTATGTAGAAGCTAGAAATAACGTTAAGAAAGAAATAGCGACAGCTAAGAGAGAATTTACGGAAACCACTAAAAAGCGCATCGACAAACACAAACTAGGAACTCGAGACTTCTGGAAAATCTACAACAGTGTAGTAAATAATGGGCAATCTACAATTCCCCCACGAACCAACAATCACGAGGTTGTCTCCTCAGTAACCGACAAGGCTAACATGCTTGCCAGTCGGTTTGCCTCAAACTCCACACTGGACCCTTCCAACCACCCCCTAGCTGACTTTCCTATGCGGACAGACGTCATGCTAGACGATCTGAAAATCATCCCTGCTCAGGTGCATGCTATCATAAAAAACCTTGACACTTCAAAAGCATGTGGACCCGATCTCATCCCAGCTGTGCTATTAAAAAAGTGCTAAACCGAAGTAGCTCCAGTTCTCTCCAAACTCTACAACAAATGTCTTAATAAAGCTTGCTTTCAGGGCTGTTGGAAAACTGCTTCTGTTGTACCAGTATTCAAGAATTCTGGCGAAAGGACAGACCCATCAAATTATCGCCCCATTAGCCTCCTCCCACTTTTTGCCAAAATATTACAGAACTTAATTAACCATGCTCTAGTCCATCACCTTACAGATAAGAAGAAAACAAGAACAACAACAATAAATAAGAAATACATCAAGAAATCATCAGCAACAACGACAACAATAAGAATCAGATAAAAGGAAAACTCAAATTAAAGGAAGAAAATACACACATAGAATAAATCTATAAGTATAGTTAATAATAGGATTAATTGTTACTGCCTACGTGGTGTTGCTTCATGTCATCGCGATTTATTACTGTTACTCCATTCCGTAGACACCAGACGTCCATATAATGCATATCAACACCCTAATGCTGATTCATTTAAACACCTTTTTTTCAGGTTCGAAACGCTACTTACGTTGTAATGTTCATCTAATACCACAAAATAATCTGAACGTAGATAGAAAATCAACTTCTTACCCCGTTTCTGTAGGACGTTCGGAACTGTAAACATTAATCAAAATTGAAATAGTATTTTACATGTAAAATACTATAGGAATTCCGATAAATTCTATAAAATAATGTGAAGATTAAAACAATGGAAGAAG
The DNA here is from genome assembly GCF_053919585.1 of Euprymna scolopes. Taxonomy (NCBI): domain Eukaryota; kingdom Metazoa; phylum Mollusca; class Cephalopoda; order Sepiida; family Sepiolidae; genus Euprymna; species Euprymna scolopes. Next base: position 89,477,210 of record NC_136489.1, read on the forward strand.
TTTACTATCTATACGTAAATAAACCTCGAAGAAATGATAAATAGTCCGGGATATTCTCCTGTCAACGTTGTTACCCGTAGTTGTTATGCGCAGCTGTTTCTCTCTTCGAAGTTGCAGTAATGATGTGGCAGCCAAAGTTTATGTTTCTTTCTCTCCCCTCGTATTACTAGTAATGTAAGACAAGAAAGAAATCTTCCAATAATCGTGTTGTTCAATCGCTCATATTCTATGATGTTTTATTCTCTTTAAGTTCTTTGCTTTTACACGTAAGCCTCCCATAACAAGCTTCCCGGGAATAGAGACAAAAGAAACCAAAGGGAATACTGTTATCTCTCAATCAGACGTGTCACTGGTCACTTGCTTCGATGATGATACTTTCAATGCACGTAACTCTCGTTAGGCTCTTTTATCTTTCAGTGGAACTTTTTTTATTAACATTCAATTTTACATTTGAATGGAAAGTTTCCGATTTATTGTCTTTGTTTCTAAACACCGGCATTTTAATGTAGGAGTAGAATTGCACTTATAACCTACACTGTGCTGCACATGTTTTAAACAATATTATTTCTCAAGTATTATTACTAAACGCTAACGATATACTGTTGTTATTATGTATCTTATTTATGTAACTTACACATGATGTTGACACAGTTACCCCACAAAATATTCCACACTTGGGATCGTTAACAACATTCATAATCATTTCTAAGGTCGAATCAGGTTTGGTTTATCTTAATGTCAACCAAATCTCAATTATGGAGGTCCATCACTCTTCATTTTATCTCTATTACTTGATAATTACATTTGCTTATCGTTTTATTAGTAGAAGTGCTTTTAATGGGTTGAATCCTCAGAGAACCACATCCAACCATATTTTAATCCCCTGACTTATATCAAACAGAACATATTTTCAACATCCCACTGAATATTAAAATGTTAGGAAAGATGTTTCATTTAATACAAGTATTGTGTGAAAAATATTGATTTTTTTACATATTAGATATGTGTGATTTCTATTGATAGACGATTAGATGAATGTTATTGGTCATTCACTACTGAAACTTGTTCGACAATTCAGATATATTGTTCCAACGTAATTGGCTTATAGACAGAATTGCTAATTTTTGTAACGAATTCACCGAGTTTTACTTTTGGTCACCATTTATATTTTAATGATTTATAGAAATATGGAGAATCTCATCGAGCCCAGCTAAAGAACTTAAAGTCACAGATTCGGTTTTTATATTCAGTCTAAAACAAAACAGAGAACCGGATACACACTTATCCCAGAGTGAATGGGAGGTGCGATGTTTTTTCTTGCAAAACCTAATCGCTACAAATATTAACAATTAGCCGAATGAATATTAATTTATACTTGTGATCGGAAGGGAAGTGCTGTATTTTGTTCGAATTAATTGTAAACTACTAATACAAACTCTTAGTTTTATGCCACTCTAAAATCGAGTTAAAACAACTGACGATATATACGTTTCGTTGCCTTGGCAATGTAAACAGGATTAAGAGTGCTTAATTCCGTCGACATTGAGGTGTTTTATCCTTTGCCAGAAAATGCTTTCGATACGTGTAGATGTGTAGATACGATTCTTAAGTACAAAGTTTGTGATTAATGTGATGACATTTGGTTCATTTATGAAGACAATACTAAAATTATTGTCGTTTTCTGTTTCATATTTATGTTGTGATCGATGGTGGTGGTCAAATGTTAGCATGCGCGGTAAATTTAACAGTTTTTAGCTCGTAGTCGCAATAAGCTTAATAGATTCCACGAACAAAACCTATAAACCTATCTTTACAAACTAACAATAAATTGAATAAACAGACAACAGGTATTTTAAACTACGTAAAACATGAAATTATTTTAGTAAAGATCATTCGGTTTTAATAAAATTGATATTGTCTTATTCAGAATTTGAGATTACAGTGCTAATTTTGATAACGATTTCCCCTTATATATGTTGTAAACATTCACATTGTCTTTAAATAAAATTGCAGTTGACTTTGGCCGAAGATAGTTAAAGAGTTCATGTACCAAGTACGAATTCAGTCGATTCCATACCACAACCTATATTTATGGATATTAAGAATTATCATTTTTCTTCCTTAGTTTTTATCTAATTCAAAATCTAAAACAAGAAAACTAATGCTAACATACGCAAACCTGTTGAAACCTTCGTATAATTCTATTCTTATGAATTGAGTTTAGTTTAGCCTTTCTATAGACACAAACGATAACTAGGAACTAATATATTTAAGCCACAATACTTTTAAGCATATATTTTTATAAATTACAAAGAACAGAATTATGGGTCGATAGTGACGCCTAAGCCTATCTTTCTTAAACCAAAATATCCATTACTTTCAGGATCACATCAACAGTCACTAAATTATTGACTAGAAGCAACAGTTAATCAGAAACACAGATAGAGAAGAAAACAGGAAACCAGGCAACATATATGAAAGAGAGGTAAACGACTCCAGTTTCGTCCGATTGCAACCGGAGCACATGCATGATTGGCATTTGGGCGTGTCTTTTCTTCCACTCTATCTCCTTCAAAGGCAGCAGCGACATGAATAATGCGAGCTGTTATTGTTTCTATTTTTTAGTTTTATCAGGCCCTATATCAAAGTTATCATGTCGAATCTTGTACAAGTTCAATAACGTTAACAGAATATAATAGGATGTAATACGCTATTTATACTCCAGGTGATGCAACTTAAATAGCTATATAATTCTGAATAATAGATGGGGCATCATCTGCTTGAAAGTTTGACAATCATGAACAAAAATCTGGCCTCACATATTGAAACAAGATATACTAAAATGTATGATTCTCTAAGTTTATGAATCAATCAGAAATTCGTATCAAAATCGTTGGGAAGTGACAGTAGTCGATTGGTTAAGGACACGGACTGAAAACCTAAGTGGTCCAATGTTCGTTGCATGAAAAATATTTCACGTAGGATGTTGGTAACATTTTCGAAATTCACTTTCACGTAAGCACTCGATATCTTGCACGAAATAATTCTAACTACAAAATTATCGGGAAACCAATGCTAACAATAGTATCTTCTGACTAATACGATATTATGATGATTGAAAACTCTAAACGCTACTCACCATAAAAAGATTCAGCTGCATGAATATGGCGTAACGAATTTTTGCAAAGTAAGAGCTGTTAACAGAAACTCATGGCGGAAAGGTTTAAGAATGCAAGCTTAAATGTGTTTTAACATATAAAAGAGAAATGTATTAGATTTTTCTTCCCAAAAAGCGAAAACACACAAAAAAATTATAAATGCTATACATACTGTATCCCGGTGCATAAAGAAATGCCTGGGTAACGTCGATATATATCAGAAAACGAAAAAATTATAGGTATTAGTCGATATTTGAGTACAAGAAGTTGTGATAAACTTGTTTCTCTAGCAGTTAGAATAAGATGCTTTGAGGAAAGAATTTGTATGTTTCCTTCGTAAAATACGTAGATATACATATATTACTAAACCCTTTAATAAATTATACACTATTAGCTATACAAGAATAGCTATATTATGGTAGATAGTAAGTCATGCTGAAGTTCTTGGAAATCAATCAATTGACTCAAAATTACACTTAATAGGATGTACGGTAATTACTCATTATTATATACGAACATAAACATAAATAATCTAGAAATGACTGACACGGTTGCAAACAGTTTGTAGGTTAAATTATCCACAACACTATTTATAAACAAAAATTACGAATTAAAACTAAATATCTAAGAGGGCGTATAATTCTGTTTGCAGCATAAGTGTATAACATATGCAAATGACCAAGCAGGATGCACGATGTGACATCACAATACAAATAAAAAGACACCCGTAAAAAAAGACTGTGGAAAGTTTTCTGGAGAGGGTTTTAAAAAGAACTTCTTCGAGATACTTGGGTAACGTCAAAGTCGAGACGCAAAGTCACATGTGATCGGAGAAGGAGGGATACAGATATTTTGTTAAAAACTGAAACAAGTTGATTTTTTTTACCTCTCTCTCAGGATTTTCTTCTAACGGAGTCTGCAATGTGCTTGATCAGTTAAAAATATAACCACACCGTTATCTAATAAAAGATACATGTTACCACGTGTGTAACGTTACAAAAAAACTTTTAGTATTGGCTACAGTGTGCATAGATCATATGACACTAATTTATATTTATGATAAAGCAATGCATTTAGGCAAGAACATTGACCGTCATAACCTCTTTATCTTATCGGTGTTTCCATAGCAAGTGCTCATCTGAGCTCCAATCTCTCCCCCCACCCTCGCCAATCTTTCACAATAAACACCCGAATAGCTGAAACCAATTTCAATAATTTGCCCCACTCTTTGACTGTGTCAAACGCAAAACGTAGACTCCATGAACGAATTTTCTTTCTTAGAACTGCACGCCTGTGGAACTCTCTTTGGTTTGTCTGTTGCTCAGCTGACTACAACTTGGTTGTCTTCAAGTCCAACATAAACAAATTCTTGATGAAACACCCCCTTACATAATACAATCTACCAAATTTCCATTACTAATGATTACTACGATATTATCCCATTGATTACCGTACACGCAATAATCCTTATCCTCGAATGACCTCTGGGCCTTGATAAGTGATGACTCCTATGTAAAAAATAGGTTTTTGGTGGAATGTGCAAATATAGCATAAAGGCAAATACAAGTAGACAAAATTAAGTTAGCCTTAATGCTTGTAGCTGTCAAGCCTCATCTAGTCGGTTTACCTTTTAGTCATTTTGCTAGTAACTAAGATAATGAATTGAGAAGGACGAGTGCTCTATTTAGAAGGATACATCGAAATAATTCTGAAATAAAGCAGCTTTGTATGTTGCGTGGCAACGGAGTCTACTTTTCGAAAAACTGTTAACAACTATTGTTTTTTGTAAATGTAAATAGTTGGTGTAATGCGTTGTGACGTCTCATCGTAAAATTCTTCATGTTATTAAATCGTCGTATTTGTTGAATAATACAAGAAATACAGCAGTTCCATCTCTTTGTGTTGATACCGGCAGTGCGATTTCTCTGTCTTTCTCCTTCCCTTGAGTCTCCTTAATATAGCAGATCTTATAATTTTCCCAGACACTGCATAATCATATATCTTAAGCTAAATGCGGAAAGAAAATTACTAACCATTTTTACAATATCTACAACTCCTACGAGCATTGCTTCATAATTTACAACTAGTTTAATCCGTCAATTTTCTTGCAGCGCAAGTGCATCCTAATTAATGATTAAAAATCTTAAGAAAAATTGTCGATGATATAAAAATATTGTTTACTCATAATCTTAAATAAGTAATTCTTTTCCTCTCCATTTCATCGTTAATTATTTGCACATTAGAAATTAATTAGAAATCCAAATAAACCGATACCAAAGAAAAAAGAGTAAAATATATAAAATTGATGCGGTAATTTTATTCTGTATCGAACTGTCTATATAATGAGACCTCGATGAGTGAATTGATTAATGCGAAAAATATTGATTATACTACTTTTAATTCTCTGTGTAGAAAAGATTCAAAATTCAATACATTGTTCTAATTAATTACTAGGTGATAAAATATAAAACCTTAATTATATTGCGTCGATTAGCTTAGAACAACGCGTGTGTAGGAAAAAGAGAGGTCGACTCTAAACTAATGAAGGGATATAAATTTTTTCAAGCATTGATGTTTTGAGTAATGGCTAGATTACAGCTGTTGTATAAAGTCAACATCTTCATCTCAGTGGAACCAATATATAAGAATTTATTTCATGCATATTTCTTTAAACAATGGCAGTTCTACCAAGCAACAGTAACCACAGGAGAGGACCTACTAAGGAAAGTACGAAGTTGAAGATTTGTTCATTTTTGTACTTTTAGATCAACTGAAAACTTTAGAATCACAAATGTTTCAAAGTGTTTCCTTTGTTGTGAAAATGTTGGCCATTTCTAAAGAAACGTGCTTCTGTTAAATTTTGCGACTGAGGTTTGTGTTGCTTCTTTTAGATGGTGATTATTTAGATGCATGGTTATTCGCCGGGACAACGTTGTCATAGTATGACCAATGTATATATTATTTTCGGAGTTACATTCTTCCATTAAGCATTTGAATTCATACACTAGATTCTTTTATTCCAACGTTTTCATAGCCGGTTATGAGTTGTTTCTAACCGCAAGGTTGTGTGTTCTAAACTTCTTGTGGTAAATAATAAATTTAATTTCAGAATTACTGTCAATAGGTGTCAAGAATCTACGTACGATATTTTTAATCGCATTTTCTTTGATTCTGAAGTTATGTGTCATTTGATTTTGAAAAAATATATTAATGGTGTTCGCATTGCGGTGTTGGTTAATATTATAAGGTTTTTATACATTGGGCATACAACGAAAACGTTGTCCCGGCGAATAACCTTGCATCTAAATAATACTTGTGCTATATATAAACATTTGGTAAAAGAAAATAACTGCCCCCCCCCATTTGAGAAAGGTCCTCGTTGACAACATAAAAAAATATGCAACATGATTACAAAATTAAAAATTCTTGAAGCGTCTTCAACCCATTATAAATTATATTGCATTCGAGAAAAGCAGTAACTTTCTAAAAGCTTAATTGTGTTTTTATTACATATTTTGTGTAGTGTATGATTGGGTGGAAATGGTTGTTTATTAGTTGAAATAATGTTTTGCCTAATTTCGTTTTAACCATTATGTTTAAGGGGATGAACCAAATAATTTTTCTGGCCCTATTTTTCTTGTTTGGGGTATTAAAGGGATTAGGTTCAATGTAATTAAATATGGTGTTTGGGTGGTCACTTTCTTTAAGGGCATTTTTACAATATTTCAAGTTTAGAAGAATTAGTACTAAGTATTTTATCGATAGGTGTAGTGACATGTTTAATGATATTTTTGGGTGGTTCGATAGTGCATGTATATGGAGTGGGTAAGTATTGTCTTTAGTGTAAGGTTCATATGAGTTATTTGAGAGGCTGCGAGTTATATCAAGAAAGTTAACAGTATTTATGTTAGATATAATGTCAAGTTTTATACCTAGTCTGTTCATTTCTTTAGTTAATTTTTTTTTTCAATTTTTCGCATTTAGGGCCATTTGAATTTTCAACTACGATAAGGCCATGGTCTCTATATAGTTCTATGTTTTTGTTATCTATAATTTTTGTGAGATTATATAGAATGAAGAGACCAACTAGGTCGGTTGCTTCGCTGAATCCAGCGGACCCATTGAGAGGTCAAATGATCCTCTCTCCCCTTTCCCATCCCTATAACCATATATCTCCCCCACGCCTACCTGAATCTGCTACCCCCCCACACACGAGACAATCTAATGTATTTAAAACTTCAAAACTTAAATATTGTCGATACGCGTATCCCCTCCTTATTATCTCTTACCCCACTTTTTTTTCTCGCATTTCCTCTAAAACACTTCTTCCAAATACTAACAACCATTTCTGTAATGTCTGACGAGGCTGCTGGGTCGTACATATTGTTCAACATCTGAAACATATGTAACCAAACAGATAAAACGGTAATAAAAAATAAAGTATATATACATATGTATATATATATATATATATATATATATATATATATATATATATATATATATATATATATATACCAGATGTATATATCAATGAATAATTTTGCCACAGTTTACGTTTGATAATGTTAACCACATGACTTTAATGCAGTTGTTTTCAAGAACATTGCCTTGAATTATATTATTGTATAGCAGGTTTTTTTGTATTATTCAGAGTTAAATTACACTGTTTATTGTAATAAGGATATTTCTCATCAGAAAATTTAGTTTTAGACACTCCTTTATATATTCATTGTTTTAACTTGAATTGCATCTCTGAACCCATTATATGGCGTCATCGAGATTATATGCACAATAAATAATATCGTTTATAATGCTCAAGATATGTATAATAGTATCATAAATAAAATTCTATTACTTTTTACATACTATAGTCCTTGTTTCACTCTTTTTTTCAATCTCCGTTGTTTTTCATATGACATTTTATCTAGTTATTTTTATTTCTACATAGTTGCAGTGTGACTATAATACATGTAATACTGATTAGATAATGAGCGTATTTACACATCTGATAGCTATCAATTCTAGCCTCTTTCGTTACATTGTTTTCAACACGAAGTTTGTAATTCGGACGGGTACTTACTCTTTACTTAGCTTGGATTATTGCATCATTGTCCATAGATTTTCTCTTCTTTTTCTCTCTCTTACTCTTTCTTTCTCTCTCTCTCACACAAACACACACACACACTCTCTCTCGCCATATATATATATATATATATATATATATATATATATATATATATAGTGTGTGTGTGTGTGTGCTGTATAAATGGCGGTGTTTATATATGCAATGTGTTTATTATATGCAAATCGAAAAAATTGTCTACAACTAATAAACTATGCTTCGATCGGATGTAAAAAATGTCGAACTTTATGTCAAAATACATTTTCCTCTTAATAAATGTATAGTACAAACAAAGCTCAGCATATTATTGTAATCTCTCTCCCTCTCTCCCCCTCTCTCCCCCACTCTTTCTATATATATATATATATATTATATCATATACTTATATATATATATATGTATATATCAACGAAGGTATTTTAAAATGAACTACACAATTTTAAACGGTATCTGAACATTCCATTAGGCTATTGAAACACAGAATTAAAGCTATTAAAATAATTAAATTGGCATTTAAATTCGAAGTGTTAATCACTTTTAGCGGGAAGAATACAACCGTCAGAGTCGCCATTTTACACGTGCGATTTTTCGCTTAAAGCATGAGACACGTATACTTGATAAGCAGCCTGGAATGCCAAGTCTTCTTTATGCAGAGACACAAATAATGATGCTTTTATTGCCGAATCTGTCTTTAGTAAATATTCTCAACCAGACGATTACCTAGCAACCGCCGTAAAATTCAAATACTTTAGTGTGTATATAACAACTACTAGTTCGTGCCATTCTTCAAATGACAGGCTAAGTTTTATCACTCATGTTGATAGGGGACGATTTTTGCGTGTCTTGATTGTTTATTCAGTCATTCTAGATTCAGATGTCTTCTACCATAATATCATTCTTACCAGCATGACACACGTCTGCATTCACGTACTTGTAAAGCAAATACTCAAAACATCCATTTGACCTCATGTCGTCGACCCACGCACCATTATTTAATTATATTCCCACGATGTTTAAATTATCTGGCTTTTCTCATTATTAGTTGTTTGTAACCGTAGTAACATTTAACACTATTTATTCTTACATCCCAAACAAAATATATATTTTATTTGTACATAGCAGTGGAAGAATAAAATATATGCACAAATGTTTTAGAAATAAGGATTAATGTCATTGGATTATACAAACTGCTGCTCTCCTCTTTAGTGTTATTCTCACAATATTTCGTCCAATGAAAGATCCGACATTCTTCAAGTTTATCTTGTCAAACTCAGGTGTCTTTCTTTTGAATTCTGGTATCTGCACAGGATTTCGAACAGAATTCTGTATTTAATCCGCACTTAGAGAATGTTCTCGTTCCGTCAGGCATGAACGAGTAGAATTCCTAAGAAATTAGCAGTTGTATACCAGGTATCGTCCTCATAGCAAATTACTCCACTCTAACCAACATAGTATCACCCTGAACCTATATCAAATCCGCATTTCCTATGTAATCCTCTTCCTGTGTAAGAGGAAAATAGTCCTTACATGGAATACTGCTGCTCCATATACGTGAAACCGCTCACAGTCGCCTTTTTTACATGACTGTTCAAATACAACATGACTCCAAATACAAGTGAGATTCTTTTCTCCTTTCCCAACCTCTTTCCCACAAAGAGACATTTCAATTCCTCTCTTCTCTATAGTTATAGAGAGGAGAAGAATTTCATGAACATTGTTTAACTAAGAGTCAATCCATGGTACATTACAAAAAAACATCACAACAAGCCTTCGTCTAGCCACAACTACTGTAAAAGTTCTTCTATATCAGTGCATAAACCTAAATGCAAGTTTTATAATGAAAGTTGTTTTTCCTAGAACTGCCTGCACGTGGAACTCTGTTCTGAACAGATGATTTCCAACGCATTAGTCGTTTTTCGAGTTCAATATAAAGAAGTTATTGTGTGCTGTCCAGTTTAATAATCAAATTATCGTCAATATCCACGATTATCGATCTTTGCTCTGTTGCATTGCTTACCACTTTATATTTATTTATCCTCGAGTAGCTTTCCCAATTAATGTAAAAAATGTTAAATCTTGTATGAAATAGCTATCGATAAGGAAATTCATGAACCATCCTTATTTCATAATAAATATGAATATATTTCAGTGTTAACTATACTGCCATCGAAAGAGATATATTAAATAAATGCATTTATTACTTCTAATATATGATTATGTCAATCAAATTAGTAAAGTATAAACATCAAAACGTGGCGCTTCTGAATTTACTGATCCGCGGTTTATAGGAAGTTGGCTCAATCTCACTCGGCAGCTGAGGGAAATAACCAGAAACTGTCGACCGAGTGTTCCTTAATTTTTGCTCGTTTTTAGCTAATAGGAATCTATGAACACTACCATATTTTTTACAAATTAGGAGAACAAATAATTTTAACGGTGAAGGTTAGTGTTATGGTTACGTATAAGTTTGGGTAAGATACATGTTTGTAATTTGATTGATTGTATATCCGTGTGTTTCCTATGTATCACTATAATTTTCTCGTAGTGGTTTTATGTTTTGTGATCGGCCACTTCTGGTTATTTTCATCAGCGTCCGAGCACACCCTAAAAACTTCGTGAAAACTAAGGGTTGGTAAATGCAGAAGTACCGTAAACGTTTTAGAGAATCAGTCATTTAAGAGGGATTTCTCTGTCCGTCTGTATATTTAGCATATATGCGCAAGGAATATTTAAGAAATACCACGCGCTTTTCTTCCATAGTATGTAATTTAAACCGTTTGCAAGCTGTATTTAATAACAAAGACTTTACTCCAAACCTCTATAACCCGAAATTGTTAGACAATTAACATTTGTATATGTAAGAAGCAAAAGAAGGTATGTAAATTTTGAGCACAAAAATTTGAGGTTATTGTCGCGTTGCACTTTATCAAATTAGTATTAATAGAATATTTTTCTTTTGTTCGGCTTTCACTTCTCCGTGTTTAATCATCCAAGTTTTGTTTATATTAACAATAGCGGTTAGAGCAGCTGTTTTGCTGTAGCAGGCTTATATCCTAATCGCATATAGGAATGGGTTTCACTCGCCAACAATTACTGCTACCAACATTTGACGATTTCTTAATAGTATTAGATTGTCTGGAAAATATCACTTTAAAAGCATTTAGCACAGAAAAATGTAATGTTCTTAAATATGTCAGGTTTTGGCAGAGTTTTTATTGTAACTTTTCACACATGTCTAATCGTTAATCATACAATATAATTTTGATTTGGCTTTTCCTTTTATGATTTCGGTTTGACCGTAATATTTTTGGTTTGGCTTTTATCGAGAACCTATATTAGCTTGATCGGATCTAATAATCGATGCAGATAACTTAATCCGTAATTCAGAGATAGCATCATATTTGGTCTAATATATTTACTTTCATACTATACTATTGGAAGATTGTGTGGACACAAAATACCAATGCAACAATTGCAAAAAATGTATATATATATATGATGAGTTGTGATACGACGAAACAGGACTGTATGTATGTCGATGACTTAAATATATATATATATATATATATATATATATATATATATATATATAAGGTTCTATGTCTGTTTGTCCGTTTCCATATATTCAAAATCTATCTTCTCCGAAACTAAAAGTTGCAGAGCGGCGCTAGGGCCCTCAGATGATTGGATATTTTACTTGCCGTACTTTTATGAGGCTTTAACCGGTTAAAATCGTTTTAAAAAGTGAAAAAATGCGTCAAATTTGAAAAAATATCGGTATATATTTTATACATTCAGCTAAGTTTATTTTTTTTTTATTTTTAATCAGTTCACATACGAGTCATTTTCGTAAAGTGGCAAAGTCAGTAGCCTTTAATGCTGCGGTTTCCATCTGAACTAATGGCACCCAGATACTTTGGTTTGCATTTTGAAATCATGACTCTATAAGAATATTTCCAGAATGTGGGAAAATTAAAATATCATATTTAAGCGTATTTTACGCCCGACCAAAGTCACAAGTATGTATATATATATATATATATATATATATATATATATATATATATATATATATATATATATATATATATATATATATATATTCCCAAATTATGTTTGCATATTATCTGAACTAAAAAAAGCGTTTTTTTTTTCTTCTACAATATTCATTTTTTCTAGCTAATCTAAAGTAAATACCTAACCCTAAAGGTATTACTTCTTAACCGGATTATTAAACGAGTTAAAAATAACCAGACTTTCCAATTTGATAAAAAGTTCCACCATAGCATAGTATTATGGGGTGGAGCGGGAACGGTCGAACATCCAAGCTCGAGGTATATAAAGGCAAAAAGTGTCCATGCATTAACATGGGAGGGGAGACTATCTTCAGGTACTACCCTAAGCTGGTAATGGGGCAACGGACTTATACTAAGTAGATATTGATATGTCCTTATACCTTTTTTCTATTTTTTTAATGGAGAGTAGATAATGCATGTGGATGTGTTATCGGCAGCTCCAGTAACTCTCGCTTCTCCTTTTTTGTCCTTCAGTCCTCATTTCCAATGGGTGATTTTTCTTACCAAGAGTGAAGAAAAACTGCTTTTCAAGTCGGTTGTACTTTGTAAACAGTAGCCTGAGATGTCGGAAAATTTCTGTTTCTATGTCTATCCTTGTGGTCATGTAACTAGTAAGGGTGCTGGAGATAAACGTTTCATCTGGGCTTACGTTACCCGGCTGAGAGTCACGGACATGAACCTTGGATTAACCACTAAGGAGGCTGTCCTAACAGCAGGTACAAGGTACCGGGGCTGCTGTATTGTCATTTGGTGAATGGATTCTGGACCATACAGTAGTTTCTGGTAGGACCGCTCGATGCAATACTAGTGGGTAATTGTTAAGGCTTTACCTTATCATGTACCCCAAAAAATCCTGTCTTTTTCTCTCTTACTTTCCCTCTTTGTCCTGCTCCAACCAAGTCTACCGACCTGCTCCACAAATCCCCAAATCATCATCATTACAAATCTAAAAAAAACAAACAAACACGAATAAAACTAGAACCCGAACCTCCAACGTAGACCCCTACTAGCAGGTCTCCTTCTCCAACATCAGGGGTCTACGTTCCAACCTTCCAGAGATCGAAACACAATTACAGGAGATGAAACCGGACGTATTCTTTCTAAGTGAAACTGGCATAGGGCTGATCACTTCCCTAGATAAGTTCATAATAAACGGATACTCTAGCTTAACATCTAAATCTGACCCCCCAAGATCGTCATGAGCATGGAATATGTGCCTACATCAAAGATGGCTTTCCATGTGGTAGGGATATCTCCAGAGAAGACCCTAATTTACCTTATATGTGCTTTCGAGTTGCACTAGCGTACACCACTGTATTTATATGTGCCCTCTATCATCCCCACAACAGTGGGGTTACTATATTTAAGAGCATATCTGAGAAACTTGACCACATCCTGTCTGCTAATCCTTCGACTAACATTCACGTTTGCGATGACTTCATTGATCATAATGTGGATTGGCTGACCCACTTAAATAAAACCCATGTTGAGGGGAGGTTTTGTCATGATTTTGCCACTGCCTATGACCTCACTCAGATTGTTCATGAACCCACCCGTGTGCCTGATACTACCGGTCAGTATGCAAGCCTTCTAGACCTTTTTCTCTCAACTTCCCCTGAACTATGGTCATGTTCCGTTCTATCTCATCTGGGATCCTCCGACCACTCTGTTGTAGCAGTAAAGATACAAATTAAAGGTAATAAGTCTTCAGGCGTACCTTTTCACCGTACTGTATATCGATACTCTATGTCTGACTGGGATAGCTTCCGTACATTCATATTTGACCTACCTCTGCATTCAATCTCTAAAAAGGATGTGTCCTCTATAGTATCAGACCTGACCGAATGGTTAATTGTAGGCATAGACCAATTCATACCATCTAAAAAATTCCAACAAAAACCTAACAGCCAGCCATGGTTCTCCCCTGAACGTGCTGCTGTCATCGCGCACAGAAATCATTTTTTCCATAACTACCAACGTAATAGATGATCTGAGACTAAAGCTGTTTTCAGGACTGCCAGCAACAACTGTAAAAGAGTAATAAAAAATGCAAGAGGGCTATATGCCTAGCCCGTTAAATCCAAAGTAGCTGATCAGCGGCTTGGTTCCTCCCAGTTCTGGCAAATAGCCAACAGGACCCATAACAGAAGCGTGTGTTCGATCCAAACTATCATCAATTGACCTGAGGTCATCTCGTCAGCATCAGAAAAGGCTAGACTATTTGCCAAGAACTTTGCAGCTAACTCTACCCTATGCGACGAAGGCCATCAACTCCCTGTATTTCCTCCTATAACAGACAACACGCTATGCAACATACAAATATATGTGCGTAAGGTCGCCTAGCTAATCAAGAACCTTGATTCCAGTAAATCAACTGGCCCTGGCGGCATTCCAGTTATAGTGCTTAAAAAGCTCCAACCAGAACTTGCCCCCATACTTACAAAACTGTTTAAGGGTTGCCTTAAGGAGAAGTGATTTCCAACACCCTGGAAAACCTCATCAGTATGCCCTGTATTTAAGAATTCAGGTCAAAATTCAGCTCTCTCTCTGTACAGACCAATAAGTCTCCTGTGTGTCATGAGTCAGTTGTTGGAATCCATATTAAATAAAGAAGTACTTAACCACCTCAACAAAAACAGCCTTCTTAGTGACATGCAATATGGTTTCCGCTCTGCAAGATCTACAGCAGATGTGCTAACGGTTATATCTCATAGGATTAGTGAATCTCTTGACAAAGGCTTCTTTTCCAGGGCAATTGCTCTTGACATATCATAGGCCTTCGATAAGGTATGGCATAAGGGCCTACTTCACAAGATTTCCAGCTACGGTATTACTGGAAATGTTTTCTCAATCATTAAATCATTTCTCTCCGATAGGTTTTTAAGAGTAGTGGTTGATGGGAAGAAATCAGAGGCCCACAGTATTAATGCTGGATTCTCTCAGGCGTCCATCCTTGGCCCAACTCTCTTCCTGTTCTACATCAATGATCTCCCAAAACACTTACTTGAATCATTCGTTGACATCTATGCTGATGACACGGCCATCTATGTCAACGCATCAAAGGCCGTAAATGACAAGGTTCTCTCTAATTGTCTCTCCCCTCATCTTGAGCGCATGGTACAGTGCGGGAAGAGGTGGCTGGCCACTTTAATGCATCCAAAACCAAGCTTCTATCTTTACATCATCAACGCTCTGATCCCCATCTTGCATCAATTGAAATGGATGGCTCTCGTCTTTGGGAGGCTCCATGTTTTGACAAGCTTGTGGGTTTGACCATTACTCTTGATCTGAAATGGAGCCAGTACATCAGGTCTGTTACCAAGGTCGCTGGGAAGATGGTGGGATCCTTCTACTGCTCCAGGAGATATCTCACTACTGATGCAATTCTCTATCTGTATAAAAGCCAAATAGGTCCAAGGATGGAATACTGCTGTAATATCTGGGCAGGATCTTCGAAAACAGCCTATCCTGTCTTGACAGAGTACAAAATAGACTTCGTGGTTTAGTGAGGGTGCCCTTTTCTCTCCCCTGCAACTTCTTTCCCAGAGAAGAGACGTTGCGAGCCTATCTTTTTTATCGTTATTTCCATGGCAAGTGATCGTCTGAGCTCCAATCTCTGGTCCCCTCTCACAAATCTTTCACAAGAAACGCCCGTCTGGCTGAAACCAATGTCAATAATTTTCCCCAATCTTTATCTGGTCCTAAATCCAAACGTTGATTTCATGAGAAGAGCTTCTTTTTCAGAAGTGCACGACTGTGTAACTCTCTTCCTTATGCTTGTTTCCAACCTGACTACAACTTAGATGTCTTCAAGTCCAACATAAACAAATTCTTGACCAACTGCCCTCTTAAGTAAGACACTCTATCAAATCTCCAATACTAATGAGTTCTAAAATACTATCTCATTGATTACTGTACACGAAATAACCCTAATCCCCGAGTGGCTTCTGGGCCTTGATAAGTGGTTACGCCATGTAAAACAAATATATATATATATATATTCATTTTGATATAGTTGTACCAATATTTCTACTTAGAGTGCGAAGCAGAATGAAAAAGAAGTGCGTGCTTTTGATAATCAAATGTGAATAGATTAAGATGTTCAAGTGACAAATCAGATAAAAAGTCGTGTCAGAAGTGCGTGTTAAAGAAGCTACGCTCAAAGAATTTTTGACTGAAACATGGCGTTAAATGGTAATAAAACGAAAGTAATATAGGAACTTTAGGAGCGAACATGTATTCACATATATTACAGCCAAAAGCAGGTTGAGCAATACCGTTCCTCAACTGTAGGGCGTTTGCACACGACCTCCTTGGCCTCGTTCCAATCTCTAAGTCAGGGTACCGGTAATCGATACTGGAAGTGACGTCATGGGATAGTCCATTCATCCCATGGAAGGGCGTCTCCAACACCCACCTCCCAAGCTTTTTGTTCGTAAAAGTTGTCAATACATCTTCCTTTTAGGGTTTGCCATCAATGGCTCGATAACCTTTCTCTTACGGAACGACCGCCGTAGTTCAGGTGTTGGTTGAGCAGGTTCAAGATCAAAATTTTCGAAGACAGTGTCTATCGGCTCATCTTCCAATGATGGACTGTCGCTGGTTTCAACTGATCGACATCTTCTTAGTTAGTTCTGGTGACGTTTGTCGGTATGACTAGACCCTGCGCAAAAATTAAACATTTGAAGCCATCTGGCGATAATTTAAATAGACAGAAATCATCGCAGTGTTTATTTACCACAAACGCGAAGGTCAGGTAATCGTCGTTGTCGCTTTTTTGCAGGTACAAGCACTTCCATCTTCTATGAAAGAGCGTAGAATTCGGGCTGAACAGTTCGGATAAAAGTTTAACCGCTTCAGAAAATTCCAATTAACTCGTCTTCTTGGGGAGAATATAATCCACAAACTTGCTACGTTCTGTGGTCCCTAATTTCCTCAAAAGTAGGCAAAATTTCTTTGTGTTGTTCCAGTCTTGACAAAATACGGTGAATAGGTCCTTATATGTCCGATAGAAAGGGTCAAACGTCCCATTCAACTCCGGTTGGTAGTTGAACGTTTCTGTAATGTTTCATATTGTGCTTTGGGAAAAAGCAAAACTGTCGTCCATGTGTTCCGTTCCGTCGAAAATTTTAACAATAGCTCTTCTTGTCTCTGTTGTTGAAGTAGTATTCTCTCCTCCAACGCTTATTGCGTCTCTTGAAATTGCAACTGGAGCTGTTTATCACGTTCTTTTAAATTTCCTCAGCCTTCTGCTGCTGATCCACCTGGGCCTTGATAAGCTGTATTAATATTGTTTTAATCTCCTCCATCTTATAATGATTTTTCGAAACGCACGAAAAAAAATTATTTCCGCTTTTGACTGGAGTAGGAAAATAAAATAAGAAAAAAGAAAAAAAGAAAGAAAATGTCCTTCCGTATGAGGAGGGAGCAATGTATTCCTTGCTTGTGGTAAAAACCTTAGAGATAACCTAATATGAGGTTGGACAAAAAATATTTTTACTTGCGAAACAAAAAATGTAATGTGATCCACTACAGTTGCAAAAGAATAAGAATAATTGTGGAATTGTATGAAAGTTAACCAACATGGCAAGTGTTTTTTTTTAATTATGTGTGTGTAACGGGTACCCCGACGCGTGGAAAAAAAATCTCTTTTGAACCAACAGTTAAAAATAGAATATTTCAGAAAATTTCACTCAATGAAAAAGTACTTCTTTTAAGTCCAATTAAAATGAAATGGGGAAACATCTCTCTCCCGTTAAAATATTGCATACGTTAGCAGCAAAACACAAAGGCAAAGAAACATTTTCACTTCATTTGAAAAATGCTAAAATTTGCATACAAATAAACAGTGTAAATCTTACAATAGAATTGTTCTCGCGGTGAAATTGTGTCAACATTTTTCTCTTTTTTTATTTCTTCGTTCGATAAGAATCCAAATTAATTATTAAGCATTTACAAAAACGCGTTCAGTACAGTTCTTTGCAATTTAAATATAGAGGCAAATAGATTAACTTACAATTGAGTCGATAACTTTACCATGTGTTCGTTTCTTTTTTTTTTGTTTTTAGAATTTTGTTTTTAAAACGTAATTGCCAGTCGAATTCTTAGCTTGTAAATCCGATTTTCTTTTGAAGTCAAATTCATTTCATTCTTTTTCCTTTTTGTGGAGTTAACCCGTGTGAAAGTCGAATCCGACGTCGCCAGTTGTTATGGTGTTAAATGGTAATAAAATGAAGGAACACAGGACTTTTAGGAACGAAATTGTATTAACATATATCACAGGCAAAAGCAGGTTGAACACTACCATCCATCAACTGTAGGGCGTTTGCACACGACCTCCGTGGTCGCATGCCAATCTCTGACTGCCGGGCACTGGTACTCGATACAGGAAGTGACGTCACCAAAGGAAGTGACGTAATGAGATAGTCCACTAATCCCATCAAGGGGGCGTCTTCAATAACTAATACATATCAACTATTTATTTATGATAAAGTTATATAGGTGTCAGTTCCTTTACAAGATATAAAGAAATACTTACAGTCAATAAATATTTACAGCATGATTCCTTACAGAGAAAGCGTATTATTGCATCCATACACACCCACACACACACATCTATATATATATGTGTGTGTGTGTGTGTATGTATATATTAATAAGAAAAAGAAGTGAAAAAGGAAAGAAGCTGAGAAATGTGCATGCGAGTATTATGTTTTTCTAAACAGTTCACTTCCTGTAAGTAAAAAATACTCGAATTGAGAATGATTAGAAAACCTAAAGAAATCAACCAAGTACGATAACATTAGGTCAGCTTGAAATGTTCTTTAAAAAATGTTTTCAAACCTACTAATTCTTAATATAATGTGAACGATTCACATATGCTCAGTCATGAAACAGTTTACCAAAAGATATAAATTCGATGACAGTCAAGTATCAATTTTTCAAAATTGAGCTCTTAGCAGCCCTTTAGTTCGGTTGAAAACCGATTAAAGAGTTTCTACATTTCTGAATACCCTGTATTCCAAATTTCAAGGCAGTAGAATTTATATATATATATATATATATATATATATATATATATATATATATATATATATATATATGTATATATATAAGTTGAAAAGTGTGCTTACACACAGCCTCTCATTATATATAAATATATATATATATATATATATCTTTATTCGATTGGAAAAATTTTAGAATAATTATAAAAAAGTGAACCATATCGTAAATTCAATCAACTAAAAAATGGAAACCGGGGTGAGGAAAAGAAAAAAAAAATTATATATATAATGGGGCAAGTTATATGTACAATTAAATAAAATAAATAAGTCGATTAAAAAAGATCGTTAAAATATACCCAAAGCGCTTTTCGTTCAGACAAACATTTTCAAGGGTCATAAGTCTGAAAATTATTATTTTTTTAGAATATTTGGTAGTGATATGGAATACGAGCGGAGAGGTTAGGAAAAAAAAAAAAAAAAAAAAAAAAAAAACCTGACTACCCAAATAATTCTAACTGAAGCCGGAGGTTTCTCTGCTTGCACAAAGTAGGGGGGTTAGCAATGATGGCAAGTGCTTCGAGGACAGACAAGTGGAACTTTGTGCGTCCTCGGTGCAAAACAGAAAAACACTCCGGAGAGAAAACAAGACCGCATTCCTTTTTATCGACCAAGTGTTGGCCGATGGACGATTCTATCAGTTGAGATTTTCTGGTAGTAGCTTGATGATCCCTGATGAAACGGGGAACATGTTGGGCGATTCTGACCTGAAGACGCTGGGTCGTCTTGCCTATATAGACGGCACCACACCGACATTGAAATTTATAAATAATATTACTAGTTTGGGAGATAGGCAAGACATCCTTACGAAATGAGGGAAAGGCGGTTTTTGTGGAAAAGGCAATACGGAGCGATAGAGCACCAAAATTAGAAGACACCAGAGAGGAAATCTTATCGCAAATAAGTTGGCCTTCAAGTCCAATCCAGGGTAACTTAAGGTATACCGGAAATCTACATGGACCGTATTTTGGTAGCTCAGAAAAGGATTGAATTTTTTTATTAATAACTAAGTTAACTAATGGAGGTGGATATCCATTAGTAATAAAAATCCTTTTAATGTTTTCAATTTCCACATCAATAAAAGGTGGGGAACAAATAGCAAGTGCCCGATGGGTTAAGTTTCTAATAAGATTTAGTTTCCTGGTTGTGGGTGCAAACTAAATCTTATTAGAAACTTAACCCATCGGGCACTTGCTATTTGTTCCCCACCTTTTATTGATGTGGAAATTGAAAACATTAAAAGGATTTTTATTACTAATGGATATCCACCTCCATTAGTTAACTTAGTTATTAATAAAAAAATTCAATCCTTTTCTGAGCTACCAAAATACGGTCCATGTAGATTTCCGGTATACCTTAGGTTACCCTGGATTGGACTTGAAGGCCAACTTATTTGCGATAAGATTTCCTCTCTGGTGTCTTCTAATTTTGGTGCTCTATCGCTCCGTATTGCCTTTTCCACAAAAACCGCCTTTCCCTCATTTCGTAAGGATGTCTTGCCTATCTCCCAAACTAGTAATATTATTTATAAATTTCAATGTCGGTGTGGTGCCGTCTATATAGGCAAGACGACCCAGCGTCTTCAGGTCAGAATCGCCCAACATGTTCCCCGTTTCATCAGGGATCATCAAGCTACTACCAGAAAATCTCAACTGATAGAATCGTCCATCGGCCAACACTTGGTCGATAAAAAGGAATGCGGTCTTGTTTTCTCTCCGGAGTGTTTTTCTGTTTTGCACCGAGGACGCACAAAGTTCCACTTGTCTGTCCTCGAAGCACTTGCCATCATTGCTAACCCCCCTACTTTGTGCAAGCAGAGAAACCTCCGGCTTCAGTTAGAATTATTTGGGTAGTCAGGTTTTTTTTTTTTTTTTTTTTTTTTTTCCTAACCTCTCCGCTCGTATTCCATATCACTACCAAATATTCTAAAAAAATAATAATTTTCAGACTTATGACCCTTGAAAATGTTTGTCTGAACGAAAAGCGCTTTGGGTATATTTTAACGATCTTTTTTAATCGACTTATTTATTTTATTTAATTGTACATATAACTTGCCCCATTATATATATAATTTTTTTTTCTTTTCCTCACCCCGGTTTCCATTTTTTAGTTGATTGAATTTACGATATGGTTCACTTTTTTATAATATATATATATATATATATATATATATATATATATATATATATATATAATTTGAACAAGATATTCGGAGTCATGCCGACTTCACAACCAAATAATTCTTTAATGAGAAAGCGATAACTCGTTAATAAACAATTTAAGAGTAAATTTATATATTTATAAATTAGCGATTATAACAAAAACAATTAAAATAAACCTCGAGACGTATTTCAACCGATTAAAAGAAAACATCGACGGTTACTATTAAAAAAAAGTAAATTCCGTTTTAAAAAAATAAGTACTTTTTTCCCCTCTTCAGTGGGATAGGGAAATGGAAAATTAGACAAGGCAAAAAAAAAAACATAGAATAAATTGTCGCCAATATCAGGGTAAAAAAAAAAAGAAGAGTAACACTCAAAACCCGAACAGAGAGAATGTAGGCAGATAATTCAATATACACATTCACAATGTATTACGGTAAATAAGTGCACAGGGATCAATGGGACAATGTCGTAGTAGATTATTTTTCTTTTAATTACCAAATTTAGCTTGATGTAATGCTTATGGTCTCATTGCTAATATTTCAGATATGTGACGCTCCATTTTTTAATATCTTTTAAATTTTGACACACACATATTAACAGTTGAAGGCGATTTGCTGCGACCTTAAATATGGTTCATTTTCACGTAATTCCTCATGCCATCCGTTAAATTTATTAGTAATATTCTTTGAATTATTAGTTTGTGTGCACACAGATGACTCATGAGGAAATGTAGAAACATTTAATTTACAACATATTCTGTCAGATGACATTATCTTCTTTGTGTCTCTAAAAGAATGAGTAGCGTCCGGCATAACGAGAAAGAGAAAGAAATCATTTCAAAGTTTCCTGTTGCTTAATTGAGAATATTATCCTTACCGTTATGGTATGACCTTATGTTTTGAAAGCCATGTACATATTGCTAGGGATATTTCTATGGGAATATCTTTAATTCATAAAACGGAAAGTGGAACGTTGGTATTTATGACATCTAGCATAAAACAAAGACACTTTCTATCGAGTATGACGATAAAAATTCTTTACTTTGCCCGATGTTGGTAAAACACATTTGCAACAAATAAATTAAAACAGTTGTTAAGCAATAAAAATATTTTTTTTAAATATAACATAAAAATAAAATAAAAGATGATCACTCTTAAAAGAACTATGAAAAGGGTGAGCATAATGTTGTCGAAAAAAGCGCATTGTTCGATCATTTAACATTTAATATCATCATAATCTAGTCATCGAATGTAACATATTTGTCTGACACTCACACGTTAGTTCACTCTTCAATCACATCAGGAATTCTTCCCATAGGCATTATAAGTTTTGTTACGTAGCTAAAGTTTCGTATTTTTTCCACCCGACTAAAATTCATTCTTGTTTTACATCTATTATAAGGTTGTTCGTTAAGTCTCTTTGCTAAACGTCGAGTTGCATGTGTCGTGTCGACTGTGTGCTTGCAGGTTGTAGCATCGAGAATATGTTGGTGAGTCTTGGCGACAAACGCGTTTCTATTAAGTTGTTCTCATCCCTTTTTATGTAGAAAATCTCGTTGGTTCTAACCAACGGGATTGAAATCACTCCAATACAATACTCTCCACCTAGAATGATTGTGGATACTTCAAACATTCAAAAAATACTTGAGTATGTATCGAACGAAGAATGAAAATTAAAGTATAATAACCTTTTGAAAGTTTCTCCTGCCAGCTGACCGCCCTCTGCTCTTGTTTTGCATAGTTGGGTCGATTGTTCAGATGTGTATATTGATAAGTATTAGAGTTTGAAACTAGGTATGTTAGGTGCGTCCAATATGAGAGTGTTACACTCGGTATGGGCTTTCTTTAGTCTGTCAACTGACACCGTTTTCGGAATCATATTTATACCAGACTTCAAGTGCTTTTTTCGTACCAAAATTTTAATGGTAAAGATGGTTGGGAGAGCCACGAATCGCGTCGATTTTGGCTAAACACATGTGTCCATTTATCTATTTGCTGAGATTGTTTATGGACGAGGAGACAAAGTAGATAGCTTTGAAAACTATAACCGAAATCGTGGGATGTACGACGAGATATC
The DNA here is from genome assembly GCF_053919585.1 of Euprymna scolopes. Lineage (NCBI taxonomy): Eukaryota > Metazoa > Mollusca > Cephalopoda > Sepiida > Sepiolidae > Euprymna > Euprymna scolopes. The sequence goes on from NC_136489.1 coordinate 89,500,874, forward strand.
TGCACTGAGTGTATTGTAATGTGAACATCGTACCAGACAAAGCTAGATTAGTATCATGAAGCAGTTCTGAAAATGAGTAACCTAAATCTGATTTAAGGAGGGTACGTCAGCCGAGTAGAATAATAGATAGCGTTTCAGACCAAAAATATGTACCTGAAAATGTACGCAACGCGACATTTACTTGCCGATGAAACCGCCCCACTATCTCATAGGAAGCTAGGTGATAACTGGTAGTGTATATATGTTGAGTACCTAAGACACGAAAAAGAGAAGCTTCAAACTGCGGACCACGATTAGTAGTTAATCTCTTCAAGTATTCCGAAAAGAGCAATCCAGGAAGAAACGAAAGCTTTTGAAACAGTGTCCGCAGCAATATCAAATATTTGTGTGACTTCGGACTACCGGGTGAAACGGTCGCCATATGTTAATATGTAAGAATAGTCAGGACTTATCGGCCACGGTCCCAGAATACCTTCATGAACATGTTGGAAACGCGCTACAGGAGGGGAAAATGTTCGAGGGAAGCTCAGACGTGTCGGTGAACGTTGGAGCATTGATACTGAAGGAGCCCAACCAGTGATATTTAGTTGCATCTTCGGCCAAAAACAAAACGGGCTGAGACAAGTTTGCTCTAGTCCATCATCTTACAGATGCTAAACTACTGACTGACAAACAATATGGATTTAGACAAGCCCGTTCCACAGCAGACATCCTCACTGTGATCTCTGAACGTATATACCATTCACCGGACAAAGCGGGGGAAGGCAGAGCGGTAGCTCTAGATATATCTAAGGCTTTTGACAGGGTATGGCATGAGGGTCTCCTCAGTAAAATCAGATCATACGGTATCACTGGTAGAATTCTTAACATAATTAAATCCTTCTTAGATAAGAGAAAAATTCAGGTAGTCCTCGACGGTCGCACATCTAAACAATATGATATAAATGCGGGAGTGCCCCAGGGTTCTATCCTTGGACCTCTATTGTTCCTGATATTCATAAATGACCTCCCCGACAACATTGCCTCTGAGATGGGTATATATGCTGATGACACTACACTCTATGGCAGACACAACAGGAAGACGAATGAACACATTTCTAAAGAAATGGCAGAAACACTAGAGGAAGACCTCCAATCTGTAGTGGAATGGGGACAAAAGTGGTTGGTCGCGTTCAATGCTGCCAAGACTAAACTAGTTTCATTCAATAATTACAAGAAACCCTCTCTACCACCCATAGCAATGGCCAACGACTCTTTATCTGAGAGTCCATCTTTCAAACTCCTTGGCCTAACGTTCACAGGAAACATGAGTTGGAACAATTACATTGAAGGCATTGCCAGGGCCGCTGCAAGAAAGGTAGGCTCTCTCTACCGTGCTAGAAAACTACTAACACCCGAAAGTATCCTGTACCTCTATAAGGCCACCATTCGCCCATGTATGGAGTATTGCTGCCACATCTGGGCTGGTGCATCTGCTACTAGTCTCTCGCTCCTTGACAGGGTTCAAAAGAGAGTCGCAAACCTGATAGGCCCTGAACTGGCATCTAAGCTTCAGCCTCTGTCCCATCGACGAAATGTTGCATCCCTCTGCCTTTTCTACAAGTATTTTAGTGGTGAATGCTCTGACGAACTGCAATCACTTGTGCCCCCACGACGCGAGCACCCTCGACAAACCCGACAGGCTACTAGATCCCACCCCCACACTGTAGAGATCCCTAGATGTAAAAGATCTTTTTACTCCAATAGTTTCTTCCCCAGAACCGCAAGACTCTGGAATTCCATTCCAGGTCCCTGCTTCCCCAACAGTACTGACGTGCAGAAGTTCAAGTGTAACGTGAACCGACACCTTGCTGCCCAAATCCCTACATAGTACCCCAGTAGTTGTTTCCCCTGATAGTAGCCCCCTACACCAAAGTGGCAATTTGCCTTTTGGGGTGAAAATGTAATAAAAAAAAAATAAAAAAATAATGAGTGCGGTGTCTCAAAAACTTTTTCTCCAGATCAGAAGGTTGGGTATTAAGATGACGTCGGGGTCAACATTGTAGTGAGATTGTAGTTGTTCATTGCATCTCTTTACGAGTAGTGAAATTGAGTATGTCAGAGACTCTTGTTGGTTGTCGTCAGTGATCAAAATCTCGCCCTGCTACACATCCATCACAAAACATCATTGGCTTTTACATCCTTATTTACCAAACTCTGGTTCTTATCTTTTTTGTTATAGAAGAGATCCGAACCCAATGTCTGTAGAATTGCTCTAATTTAGGATGCTGACCCTAGAAAATATTAAGAGCAACGCTTAGCATTCTGATATATAAATAATAATTTTATCCCAATTTGTTTGTAAATGTATAGGGGCTTATCTCATGTAACACGCGTAATACTCGCGCTTCATCCTCGTAAAAAAAGTCCGTTTCTAGATTCCATAATATATTGCGACTTTATAATAAAGTTTTCTGCAAATAGTTTACATGTGCTTTTATGTACAACAAACACCCCTCATGACAATGCATTAACTCACAGCACAGTGAGTGCTCAAACGTATTTTTATAAAAATAGCTAAACTTGAACAATCCCAATACAATTTGTTAATCTTCTAGATTTTTCCTCTTTTTCATATGCTTTAAATTGTGCTCATCCTCAGTTACGTTTCCGTTAGGATATTCTGATCATTCGCTTTTAACCATGAAAATAAAAAAAAGTATAGTAAACCTAAAATATTCCCCCTCCATCGAATAATTTATCGATAACCGATATTTGACTATGACAGTTTCTGAACCTTCATATCGGAACTACCGCTACGCTCTGTGTATAAAAAGAATGCGCCCTTTATAGCATTCGGCTAAACTGATTGGTTAACCTGTTAAGTGTGGAGACAATACCACTAGGTAATATTTACTTACATTTTCGTCCACAAGTTCTTCATTATTTCAATAAAATGGGTAATTAAATTTTACACATCTAACTTTTTTGTTAGTTATGGTCTGGAAAATAGATTCAGTAAACCGGGCTGCTTTTATCGTAACTTATGAAAATACTTTTTTCTCTTTAATAGTTATTTTACGGGTATTATCTATGAATACGAAGAAATTTGAACCAAATATATGCACTCGGTTCAATTTGGGGTTTACACCGCAAAAAACTTCATATGAATTTTTGCGCAATCTTTTATTAGACGATCTATTCCTGATATATGCGGTCGCCATTAAAGCGTATGTTCATAAAATTTGGGCTTAGTTCGATTCGATAAGTAGACATCTTGCTATCTCGAGATGCACCTTCCATGATACACAACTTATCGCTCAACATATGTACACAGTGCGAAATTTGTTTCCATACACTTTCTGCCATTAATACGTATGGCAGCCCTAAATATTTTGTAGCTTAAAATTTTCTTCATTGCATACAATGTAATCACGTGAGCTAGTTTCGTTTCTCGGCAGCCGTATATAAACGGACCTCCATCACCTATTATTATTATTATTATTATTATTATTATTATTATTATTATTATTATTATTATTATTATTATAGCAGTTTAATTAATTCAGAGATACTTATGCAGAAAAAATACTTGTTTTTTATAAACTTTTCTGTACTTTCAGATAATAATGTAAAATAATTGGACGTTTACTGGATATTTTAGAGCCCCCTTACGTTCGTTTGAATGACATTTTTTTGTAAACAGAAGAACTGCTTATAAGCTATAATGTTATTAGTTTTTAGGATATTCTCTCACTGTACATATGTCACACTTATGTTTATTATAGATATGTAATGTTTCCCCCGTTTTTCCTCCCCTTATTACAAATTATTTTAAACATATATTTTCGCTCGTAGGTTTCAGTCGCTTTTATAAATGAAAAAAGTAATCATTCGATCATGTTCGTGAAGAATGCGGGCGAAACCGGTCAGCTGGAATTCCATTTAATTTTTTTATACTTTAAATCATGACTATCAAAACATGTTTTCCACTCATAATTGCAATATTTAAATTGTTGTAACCCGCAAAATTTATAAATATACGTATGCGTATGCTTTTATGTTTGTGACCCTCTGTAACGGAGAGAAAGAAGCAAATGATATATTGTGTCTATTTACTTTTTATATTTATATTTGACTGGCTATAAAAAGTATCATTTTCTACTAGGCTAACTTATTTAACTAGATTTCTAGATATGTTCAAACTTGTTATTTTTTTCGAGTCTAGTATCCACTAAAATTCAAAATTTTCATATTGTTAATATATTTTAAAAATGTACATTAGAAAAGATATATAACTATTTTATAACTTAATAATATTTTTGTCAAGCTGTACAACCTTGTGCTTATTCCTATTAAACGTAAGTAGTCAAACGAGTTTCTGAGAATGTAATGAATTCTGAAACTAAAAGAACAAAGCAACGAAAATTTACGATGCAATGATTACGAATTAAAAATGTCATATAAATTGTGATGCCCTAGAGGAGTATCTTTGTAAAGACCTTAGTATAAGTGATATATATATATATATATCTGCTCTTCCCATTAAACCTGTAACTGTTATAATCTATTGGTTAGACAATTTAGTAGATAAACGTTTTATTATTGTAAATGAGCTATTTATAAAGCACTTGTATATATATACACTACACACATTTATTTATGAGAATAAACTTTTATTGTTTACTTAAGTGTATCGCTATTTACCTTTAATAGTATACTTTTTTTCAGGTTTTTTAGATTTTGATTTCTAATAAGCCAGCTTCTATTTCAAGCTTTAGCAGCCAATGTGTTCTAGAACTTTAGCATAAGCTGCGCATTAGTTTGGATTAAATTACAGTCAGAGTAATTAAATACGTTGGTATTACGTGTGTTCTGTAAAAAGACATCTCCACACTGTCGATAAAATGTATCCATATAAAATGGAAGAGAAAGGGAAACTTAAACGGAGAAAAAATATTTGTTCAAACTCCTGCTTTTCCACGAAGAAACTGAAACTTTGACCTGTACATTCTCTCTCCCCCTCTTTCTCTCTCTCTCTCTCTCTCTCTACTGTCGAAACAAGAACTGCCGTTGTGCTTTCAACTTGCCCTTTTCTGTCCTCTTATGCAAATGCTACCATATGTATATAACCGAGCCTTCTACACATAAAGATTTTTGTCTTTCTCTTTTCGTTCCTCATTCCGGCATCTGTTTGTGTAAGTTACTTTATTCGTGTCACCACGTAATCAATTTATTTAATTATATTTTAGACACAGATAAGCATTGCTTCATGTACACGTCCGAAATCATATTATAATATATGTATCAGGTTAGTCCTTTTATGTTTTTATTATTCATCTTTCACGTTTGGTGTAGTAAGTCTGTTTCTGTCAGTGTGTAATCAGATTCAGATTAGAGGACATTTTTGCTTGCATTTTAAGAGATAGAAGGTTGATAAAATCACAAGGACATCTTGCACTTTATAACAGAGTAGAAAAACCGAATGGACCAGTATGAAGTATTGTTTCCGTATATGAAGAATGCTGTCACAAAAGTGGGCTAGAAATGGTCGGCTCTATTGCGAAAAATAAATATTTTCAGTTAAAGATTATCCTCGTTTTTACCGTTTAAAGATAATCGACAGTGACCAAGATACAAGTGAACAAGTTCGCCGTTTGACAACCGGACAAATTTTATACCTCCACGAGATATTAACAAATCGGACATGAATTGCAATAAATCGGTTAAGTTATCTAGATCTGATATTTGGTTTCGAATTGACAGAATAAAAATAAAATTAAAATCAAGTAAAAGTTTTTACTAAGAAACTATTTATCCATTACACAAATAAGCAAATGTTTATTTATTGTTACAAATGAACTAATGTTTATTTATTATACAACTGACTAATAAAACAGCTGGAATGTTAGGTAAAGAAACTTTGGTGTTGAAGCGAGCACATGTAGGTAGATAACCTATACTAATTACTGATATACAGAAATAGAATAGCATTGCTTAAACACAAGAGACAGCGAACTAAAATTAGAGGAAGTGAAACAAATAAGAACAAAAAACATTAGATGAACTCAGATAATTTTAAGCCACCCCCTCCCTAAATGCGATGAACCGATAAATTAGGCATAAAAAGGCAAGGACCATGAACAGAACGTTGAATAAGCTGGCAAGGCACGTACTTCAAGTACTTCAATGTTTGGATGATGATGATGGTGATTATTATTATTATTATTATTATTATTATTATTATTATTATTCCAGCAGCGGAGGACACAAACTTATTTTAATGAATATCAAATAATGTAGAATACGCTGTTACAAGCACGCAGATTAATTTGCAAGGTTGAGTGAAATCAGCGCAAGGAACTAGATATATTTGAAGTCATCTTAGTTGTCAATCGGAAAGCAGGGAACGCTCATGTTCTGCTAATGAATGGTCACTGATAATATAAGAACTTCCAGTGAGTAATACACAACGACAACAAAACAACAACAACCTCAATAATAATAATAATAATAATAATAATAATAATAATAATAATAATTAGAACAACAACTATAATAACAACAGCAATAATAATTATCATAAAAATAATATAATAATATTTATAACAATAAACATAATAATATTTATAACAATAATAATATTTATAACAACAACAATAATAATAATAATTATAATAATAATAATAACAATAACAATATTTAAAAAACAAAAAATAACAATAGTAATAACATTGATTATAATAATAATAAAAATAAAAATGGGAAGAGAAACAACTACACAGAAGATTCGAAAGGATTACAAAAGATGAGCATAACGAAAACATCTGGACATGGATGCGAAAATGACACGTAAACCGAGAAACTGAATGCGTAACAACGGCAACACAAGATAACTCGATAACAACCAACCATATCAAAGCAGAACTCGACAAAACACAAGAAAACAGCAAATGCAAACTTTGTGGACAAAGCGGCGAAATAATAAACCATATAGTAAGTATATGTAGCAAACTAGATCTAAAGAAATACAAAAACAGGCACGATCAAGTAATAAGGGCAGTGCACTAGGAATTGTGCAAAAAACTACACCTCGAACGCACATACAAGTGGTACAAGCAAAAGCCAGAAAGAGTAATTGAAAACGAGAATCACAAAATGCTATGGGACATAAGCATAAAACCGATAAACCAACCCAAGTAAGTTAACCGGATGTCGTAATGATTAACAAAAAAGAAAACTCCTGTAAAATCCTAGACTCTGCTGTTCCAGCTGACCAAAGAAAAGGAGAAACGAATCAAATACAAAGAGCCAGCGTGAGAGCTCAAAAGGATATAGATAAGAAAAAACGTCCACGTAGTACCTAAAATAATAGTAGCACTAGAAACAATTCCGAAAATCTTTGAAAATAGAATGGCAAAAATTGGGATCAGATGATTAGTTTGAATGATACAACAAATAAAAATAATGAAAACGGCTGAAATATTAAGGAAAACGTTGAATCCGGAGAATAATACACATGAGCCACATGCACAGACTATACGAGCTACTGAAGAGACAAAACATCAAGAAGCGTTACACGGAACCAAGAACATTGAAAATGCATATACATAAGTTCTCTATCGCGTCCCCCATTTCCTCTAATTACCCAAGCACCGCCCCTCCAAAAAAACAAAAAAAAAAGAATGATGAAAAAAGAATGACAAAATGCCGAGGGAGGTGGTCAAGGAGGATATATGGAGAGATCACTGACTATACCTCCACTGGACAAGTGGGAAGAGAACTGGAACCTTGGGGAGGATTATTGCAACTCAACTTCGAGTGGAGACCAATGGCCTCTGCTAGCGAGAATTCAATGGTAAGCGGCTGTCGCGATAATGCTATTTCATTTGCAAATTATATCAGAAGAGGTGAAGAGTACTGGACAATTTGGGAGACTTGTTGTAACCAATCTTCCAGGATAGATCCTTTATTACCTGTGTGGAAGGTTCTTATGAGCTCATAATAATATTTATGACAACAACAATAATAATAGCAATAATAATAACATTATTATTATTATTATTATTATTATTATTATTATTATTATTATTATTATTATCATTATTGATAATAATGGGAAGAACTACAACGCCACAGCATTAATCGAGAAAAGAACAGCAACCGACATCAATTAAGAAACTCTCGAGGAGTCTTTCTGTAAAGAATGAAAAATTGTAAAGCACCTGGTACTGACAATAAATGCATCCTGGTTTAAGCTGTTTGTAGACTTGATGGACGTGTGAGTATAAATATCTAGGCATTCCAGAAACGATCACCATGGATTCAACACAGATGTAACAAATGATTAGTTGAGAATACCAATGAACACGTTGATGTTGATTGTATTTATATTTACATACTCCATGCTGTTCATAAAGTGAACAAAAATCAGTTGGTAGCTGGATTAAAGTATTAATGGATTAAAGTATTAAGTGATTAAAATATTAATGGATTAAAGTATTAATGGATTAAAGAAAATCACTTCCCTTACGATGGTTCTTTATATTTTATTACATTATGCTTATTAATTATTGTGTAAAGAGAAAATTTGAGAATGGGATATGTTAAATTTTGAAAAATTTCGTAGAAAGTGCTATATATTTATTAGATAAATACATGATAAAAATATAGTTTGGTTGATTAACACTACCAAATTCGATGACAGAATGAAAAACCGCATAGGCAGTTGAGTGGAAAAAATACGCTAACAATTTGCAAAAGTAATGAATTAAGTGGACAAGAGTAATTGCACTCAACGAATTATGAACATTGACAGGAAAAAATAAAAAAGATCAATACAATCGCTAATGATTGAGCCACAAAATAATATTATCGAAATAAACAACAAAAAGGTAAGACTTAAAAAAAACTGGCAAACGCGAGATACTTATTTCTAAACGTAAAACATGAATTTCAGTGCAGTAAATTAACTCCCTTGCATAAAAGTCTGGTGAAAAAATAACAAAATGTTGATAAAAAAACAAAAAACGAAACAGTAAATCATAAACAAATTGAGCAAATATTGCAAAAATGAATATGTGCGGACAATTTATGCCGGCATGTTTACAGTGTATAAATGTACTACTTTTCAAACTAAAGTATATAAACGTTTCTACCTATCTTCCTGCATTTACCTTTCCTGATGTTTAGCGTTTCATTTCTTTGTGTACAGTCTATGTTTTCCTGAATATTTGGAAGATTAATTGTATGCAATTTTAGCGAGTTAATCGTCTAAATGTGTTGTCTCCTGCAATTTGAATGGTACAAACTGTGCCGACATTTCAAATAGTCCCCGTCAGTTAACATAACTGCTGCAAATCATTTAGCACTATCGAAACATCCGGCTACAATAATTTTCTTTCTGGAAACAACTGTCGACTGTCGGTGCAATTAATGTCGTAATGCACTATCGTCTCAACAGAAGAAAGACAGTCTGGGTTTCTGTTCATTAAAACGCCCCTTCGTACGATATCGTGATTATCTAGGTTTAAAGTCAACTTAAACAAAACTCCAAATGTTACATAGACAAATGTATTACTTCTAACTGTTTTTTTTTACACGGCTGTTGCAGTTTTCAATTTATTAGCAATAAAATATGTTGGATTAAATAAAGAGGAGATGGAGATGGGAACGGAAGGGATATGGGGAAGGGGGGAGGGTGTTGTCAGTCTACAACTTTGTAGACTCAGTTTTCTTTATTTGATTTTTATTTTGTTTCTCTTGCTATTCTCTATGCCCGGTTGGCGATGTTCGTTCTTATAAATTAAATTCCGCATTCGAGAGTTTTCTTTAAGATTTCAGCTGTTTTTAGCATTACCACCTGTTGCATAGTATGAGCCTTTCTTTTGATTCCGATTATTTATTGTCTTATTTCCAAGTTTTTTTTGAAACTGTTGCTAATGCTCCTATAATTATTGGTATGATGTTGATTTTCTTCAGGTACTATATTGTGTTTAGTTCTCTGGCAAGTTCTGCCTATTTTTCTTGATTTTCTGTCTCTTTGCTCTTCGCCTAAGGGTATGCTTATACGGCAAAATTGACAATTTGACGGCTTAATTTTTTTTGTTGCTTGTTATAACGTCCGGTCTTCTGGCTTAGATGGATTTATCTGTTTGTATCTTCATATCCCAAAGTATTTTGTGGTTTTCATTTTCTAGTATAGTCCCAAACGTATAGTTGAACTATTTGTCTGCGTAAGATGCAGCCGTTTGCATAACTCACAATGCTGTTCCGTCACCACGCAGTTGTGTCTGTCCTTGTATTTTTTAAGCCAATTTATTGCATTCGCTTATCGTTTAATCTTTTTGTCCATAAAGATTACATTTACTATTTCCCTTTGTTTTTGTCTATTTTAGCTTAGATGCGGTTCGTTCTAATCGCGTTGTGATGTGCAGCTGTTAGCAGAGATTCTGTTTAACTATTCCTGTGCCTTTTTCTTAGCTATGCCCAGTTGTTTAGGTGGTGTTCTTCTTTTGTCATTCTCATGAATCGTCCATGTAGTGGTGCACTTCCCACTTTCGTACTGACAGTGTCTCTGGCTGCTGTGATCAGTCTTTCTGTGTTCTGGCGCATGAAATTTTTCTAAGTATTTTTATGTGCTTTCTACAGAGTATTCTGCAGTCAACCAACAGACAAAAATCACTGCTCACACAAATTTTTCCAACTGACTTTGCCGCTTCTCAAACGTCAAATGATTTCTCCTTCCTCTCCCACCCAGAAGTTACGGCTGTCATGATGGACTCTTTCCTTCTTTCTCGACGCGTGCGACTCACAGAATAGACCGACACGAGGACGTTTGTACGGTAAGCGATCCCCCCCCTGCTTTCATGATCACAGAGATGGCAAGGGGGCGGGGATCGTCTTCGTCGGGTGATTCCTCGGGGGGGGGGGACGACACACGCCTCATCTTCACTTGTACTTTCGTCTACAGTCTGAGGGTCGAGCATCTCTGTCTCTTCTGGGAGGCTACTAATCTTACTGTCTGATGGTGGTGCTGCAATCCAGAGAGATGCCTCGCTAGATTTTGGCTCTGATTTGCTCATTTTGTCGAGTGATGGTTGCATTACTAACCGTATGTCTTAAACATGACGTGGCACACCGTGGACACGCCCCGCTTGTGGGTTAATTATTGCAGTGACTCGCCCAACTCCATACCTTGTTGTGCACATGCGTCGCGGATTTTTAATCCACACAACACCTCTTTCCTCACTCTCTCTCCGACAACTTCCAGTTCAGGAAGCGAGGTCGTCTCTATGCCCTTCACCCTGACGTTATACCTATGCAATGTATCAGCTGGCGCCGTAGAGGGCGAAACCTCATCTTTCGAGGTTACATTGTACAAATAAACTGGCTCAAACACTGTGCAGCCTGATCTAGCCGCGATTGTTTTGACGGTTCGATGATTCCGTTCAATGATCCTATTTCCACTGGGTACATGAGCGCATCGAAACCTCAGATGTATTCCCCAGCTGTCAGTAAACTTCCTAAACTGCTCACTGGTGAATGCAGCACCATTGTCAAGCAATATCTCTGTTGTCCACGTTCAAGGAAAATATTGTTTGGTTGGCGGACAATAGTGACTGTATCTTGTCGACCCAGCATACTCCATATGGCAAACCTTGACGGACCGCAATCAATGGGAGCTAGGAAATCCTCGCCATTGTGGTGAGTAATGTCTATCGCTAGCCGGCTCCAGTGGTTTCACACTTCCAATTACCCCTTTTCCCAGCGAACGGGTGCCGGGTCAATGGACTGGCATTCCACGCAGTTTTTGACCACTTCCATGACGTCTGCTCTTTGCACTCCTGGTGCAACCAACTTAGCAAAATATAGGATCCGCTTGACTCCAGGATGCCCGCTTTGTTGGTGGATTTCCTTAATCGGATTAGATTGACCAGGGACCATATATGCGGCACAGGAAGGTTGCGTTGGTTCAACAGTTCTTTTTATGGCATCAAGCCATCTTTGAGGTACCCTTGTTAAACAATTTGCCTTATTTATGCTGGATCTGACCAGGGACACCTCCATTGATAGTGCATATTCGTTCACCAGGCTCATGATTGGATCGGATGAGCATCTCGCTCGTTGCTTTGGTTCTCAGTCTATCCCGTCCGGTAAGAGTGTCTAAAATCCACTTTTGGACGCAAGCAGAATCTGTGAATAGTCGCAAGATAGTTGTCTTCCAAAGGATTGCCAAGTTTATTCCCTTGATCACTGCATCGAGTTCTGCCAGGTTTATGTGTTGGGAGTTTTTTTCTGGGCGCCACCAGCCAGCGTCTTCCACTACGGCTCCATCGTGGACTAACGACACACCAATGGCAACAGAGCTTGCATCAACCCATACACTACGGTCCTGGCTGTCAACACACCATCTGCACCGTGCTGGATCTTCTTTGTGCACTCTGGTGAGGACCTGTCTGACCATTGTATTCCGCACAGTGAAAATACATTCCGTCGCGTAAAAACACAGGACATACCTGGGATTTCATTGCCACATTTCTAACACAGGACATTATCTTCTTCCCAGACCTGCAAACCGAGCACTCTTGTACGCGTAGACTTTCTGGTTCCTTGCTGAGAAGGCCAAAGTTGTGAAGATGTTCTTTTACGCGCGTTGCAGGGACAATTTCTTCATCCACATACACATCGTCAGTATATGCAGATGTTGCTCGCTGAATGCGCTCATCCTTAGTCAATATAGCGTCAACAATCCTTTGCACAATTGATGGTCCCACATTAAGTCCAAATCCCATGCGGGTTAAGCAATACCTTTCTCCCTTGATGAGAACCGTTTGATAGGGTCATAGTGACTGATGGGCATGCACTTGAATGTATGCTTTCCAGCACAGATACATAAGATTCTGCTTTCTGCCATTCCCTCACCTTCTCGGTACATACATCCGCGCGGGCTGTAAAAGGAGTTACATGCTCGTTTACTTCCCGATAGTCGAGTACGGGCCTCACTTTCTGTTTATTATACTGGATAACCGCCATTAATGAGATCAGACACTTTGGGGGGCCCAATTCCTTCTCTGGATAGGGAACTAGCCATCCATTTTTTATCCAAATCTGTAGTTCCTTATCGTATTCTCCACGAACTCCCTGGGGAATTTTATATTCCGGAACCCTATTGTACAACTTCCCGGGTGGCTGCTCGTCCGACCATTTCCAATAAACTGTCCAGGTTCTCGTACGTTAGTCGAATTCCGCATGAAACTCAGGCTGTCCCAGTTTCATGGATGCTCTCAAAGCAAAGCAAGCGTTAGAGAAATGTGCCTTACCCTCACCACAAATACGGACACCACCCAATTCTTTGATAACACCAATTCCTAACGGTAGGTCATAACCAAGAAGACTCCTACTCACAACCAGGGCTCGTACGGTTATTGTAGGCCCATAACCGACATGTATACGAATGACACTAACTGCACAAGAGACTAGCGTGTCCCCGCCGACTCTCAGTACTGGAATCTTCTTCTTATCCCATGCGTTACAGCATGCCTTGAGCACGAGAGTCTGCGTGCACCCTGTGTCTACGAGCGCAAAGCGTTCACGCCAGTTCACGCACTGCGGGTATCGCTCTATTTTCAATGATCTGGGGAGAATACTGGCGCTATGGTTTACTCCCCTTGTCCGTTTCCGGACAACTCCTTGCTACGTGACCTATCTTGCTACACCGGTAGCAACGCATGCGTCTTTGTGTTTCCTGAGCAGACGTATCCTTTACAATGCTTCGGCTTCGGCAGTCCCTAGAAAAGTGGTTTGGGCCGTCACATTTATGACAGTTTACGCCATCTTCTAATGGAGTACATGCTTCTGCGGCTGCTAGCACTGGCTTCGCATCTTTTTCTTATAAAATATTGCGGACTCTAGCCAACAATTCCTGAAGCCCAATCTCGCTAAGCCTTGCCGATGCTCGCAGCAGTCGGCTGGTGTCGTCCGGGAGTCCTGTAAGAAAGGCACAACTTAATATGCGTTCAGTCGCTCCACCAAACGGCGCAGCTAATCTCTTTATATCCGCCAAGTAGACGTCCATCGTCTTATCCAACCCAAGCCGACCGTCGGTGAACTGCCTTCAGGCAATAAAAGGATCCGTAGCAAAGGCAGCGTATAGTGCCTCCTTAACCTCCTCCAGAGTTGGTTCATCCCCGAGCTGTTAATAAACGGAGTATGCCCCTTTGATCAGCCTCAATGGGATGACAATCGATGAGATCCTTTATTTTGCAAAGCCGGCAAACCAGCTCAGCCTTTTCCCACCACTCAACTACAGAGGGTCCGGCGGAGGAGCCGTCGAACTCCGGTATCAATCTTAGATCGAACTTGTTCCATTGCAAGAAAAAATGGGCCGAAATAGCTTGCAGTCAACCAACAAGCAAAAATCACTGCTCACACAAATTTTTCCAACTGACTTTTCCGCTTCTCAATCGTCAAATGATTTCTCCTTCCTCTCCCATCTGTTCTTATGAGGCAGGCACACGTGATCCAGCGAGACTTCGTTCACTACAAAACGTTACGGCCGCCATAATAGTCTTTCTTTCTCGACGCGTGCAACCCACAGGACAGACACACACGAGGACGTTTATACGGTAAGCCATTTTCCCCACATCTTCTATATTTATTAATCTTCTTTTCTCTTCGTACCTTTTCACATAGAGTCAGTGGGTATCGTCTTTTGGATGTAATGCATTGTGCATGGTCATTAAATTCTTAGTCCTCTGATCAAGATGCTTAAGTTCTTTTTTGTTCGAGCTTATGAATGCTCCAGAATACCTTATTAGCGATCCTGTCTGGATGCACATTCTTTTAATAAGATTTCTACTATATAGTTTGCTTCTAAATGCTTGTTCTTCTCAGTAATCCTTTCCAATCTTTCGTTTATGTAGATTAAATGGTCTCTGCTTCCAAAACCATAAATATTTGTAAGTGTTATATCTTCCACGCACCTCATCTCTTCTCTATTTGGCAGTTCAATACCCTCTAGTACCTGTTTTCCTTTTTACATTTCCAGAAGTGCACACTTTTCCATCCCAAATTCCATTCCAATGTCCTGGCTGTTTTTTCAGCTTTATATATATATATATATATATATATATATATATATATATATATATATATATATATATATATATATATATATATATATAAGCCGGGAAAATACTGCTAAGTGATCCAAATTAGAACAAATTGGGCATTGGTGGGTATAATTTGACTTCACACGCTTTGTACGCATGCGTTATTCATTAAAGCCTTTCACTTTAGTTTCGATTCAAGTCGAATGTACCGTTTATCTTAAAATCATTATTATAGATTAGATACGATATAATAATCAACAGAGAATTGAATTTATAATAATAAATATGAAATCTTAATAAATTTTAATATAATATTTAAGCCTGTTTTACGACCGGGCAACGGTGGTCGCACGGCTGTTAATAATGCTACAATCGAGTATCGCTATTTTCGCCACAACTGACTGAAAGTTAAAAAAATAGTTTGATATTTTGATAAATATGTGTTTGCTGTCATTTTTTAAACATTGTAGCACTATAAAACGTATAACGAATATAACCATGTTATTTTCGACTGGTTCCTTTACTTATTATTATTATTATTATTATTATTATTATTATTATTATTATTATTATTATTATTACTACTACTACTACTATTATTATTATTATTATTATTATTATTATTATTATTATTATTATTATTATTATTATTATTATTATAAACTAGGCGTTCTCTCACAAACCATCATCAGATATTACTCACTGGTAATAACCGATTGTGTTTCCAGAAAACTGAGTAAAGCATATCTCCACATATTTCCACTACTCTCTACTGCTTTCGATAAACTTTGCAAATTGTTTTGCGTAATCGCGGCAGACGATCCCAATTGATTTCTCATTAGCAATGGATCTTCACTAGAATTTGGGTAGCAAATAGCATCTACAAAATTCCAGTAAAGTTCACACTCATCCAGTGAAGATCTGGTTAGTATAATCTAACACCGGCCATTCTATTCTCTTAGACCATTCACGATTAGTTATATCTGTCGATCCTGCTGCCTTTTTTGCGATGTAGTAGCACAATTTTTAAGATTTATTATTATTATTATTATTATTATTATTATTATTATTATTATTGTTATTATCATTATTATTATTATTAGTAGTAGTAGTAGTAGTAGTAGTAGTAGTAGTTTTTATGTACTTACTAGGTATATTCACACAGGCCATCATCAAACATTTCTGTTTTAGTACTCACTGTGTTCTGTGGAGTCTGGGTGATAAAAAGTCTCCCAAGATTTCCAGTACTCTCCATCTCTTCCGATAACCTATGCAAAAGAATCTGCGTTATCAATACAGCCGCTTACCATTGATTTCTCGTTAGCAGCGACCATTGGTCTTCATTGGAATTTGGATAACAATAAGGCTCCCCAAGGTTCTAGTCCTCTTTGCACTCATCCAGCGGAGGTATGGTCAGTGCTTACCCTCCTCGACCTCCTGTATCTTCCTTGACCTCCTCACTTATTTGGTGTGGTGCCAGTTTGTGATGACATACATAAAATAGGGGGTGGTAGGAGCGGAGTGACGCATGGGGGTATCTTACAATTATACCGTTTCAGTTGTCATCATTCCTTTGTGTTTTAGATCTGTAGCCGTTTTTGTGTCCAGTTTATTATTATTATTATTATTATTATTATTATTATTATTGTTGTTGTTGTTGTTAATACTATTACTGTTTATATTATTATTATTGTATTATTATTATAATTATATTATTATTATTATTATTATTATTATTATTATTATTAATATTATTATTATTATTATCGAGATTAATTTTATTGTTGTTTTCGGTTTATTTGTAAGAGAAATTCTCTTACATTATCTGATTGTAGAAAACAGCTGTAGCATCTAAAAACCTGATATCATTTTGCCGGGGGACACATTCACAAAATAATGTGACAGTAACAATTGGCGAAAAATGAGATAAAGCTTCGATGAGTAAGGAGATTTGAGAGACCGAATTAAATGGATGATCCCCATTGGCAATAAACGCCTCTGATGTGAAAAGATAATAAAGTTTCCTCAACCTAATTCCTCTCCCCCCCCCCGGTAATACTGGCATGTAATAAAGTTACTGTTCTTGTCCACGTCTTTTTCGTTCAACTTATTCGCAAGATCTGATCCTGGTATTTGAAGATAATCTGTTTATGTTATTTCTCTGTCCAGGATCCTTATCTTTACTATGTTTCTTTTATTCTTACTGAAATGTTAAATTACATTTAAAGAAACATACTTTTGGCCAAGGATCGTATCGAAAGCGAAGATCAACAATTGTTTAATCTTCGACGTCAATCTATTAGACTTGAACAACATGTGAAACGCTTGTATATGAAACAATAACTACTAAAAACAAGTACTTCATTGATACTATAGCGGACTCAGTTGTCGATCATTTTTACACTAGGGATACCGATGAAAATTGAAAATTCTTTCGACATGAACTTTAGATTTGGATGCAGAATTTGTTAAAAAATGTCTGTCGAATCTCTATTTACAAATGTGTATCCTCATTTTTAACTTCATCATAACTGCTATTGTATTTCTAAAAAATACCTTAATAATTTCTGGTAACTTTTAAACAATTTTCTCTCGAGATCCCTAATGAGGTGAGAGACTAATATTCGACTACTGGTTGAATCATTTCAAAGACTCATAAACTGGTACTTGATGCTTCATTTCTAAGTACTAATTTAAAAAAGATGTAGACAGTAAGTAAATTGAGTAAGGTAGAAAAAATACAGGTGATCACATCTGCATCAATGGTGTTACTGTGGAAATAGATTTCACATTGTAATCTTCTTTGTCGAGATTTGTAAAACTAGTAGCACAGGTGAGAACAGAATATACACGTTCATTTTCGAATGTATCATTATAAAATGATTTTATGTTTTACAATTTAAACATTAGTATTAGAACCTGATTTTAAAAAAATATAACATGCCTACATTCTCTAACTTCTTATACTGCACATCACGATTTGTTATAATCTAGACGCCTGGAAAATGACGAGAGCCTTAGGAGTCTTGTGTCAATGCTTGCTTGTGTTATGATAATGTACATTGTTTCACATTTTCTCTCAGGATTATGTGTGGCAAAAAAGTCGGATAGTAAATCATCCAAAATATTATGGTATGTAAAAATTAATATAAAAATAAACGTTCTATTCATCAAAATACAAAGCTAATTAAAATATTTCCGAAAAAATACAAGAATGATTAATGATTTTCCTGCGAAGGATATACACTCATGAGCAAAAAAAAAAAAAAAATGGGCCAAGAGTGAAAGAAGGAAGTAATCGATTTTGCAATATTTTTCCATGAATTTTTGTTAATTTTAACTGAGAATTTCTATTTTGTAAATCATTATTATTATAGCATAAAATAATAATAAGTTAAAAATTAATTCTAAAAATGGTAAGACCGCATTAGGCAAGGGTATAAAAACCGAATTGCAGGATTAAGGCAGTCAAAATGATTTGCAAGTAGATTTTTGATAAGAAAATGTAAAAGCATCTCTTTCTGCAGTGAAGCGAATTGGTCAAAGGTTCAAAGTCGTATGCTTGAGAAAAGGGAAATCTGGATCTGGTCGCCCTGGCTCATCTAATTTTAAAGAACGACCACAAGCTTAAATTAACCGTTTGGAAGGATCGAAAGAAAACTTTTGCTGACCATAGCGAAAAATTAAAAACAGGGACTGGAAATTCTCTTTCTTGATATACAATATCTAGACGAATCAAAGAATTGGTATTTTCACCCAAAAGGCGTGCAAAGAAGTCATTTATATCTAAGAAAATAAATGATAGAAAGAGATTTTTCTTGTGTTATGGCAAGAAAGATACAAACTGGTTCAGGAATGTTTTCCGGTTAGATGAATCAAGATTTTTTTCTTGTTAGTGATGATCCCGATGCTCCTAAACGGTGCAATAGAAGAACTGGGTCATGATTTTCGCCAAGTTGCAGAAAAACGACAATAAAACACGGGAATGAAAGGATAACGGTATGAGAAACTTTTACTGCAGCAGGAGTTGGGGAACTTCTGTGAGAAGTCAATCAATGCAAAGGAATACATTCGAATATTAGAAACAGGAATGTTACTAAGTATCAAAAAGCTAGAAATATCTCAGAACATTACTTTTCAACATAATGCCCCTTAACACACTGCTAAAGTCACAAAAATGGTTTTCTGATAATTCAATTTATGTGATATTTTGGTCAGGTCAAAACCCCGATTAAAACCCAATCGATAATATTTGGTCCATAATATCTCGTGCATTGGCCGGAAGAACTTTTGAGAAAAAATAACAACTGTAGGAAGCTGTGCAAAGCGAATGGAATAGTATCTTCTCTTCACAGTGTTTCACTTTGGTTGAGAACATGTCTAAAAGGATTGATCATATAAAGGATTCAAAAGGGAATGCGATTCAATCCTAAGCATTTCTAAACTCAGTCTCCTTTAAGTTTCCTTGTTTAACTGTTCATTGTTCAATATAACTTTTAGTGCAATAAAATGTATAAAATTTATTTGGCCCATTATTTTTTTTGCTCACAAGTATAGATTGAGTATATAAAGATTAACTAAAAACGAAGTTTAGAATATAAATAGAATATATATATATATAATATATATTTTATTTTATTTAATTTTTAAAAGGTTTCTTTATATATAAAGAACACACATACATATATATATATATACATATATATACACACACACACACATATATATATATATATATATATATATACCCGTTCACATACACTGTTTCATGATAAATCTAGAACCCAGAATTAGATAGAATCGAGCAATTGCATCGACAACGGACAACACCAGACTCAAAATGGGTTTCGATGTACTGCATCTCATCAATGACGTACTCCAACTTTGGGTCTGCCGTTGTCCGTTGTCGATGCAATTGCTCTATTCTATCTAATTCTGGATTCTAGCTTTATCATGAAAAAGTGTATGTGAACGGGTATTTATATATCTATCTATAATCTCCTCTTATTGTCTAATATATATATATATATATATATATATATATATATGCATGAAGAACCGCTTGACAACAAACTCAAACATATGAATAAAATATGATTTCTTATACTACAGAAGCCTATTCTTTCGGCAAACATGTCAATATCGTAATAGCAGACTGAGTTATCGTAAGGTATGTGTGTGGACTAATTAACCTTCAGTAATTATTACATGTGTAACCTAGACAAATAGTTGTTATAGGGACTTACTAATGAACTATTATAATCATTATAAAAAAATCTGAGTCGAATACACTTGGGAGGAATTTTCGCTACCTAACGCGAGACTTCAGACTGTTTAACTAACAGTCGAAAATGTCGTCAACATTTCTGCATTGTACAATACGTTTTCTACCAAAACCCGTTGTTCATGCCTTTCTGTATGAGCCTTACTTAAGACCAAAGCAACTCACATCTGAACTAACAATATTGTGTTCAGAGAATATTTTCAACAACATCGATCTTGACACGAAGCATTAGAACGAGCAGGATAGTGTTCCAAAAACATTAATAACGAATCATTAAGGGTCTGTAGCGTAGAACTCGGACGACTAATATTCTATGAACATAGAAGCAACGCTGAAAGCGGCCCCACGCGCTATAAGATTCTTTGATATTTTCTCCCTTAATAAAAAACGCCAAAGATAATAAGATTGCTCCACGGGTAAAAGTTATGAATGAAATATTCAGGAGTTGATATAGTTTGTTGTTCTACAAACTGACTTATCGCTTTTAATTATTTTTACGTTTTTTTTTATCAAGGAGCAATTTTAATGTTGTGACGAAAAGAACATGATTTGAACTATTTCTCCAATCGACATAAATGTGAAATTTAATTTAGTAATGAAGGTGTGTTTTGTACTTCGCTGATAAGATGTACATTGCGTAATTGAGGAAAATAGTAAATTACGTTTATCCGTTTAAACTATATTTATATTTCGCTTGAAAATGAAAAAAAGAAACCATGAGTGACTTAAAATCCACTATAACACAGCTGTGAAAATAGTAATTAAAACAACATCAATTCCTGGAGATACCCCCACCCCCAATATGTGCTACAGATCCAAATACTCAATATATAAAATTTCAACTTTGTAGAGTAAATATTTAGTGAAAAGTTACGCAGGGACTTTATTTACACACACACACATCGACAAGGCAACTAATAATGCATATATATATATATATATATATATATATATATATATATATATATATATATATGTAGAGAGAGAGAGAGATAAATAGATAGATAGATAGATAGATAGAGAGATAGGTAGATAGATAGATAGGGATTGATAGATAGATAGATAGATAAACAGACAGACAGACAGACAGAAAGAAGGATGTCATCTTTAATTCTACGCAACTGCATAGAATGTAGAAATTATGAATAAAAAATATTCAGCGTAGTAGTGAAATAAATTTAATCATCTTATGAGATACCATAAAAATGAATAAGTTATTAATAAAACTATTTTTTTAAAGGAGTATGCTAATAATTTGATCTTCATATAGTTTGTAGAATATCTACGCCTGGGTATATTATGAGTTCCATTGTAATAATTTTTCAATAGAAAAATACACTGTTTATATCTATGTAAAAAAAGTAAAACCTCAACTTTATGTATATATATATATATATATATATATATATATATATATATATATATATATATATATGAGCAGAAATAAAAACGCAAAAGAACCCAGTTTTTACATTACGCAGAGACTACTACAAACATTTCCTACGTAAATTTTATACCACACTTAACATCAGGTTTTATATACAAGCATATTTTTATGATTTTTTTGCTATAATTCAAAACAAGCTTTTATCTGAAGCGGGCATTTTATATATTTCATTGTTAAAAATCTATATTTTAAAGAAATTGGATTTATGGCATTTTGAATTTCGATATATATATATATATATATATATATATATATATATATATATGTATATGTATGTATATATATATATATATATATATATATATATATATATATATATATATATATATATATATAACTTTATTAGAGTGGCAAAATTTTAGAATGATCATAAAAAAGTGAACCATAGTGGAAATTCAATTGACTAAAATAAGATGGAAAACGGGATGAGGAAAAGAAAAAATTGGGGGAAGTTACATGTAACAAATGTACAATTCAGTAAAATAAATAAGTCGATTAAAAACAAGATCGTTAAAATACACCTGAAGCGCTTTTCGTTCAGACTATCTTTTCAAGGGTATAAGTCTGAAAATTATATATATATATATATATATATATATATATATATATATATATATATATATATATATATTCCGAAAGGAACAACACCGTAGTTCACACAAACAATACAAACGACATACCGGAAAACTACGACGTGTTTTGCCTATTTTAGAGGTCACTGATCTTCATTTGCTTCCTGAATCTCTTGTACGTTAGCTCCACAGTAATACACTTTATACTGGTCCTACCAGACCTGCCAAGTCTTTTAGGATTTTTAGGATTAGTCTTCCAGGGTCGAACCCCATTCAGGGTTACTTCCACGAACACGTTACTAGATCCAACCAGCAATGAGAATAATCTCGGCCGTGAAGGCTGGGACGAGAATGTGAGATTATCTCTGTGCAAACTCGCTCCTACTTTAAAAAAAACTTTCAGCGCGAGACATGCATCATGCATCATCTATTTTCAAGTCCTATGGAATTGAGCGAACTACGAAACTATCAGTTTAGACACACTGCATGGTGTAGTTGACACTTACACACAGGGGGATGAAGCCATGGGCCGCTCTTTCTTAACTAGAGGAGAAATAGACTTCGGTAGCCGTATGAGTGTCTGGGCAGCCCTTTGTAGATCAGCATTGTTCACCCTCCGTTCCATTACATCCTAGCTGTATTACCATGTGTGTGCGCATGTATATATATATATACATAAATAGGTATATATCCATGTATGCACACACATATATGTATGATAGGAAATTCACTAAGAAGACTTAATGTTTAAGATTAAAAATGCAACTGTTGAAAAAACCAGACGTGTGGAATTTAAAAAAAAAATAATTATATCTATTTATTAAAATTAAATAATTTTCTTTCAAACTTAAAATTAAACGGTTACTATTACAAAAACTAGGAAAATATTAATTTAAGGTTAATGAATAGAAATTGCGATTAAAATATTTTTGCATTTTTTTTATTTTAAACCGTTATATTTTAAATTCTATAGATTAATTGTTTCTTAGTAGATTTCCTATTATTATTTGACGCTATATATTTGTATTGGGCATTTAACCATCATTCAGAGCGGCAAAATACTTGTTATTATTGATAAAAGAAATGTTTTACTATTCTAATATTTGAAAAGAAAATGAACTTAATTTTAATGAATTTATATGTTTATTGAAATTAATATTGTCACGCATCTGTTCTTTTAACAGTTACCTTATATATATAACCCACTAGGTTTATCATATAAAAATAAACTCTTTCTTGGTAACAGCGGATGGAAATCACATCTGCCGAATTGGTGGAAATGAGGAGATATTTATGAAAAATTAAAACATAAAATTGCCATCCCTTTAACGAAACGGCTGTTATGAAGAGATCCAGATGAAAAAACAAAAGAAGAAAAAATGTAAGTCGTTGAATGTCAACAAAGTTTTGTACTAAATATATATATATATATATATATATATATATATATATATATATATATATATATATACTAGCAGTGTGATCCGACGTTGCACGGTATTGAATGGTTATTAACGAATGCTTCACACTCTAATATTTTTATTGTCAGCGAAGCCGATGAAATAACCCATTTCAATCTAATGGATTGATTGCCTGCCAAAATTTGGGACCCATCTCGATTCACCTGGAGGAAGTTTTATATACCCCCGCAATAACCAAGTTCACAATATATTATTTTCCACATTGAAATGTAAAGATTCTACTGTTGATTTTATAAAATTATGTTTATACATCCTCGCTTGCACTATAGTTAAAAATACAAAATCCAAGTATCATGCTCCAATTATACTCTAAACAGAAACATTCATTTCGAACGCACCCTTGTTGTATCAAAGAAGGTTCTGCTGATTTTATATGTCTGACATTACTGGTTGCGCTGTGATAATTGTTTAGATTTAGGTTAAATGAAAAAGACATGTATCATTCCGACATTTTGCTATAAAAAGAATCATTCACTTCGAATGCGCTCCTATCATACTAAAGAACCTATTGGTTGTTTTCCTTGTTCGCATTTCTGCTTGTGTCGTAATAAAACTTCTTAAATGGACTTTTGATGTTAGGCTGTTTAAGATGTACATTTTTTTTTCAAAATCCGATTATTTAGATTCTTGATTATCAATACTGCTCGACGACGTTCCGATACAAAACATATTTAAGAACACTGTCAGGCAGATAAAGTACCTTCCTGTAAAATTTCTTAAAAATCGACTAACCCGTTTTCGATTCCATAGGGAAAGAACTTGCAGACGCCACGCAGACAAATTCCCTTATATATACAGTCCTGGTCAAAATCATAATACCACTTAAGAAAATAAGCGTTTACGCATATTATCGAATTTATAATCAAACACATGATTGAAACCATTGCCGAAAGGGGAAATATGATGGAAAAAAATTAAATCTGCTTCATTCGAAACCTAAACCCTGATCCAATAATTATTTTTTAAAAAACAAACATTTTCATCTGGTCAAAATGATAAGACCACTGATAATTTAACTTACAAAGGGCAATTATAAATTAGTAAAAAGGGTCTCAGTATTTAGTATAGCCTCCATTACTTAAAAAATTCTCTTCGGCATGCTTGCGACTAAGTTTTTTTATCAGTTGCGAAGGAATTTTATCGCATTTACTGAAAACTGAATCAGAAAGTTCCTTTATCGAATCATACTGGGTTCCATCCTTGAACACTTCTTTTGCCATCCATCCCCAAAGATTTTCAATGGGATTGAGGTTCGGAGAACATGCTGGATGATCTAACAATTCTATATTATTTGAAGAAAAGTATTCTCATGCTTGTCGAGAAGTGTGTATCGCAGCGTTGTCTTGCTGGAAAATCCAATTTCTTCCACACCTACGTGGACGTTCAGTCCTGATAGAAGCATTTTCAAGCATTGAAATGTACTTCAATGATGCTTGCCGGCCTTTCACTACTTGCAACTTTAGGGTCCCAGCTGACGAGAAAGCACCCCAGATCATTAAAGACCCTCCTCCACTATGCCGAGTTGAAAAAGTCTCTTTAGGCAAATTTTTATCATGCCAATAGTGTTGAAATCCATCTGGACCATCTAGATTAACTTTTTCTCATCGGGGAAAATTACATTTTCCCCACTTCTCTTCATCCCAATTCTGGTATTAAACTGCATATTTAAGTCAGTTAATTTTGTGCTGTTCAAGAAGACGTGGTTTCTGCAGTCGCTTTAAATGATTGAAACCCTTCATTTTCAGATGCCCTCTGATGGTTTTAGGACTGCATTCTGCTGCTGTTTGGCTTTTCAATTGACTCAAGCTCATATTGGAGGGTTTTTTAAACTTCTTCTGATACGGCGTCCCAGTGATGGGGTTATTTTTTTTTTTTTGACGACCTGGACTGTTTTTGTGCTCATATTGACCTGGATTTCTTAAAAAAATTGTGATAGCCCGTTTTGCTACGATGCACTTTGTTTGCAATTGATCTATGGGAGAGTCCACCCCTATTAATCTCAAAGATACGTCCTCTCTCAAACTCTGATAATGGTTTCCCTTTTGCCATTTATAATTTAGTAAGATGTTTTTTTTTATCCACTAACAAGATGCTTTTGGTAACATAGAGAACTTTTCGTATTCATTTTTTCAAAACTAGCCGATTTTCTTAACATGGTCTTATCATTTTTAAAAAATAATTATTAGATCAGAGTTAAGGTTTCGAACGAAGCAGATTTAATTTCCCCCCCCTCATATTTTCCCTGTTGGCAATCGTTTCAGCCATTTGTTTGATTAAAAATTCGATAATATGCGTAAACGCTTACTTTCTTAAGTGGTCTTATGATTTTGACCAGGACTGTATCTATACTCCTATATTTTGTTTTGTTTTGTGTATTTATATTCATATAACAAATCTTATTTCTATTTATTTAAAAAGAAAATACAACTTTGTTTATATGGGTCTTGGAATTGTATTAATTTGCAAAAGATCTAACTAATTTGCATATTATTTTAACTATTAATTTTAATTAATTCCCTATTAGTTTTTTTTTAGTTTTCTTATGTGATGATTATCTTTAGTAAACTACTTGTCTGGGTGCCCGCCTTGCCCGGGTATTTGGAGGTGTTCTTCTTTAGTTAACTATTACATGCACAAACATGTTTACACACCGGTTCTCGCCAGTCCACCGAAATTAAGCAACGTTGAGCTTGGCTAGTTGCAGATGGGTGAATATTTAAGAAGGTGAGACGCTGTATGTACCGCGAGGTAAAAAAATACCAGGTCGGGAAACTGGCGCAGTCTATCCTTCTCTCGATGGTATGTAGGTCTCTCTTAAAGTAGGCAACGTATCTAGTAGTGGCGTCACTATGAAAAATACCCTTGATAGCGTTGTTGACACATCAAGTATTTCCAGCCATGGGAAAAACTTTTAACATCCCGCAGAATTTGTTCATGTTTCACCTGCGCCTACCGGCATTGGATGAAACAACAACAACAACAACCACCACAACAACAACAACAACAACAACAATATTAACACACATATTCTACATGATTATGCTTGCGTAATATGTGTGTAAAAAGGGTATAGTAAACACAATCCTTTAACAATATATTTACGCATGCATAAATATATTGTTAAAAAAATTGTCTGCCAAGCTCCTTTGTAAGTTTTTCGTCTCCAGACATGACACTTAATATATAGCGTATTCGAAATCATACGAATTTTTATTTGGATAGTAGACAGGAAAGTCGGTGCAAAAATGTTAAAATTAAAGAAATGATATTTGTAAGGAGAGGGTCGAAGGACGGCATTACGAATATACATGCATAATGTAATCACTATTGGCATATGTTTTAATTTTTAGCCTTGTAGCAAAAATGTCTTCATAGCTCATGTATTAAGGTCCAAGGAAAAAGTAAACCGTACTCTAAAAGTTTTGGTTTAGATTCTCGGAGGCAGTGCATGGGTATATCTTAAAATAAAAAAAAGATTCCTGTATATTGAACTCAATATAATATAATAATAAATATGAAATCTGCATTAATCAAACTATCTTATTTAAGCGTATTGTACACTCGGATAATGTTAGACGGCCTGGTAGTATACATACATATATGCGTACATATATACATATATATATACATATATATATATATAATTATCCACATACAGTACTGTTTCGCTGTATCACAGTTCATCAGTGTGGCTAGACAAACTTGGGTCGAAACCCGACCGCCCAAACGACAGTCCAAGCTTCTAACCATTACGCTGTACGGTTGCTGCTGTGTGGGTAGTTAATTAACGATGTTTTGACATCGTCCAATATATATATATATATATAAATATATATATATATATAAATATATATAGATGTGTTTGTGTGTGTGTTAACGATTTTTTGACACCGTCCAATATATATATATATATATATATATATATATATATATATGTGTGTGTGTGTGTGTGTGTGTGTGTGTTTGTGCTTGTGTGTGTATGTCCATATATAAGATTTGTGAAATTCCAATAAGTTTGCTCTCTTTAGGCTCATAACTAGGCTTTCAAAATATAGTACCAACGGCATTAATATAAACAATTTTAATGCAATGTAAAACAAATTTACTTTTAAAAAAATTATTCAACACAAAACTGAGTTTGCATTGAGTAAGATTTTATTCTCTTATTTTTTCCTGAAACTCTGCTTGCTTCAAGCTTCCAATTTGAATTTCAAATAATAACCAAAAACAGCATTACATTTATGTATGTTATGGTAATTGGATAGTACCAGACTACTTCGACCATTACATGTTGGTCATAATTTAATTATTTATTGAAAATATTTACAAAATCTACTTTGCTAAACTATTATACTTGCATTGTTTTAATGTTTTGGGTTTTCCTTTTATTTCGTTTTTATTTGACTAGTAATTTTGTATTTACCATTTGCTTATAGACGTGTCCTCGAATTAGTGTCACAGTGAAACGATCACGAAAGGTGCGTGAGTTATTTTACGTTGAACATTTTGTTTTGCAGGCATATACTTTGTAGATTAATATGATTTCGCTACAAAGGTATTGTTGAAACGGCTGTAGACACTTATAATTGTGTCTGTAATGTTTGTAAACCAGCATTTTATTTTCGTACATTTATAATTTCATAAAGGAAAAATTTCCAAAGAGGAAGATGATATCAAATGGTACTAAGTTTTACAGGTAAAATCAAAAAGGATTATTGTCAAAGAGACTTGCATTATAGTTGATTATTGAACATGTACAGATGTAAAAGAAGTAGATAATAATATCTATATATATTAATCTTAACCTACCCGTCTGCTTATATGTAAGTCCCACCTTTATTGAAACCTATGCGGCGGATCTGGCGTAAATATTTTAACCTCTTTTGATAGTATACGATGTGGCGATAATTAGTATGGTATCTGTTTGATTTAGCCTTACAGATGAATCCTGATACGTATTTAATGTCAAATAACACAAAGAAGTAAACATATTATACCAGATAGTTTTGCTAATACACTAAACGCAGCGTATCGCTTTATCGCAGGTCAATAATATTTTAATTCTGAAATTGCTATGAAACACATAGAAGTGAACTTTATCACATTGGAAGAACATAACAAGGTGCTTTATTTCCCTGATTTTTGTGGAATATGAACAGACGTTTAAAAAAATTATGCTAATTTTTCTATTTTCTTGTAATTTTAAGTGCATATCACTTTATTGCATGTCTCCCAAAATGCCTAGACAGGGTCGACTGACAGCTCGTGAAGTTTCAAGTCTTGCAGAAGGTTTATATCTCGTAGATCTAGCAAATGAGCTTGGAGGAGATCGAAGCACATTGTCTTCATTCGTTGAAAATCCAAATATCAAAGGAAGGCCAAAACCCACAAGAAAGCCAGTTTCTGCTCGTGGTGTTAGGAAAATTCGCCGTCAACTTATCAAGCAGCCGGACAATAACAGTGCTACTATATTTGATAAGGCTAGAATATCTTTCTTTTCCAGAAAGACACATTGCAATGTCTTAAACAAAACTGCAAGAAGCATTAAGCCCATAGCAAGACCTGTTTTAAACCAAACTCATAAGAAAAAGCGTTAGGCTTGGGCTCAGAAATACTTATAAACGAATTTGGGTATTGTTTTTTTCACCGATGTGGCTAGAGCAGCCCTTGATGGTCAGCATTGATGGGCCAAAGTTTGGAGTTCTCTTGGATTCCCTACCCTTCATCTATTCCATAATCAACAGGGAGGTTGAGGTGTCATCTTTGTGGCTGAAATAATCTGCGATTAATTAATTGAACGAGTTCGAGTGTCAGAAGGTGTCGAACTGACAAGCCAGTATTATATTTACTTTTACATGAGCATTTGTCACCATGGCTTGATGACCTTCCATTAGTGTGTCACTGCAAATTGATTTTTATGCACGATAATGCTCCATCCCACTCAGCCAAGTATACGACACCCTCCATTAAGTCATTAAGCATTAGTGGAGAACATTTGATGGCATGGTCACCTTGTTCTCCAGATATACACCCAATTGAGCAGCTCTAGTCAATAATAAAAATGAAAGTTTATGAAGGAGGTGTTTAATTTTTGTTGAAGCAGGCATTTTGGAGGAAGATTTTGGAAGTTTCCTATAGCATCACATCATCTCAAATCCGCTGTTGACAAGAGGCTATTCAAAGTAAAGTATGGGTTGATAAATAAATATATCCTAAAACAAAATATTGTGAATTCGTTCTTGTTTTTGGTTATTATTGTTACTGAATATGTACTTTCATATAAATAGAAATATGAAGTAAGAATATTGTTATATTATAGAAAATATACATTTTAGACACTTGCATTAAAATGATGCACACTTAAAATTACCAGAAAATAGAAAAATTAGCATAATTTCCGAAATATTTATTCACATTCGACAAATATCACGGAAATAAGCCATATTGCTGTGTCCTTTTCAGTGTATCAAAGGTCACTTCTCTGCGTTTCATAGCAATTTCCAAATTATAAAAAACATATATATTGACCTGCAATAAAGCGATACACGTGCTTTATTTGTGAGTGAACAGGATATAACTTTTCTTAGTTGTTAACGGCTAAAAGTCTAGTAATTACTAAATAATCCACCTGCAAGGAGTCGTGGTCGATCTAGATTCACAAAAAACATCGTTAGGTTTACCGAAGACATGCCGAGATTATTCTATGATTTAATGCGTAATAAGTTCCCATTAATTTATAACATGCCTATTCTCAAGCTTAATAACTGTTTTCCCTAATCCGAAACCCGTTTTTGCAACTGGACTAGAGCAATATCGTAGTAAGAGATGTGTGTCTGAGGATTGCGAACCTCACCCTAAATAATAGCCTATTTGTGGAAAAACCATTTTAAATGGTATACATTGCCGTTCAGTATTTAAGGGTGACTTAATAAACATGCACACAGGACAAAAAGGTCTACTAGATATTACTCCAACCAACACAAAAAACGGAAATCAGTCGCCTTGCATTGCAACTCAACAACTGACTGCATCCCGAAATTTACAGCTTATGTTTGCTTGAAATTATAAAACACTAGTTGATTATTGACAAATTTGTACTAGTTACTCATAGTAAACTCTGGCTTTGAAAAACTTCATCCCGCAACCATGTGTGTGTATATATATATATATATATATATATATATATATATATATATATATATAGAGAGAGAGAGAGAGAGAGAGAGAGAGAGAGAAGAGAGAGAGAGAGAGAGAGAGAGAGAGAGAAAAGATAAAGAGAAAGAGAAAAAATGAACGCCAAAATTATTTCAGTGTTCGCCAAAGAGAGCATGTTTTTTGTATACTTTGGGTTTCAAATATTTAATGAAATAAATTATGAATAGTGAAATCGCGGACATGTTTCCAGAATTGTAATTTTCTGAACCTCATGTTAGTTAACTCTGCTAATAATAGAAAAAAAAACTACGTAATCTTGGCATATTTTGACTAAGATTGTTTTGTAAGACAAGGATGCTATTCTTTCAATTATTCTATAGAGAATTGTGGCTTTAAATTTGGCAGCCACCAAACTGAAGTTTCCCTTTATTTCATCATATACTTATCACATTTTCAGCTATGTTTCTTACTACTGTTTCCTGGACAAGGATCTATATGTCATATTGTCAACTAGTTTTGGCATTGAAAGAGTAATTGAACTTATTACAAAAGTAGTTCCATGCCTTGTTGCGAGTTACTTCTTTAAAAATCAATCAAGCCATGTAATCAGTTTCATATAAAAATAACATTTAATTAAATGCCAACAATGGAGAATGAATATATATATATATATATATATATATATATATATATATCACCATTTTTTATAAAGATACATTTTAGTGATATACATTTTTGTAAGTTGAACTCTAATGTAAAATTTCTGTTCTTGTATAAGAATTGAACTCATGGTCTTAAGATCCATTGATAACTAAATATTCTTTTACTTCGTCCTTTTTATCCATGTTGTTTTTCATCGGATAAAATAGAAGAAAAACAGCTATAGAAATATTGCGTTCTTAAAATTATCAAACATAGTGTCACATTTCCTTGAAGACCGTATTGTTGGCGATAAGCACTCAAGTTAAGGAATCGATTGAGAATTGAATTGATGACGTGCATACAAACATGGGTCTCATCAATAATATTCCATTCTTAGAGATTCTCGTCAAGAACATGTAGAAATGATAGCTGAGTGACATGAAAAAATATGACCGATTCAGAGTAAGAGAAATGACAATTTGAATCTTGTCTCTCGATGATAGCTCAAAGATAAATGACGATTCAAAATGAAAGATTCAAATATTTTGTCATCTGCAAAAAATCAAGGCGTCTTCTAACTTCAGTCTTTTATTTCAGTCTTTCATTCCGTGTTACAAATGCCAATTTCATTCCAGAAAATGCCCCGTGGGAATATCGAGGTTTTCAAGACGTGTTCAGCTTCATTTGTAACTCGCACTCCCTCGAATAACCACATATTATTTATCTTTTTTTGTTTGTCTCCCTGTGTATTCATCTGACAGTATTGTTTCAAAATATGCTTAAAATATATATATATATATATATATATATATATATATATATATATATATATATATATGCATAAAACTGTGCACACGTGGACGTGTTTCTAAACATACATATGCATACAGAAATAGATACATAGATATATATATATATATATATATATATATATATATATATATATAATAAAGTCGTATTTTTGTATTTTTATTTGTTTGTTCACAATTTGATTTAAATATACGAAAATGTACACCGTTTCATTACTTAATTTTCGTACTGAAAACGGACGTTTACACATTTTCGTTTCGAACTATATATATATATATATATATATATATATATATATGTGTGTGTGTGTGTGTGTGTGTGTGTGTGTTAGTGTGTTATTTATTCAAAGGAGATCGACATTTAATAAGGGACCTCGTTTGCATTTTGCAAAAAGATAGATATACTGTAATAATTATCTCGATGGGTATTATCGTTTAAAGGCATAATTATTTTAATTGTTCCATTTAAGAATATCATTTAACTTTCTTTTTATATAGATCATTAATTTAATATATTTGATTTGGTCACAAAATGAATCTATCTATGACATGAATCTATCTGTTAGCATCTAAGGTAAAATCTATCCTTAACTGGATCACCGCTGCCTTCTTAAGATAGAAGAGCAAGAAATATTCAAGTATATATTTTTGATGATAATGAAGGTCAACTGAGAGCGAGAGAAGCGCATCAACACTTGAATCCTGAGGAGTTAAAGGATTTACATCTTGATTTTATGAAAATAGACATTATATGCACACATTACATGCAGCACTCTAGCAAATATAAGGAAACATCAATGACAAGAAAAATGTAATTCTGGAAAATCAGTGCCACGAGGGAGAAATTGTTCGGCGTCTTAATGCACCAATAAGAGCTGAAGTTGAACTTCTAATGTCACATAAGTATAAAAAACCAAAAAAAACAAAACAAAGCAAAATAAAACAAAACAAAAAAAAAAGATATATTGTTTTTTAGTATAAAAAATATAGTTTGAAAAGAATAATTGAGTTATATCCTTTCATGCAATCTTTAATTTTTCCATATGGACCAATGTTTACCACTATTCTATACAAAGGAGAACTGCCCATAAAATTTAAAAAAAAATTGCAGTTTTACTCTTTTCTTAAAACCACTATGTAAATTAAAGTAATTTCAATTTAATATATCTAAATAAGTTGTTTTTTTTTAATTTTGTTAAAAAGATATGGTCATTTAGACAATTCACAGTAATCCTTCCTTAAACCATAATTGATTTTTGCACCCATTTTGTCAGTGTGAATTTCATAATGAATAATACCTGGTGATTTTAGTCGATAAACATTTTGTTTACCTTCATCTCTACTTATAGTAATCTTTGGATCACCAGAAAATTTTTTTTCACGCAAAAGAACTTTCTAATTAAGACAACATTTATCTAATAAGAATCTATTTTTACGTGTAAGAGTAAACCCAGGCTATCTTGCAATCTCCTGATATATTTCCGAAGAAGTGCTCTAAACTGTTATATCCGACAGTTACTTCATATATGTATATGTTAAAAAAAATAAGATCAATCTAACTATATATATATATATATATATATATATATATATATATATATATATATATATATATATATATATATGAATAATAAAAAGAGCTTATAACTCTTAAAGTCCAGCTAAGGTCGGAGAAAATTATAACATCGTTTCGAAGTTGTTAATATCGCCAAAAAAACACCTACAACAAATCTTAAATTTATTATCGATAACAAACCGTGATTAAAATGGTAATTGACTGTGTTACATGTGCGGATACTGATTTCTTAGCTTATGCTGATGAAGGCTAAAAGCTAAAACACACATGTCCATAGGTATGCTTTATGTATAAATATATATATATATATATATATATTTATATATATATATTTGTGTGTGTGTTAATCAATGAAAGTATAATATAATTAAGCAACACAGAAGTATCATCCTGTTACTGTCGTAGATATTTTTTTTATCTAGACTGCAGATTCCGTACGGGGATAACACGCGGAAGACTATGTTTAACTTAATTGTTATCTATTTTCATACAATACTCCTCAACGGTACGTATTGCACACTAGTGAAGTAAATATTCCCGATTGATTTAAATATTATATTACTCTACCATTTTGATAATACATTATATAATTATATATATATAATACACACATACACACACACACACAAATATATATATATATGTGTGTGTGTGTGTGTGTGTGTGTGGTTAGAGTATAACTGTACATAGATGTTAAAGATGGATAAAATTAAAGATTTCTTCAACATTTTCTTTGTTGCAACGAAAAATTATATTGTATAAAATGCTACTATATCTTATCTATTAAATCCTTACTCTAATTTTTTATCAAACTACACAACATTATCTTAATTTATGTAATTTTTTTAATTCAATTTACACCCCAAACAAGGCACAGTGCCACTTTTAAGTAGGGGGCTACTATCAGGGACATCATTTGCGAGGGCATTATGAAGGGAGATGAGTAGAAAGATGTTTGTTCACATTCCACTTGAACTTCTGCATATCAGTAAAGTTGGGAAAGCAGAAACCCAAAAGGGAGCTCCAAAGACTGGGGAAGAAACTAGTGGAGTAAAAGGCTTTCTTGCACCTAGGGATCTCTATTGTAAAGGGGTGGGACTTAGTTGCTTGTCGGGTTTGTCGAGGTAGCTACGTCGATAAGGTACAAGTGTTTGCAGTTCGTCAGAGTATTCACCATTAAAGTATTTGTAGAACAGGCAGCGGGATGCAACATCTCGTCGATGGGACAGAGGCTGAAGGACCGATCAGGTTGGCGACTCTCTTTTGAACCCTGTCCAGCAGATGCACCAGCCCAAATGTGACAACAGTACTCCATATATGGACGAATGGTGCCCTTATAGAGGTACATGGTACTTTCAGGCGTAAGTAATTTTCTAGCACGGTGGAGAAAGCCCACATTCTTTGCAGCAGTCTTGGCAATGCTCTCAATGTATTTATTCCATTTCATATTCCCTGTAAACGTTAGGCCGAGGAGTTTAAAAGAAGTACTTTCAGGCAATGTGTTCTTGTAGTTATTGAAGCTTAGTCTTGGCAGCATTGAATGTGACCATCCATTTTTGTCCCCATTCCACTACAGATTGGAGGTTATCCTCTAGTGTTTCTGCCATTTCCTTAGATATGTGTTCATTTGCTTTCCCCTCATATCTGTTATAGAGAGTGGTGGAATCGGAAAATATACTCATCACCGAAACAATTTTATAATTTATAAATATCAGGAATAATATAGGTCCAAGGATAGACCCCTGAGGTACTCCCGCATTTATGTCATATTGTTAAAATGTACGACGGTGGAGGACAACTTGGATTTTTCTCTTACTTAAGAAGGATTTAATTACATTCTGTATTCTTAAAGTGATACCATGTGATCTAATTTTCCTTAGAAGACCATCGTGCCATACCCAGTCAAAAGCCTTAGATATATCAAGGGCTACCGCTCTACCTTGATCTGTTTTTTTTCCAGTGAACGGTATATACGTTCAGAGACTACACTTAGGATACCTGCTGTTAAACGGGCTTGCCTGAATCCATATTGTTTGTCAGTCAGGAGTTTAGCAGCTGTTAGGTGCTGGACTAGGGTTTAATTAACTAAGGACTCAAATATTTTGGCGAAACCAGGAGGAGGCTAATGGGGCGATAATTTAGTGGGTCAGTTCTTTCGCCAGAATTCTTGAAGACTGGTACCACAGAAACGGTTTTCCAGCAGTGGGAAAGCAAGATTCGTTAAGGCATTTATTGTAAAGTTTGGAGAGAGCTGGAGCAATCTCAGCAGAGCATGTTTTTTAATAGCACAGCCGGGATGAGATCTGGTCCACATTCTTTTGAGATGTCTTGATTTTTTATTATACCATGTATCTGAGTAGGGGTGATTTTCAAATCGTCTAGTGTGGCGTCTGTCCGCAAAGAAAAGTCAGGGAGTGAGTGGTGTACCAAATTCAGTGTGGAGTTTGAGGCAAACCGACTGGCTAGCAGATTAGCCATGTCGGTTGCCGTGCAAGCAACCTCGTGACTGTTTGAAATGAAATGTTAGCAAATTAACTTTAACAAATGAAATGAAATGTTAATTATGCAAATTAACTTTAACAAATGAAATGAAATATTAGCAAGTTAACTTTAGAAAATTAAAAAAATAAATAAAGTCTAAGTAGACAAGATTAATTTATGCCTCATTACTATTGAGCGTGTTTAAGTAATATTCGAAAAAATTAGGCGATATTTATCAAGTGAAATCTAAAACTTCTTAATACTTAATTTGTTTAAATACGTGTAAGG
>NC_136489.1:89537800-89562800 GCF_053919585.1 Euprymna scolopes
ACGAATATAACCATGTTATTTTCGACTGGTTCCTTTACTTATTATTATTATTATTATTATTTATTATTATTATTATATTATTATTTATTATTATTATTACTATTACTACTATTATTATATTATTATTATTATTATTATTATTATTATTATTATTATTATTATTATTATTATTATTATTATTATTATAAACTAGGCGTTCTCTCACAAACCATCATCAGATATTACTCACTGGTAATAACCGATTGTGTTTCCAGAAAACTGAGTAAAGCATATCTCCACATATTTCCACTACTCTCTACTGCTTTCGATAAACTTTGCAAATTGTTTTGCGTAATCGCGGCAGACGATCCCAATTGATTTCTCATTAGCAATGGATCTTCACTAGAATTTGGGTAGCAAATAGCATCTACAAAATTCCAGTAAAGTTCACACTCATCCAGTGAAGATCTGGTTAGTATAATCTAACACCGGCCATTCTATTCTCTTAGACCATTCACGATTAGTTATATCTGTCGATCCTGCTGCCTTTTTTGCGATGTAGTAGCACAATTTTTAAGATTTATTATTATTATTATTATTATTATTATTATTATTATTATTATTGTTATTATCATTATTATTATTATTAGTAGTAGTAGTAGTAGTAGTAGTAGTAGTAGTTTTTATGTACTTACTAGGTATATTCACACAGGCCATCATCAAACATTTCTGTTTTAGTACTCACTGTGTTCTGTGGAGTCTGGGTGATAAAAAGTCTCCCAAGATTTCCAGTACTCTCCATCTCTTCCGATAACCTATGCAAAAGAATCTGCGTTATCAATACAGCCGCTTACCATTGATTTCTCGTTAGCAGCGACCATTGGTCTTCATTGGAATTTGGATAACAATAAGGCTCCCCAAGGTTCTAGTCCTCTTTGCACTCATCCAGCGGAGGTATGGTCAGTGCTTACCCTCCTCGACCTCCTGTATCTTCCTTGACCTCCTCACTTATTTGGTGTGGTGCCAGTTTGTGATGACATACATAAAATAGGGGGTGGTAGGAGCGGAGTGACGCATGGGGGTATCTTACAATTATACCGTTTCAGTTGTCATCATTCCTTTGTGTTTTAGATCTGTAGCCGTTTTTGTGTCCAGTTTATTATTATTATTATTATTATTATTATTATTATTATTGTTGTTGTTGTTGTTAATACTATTACTGTTTATATTATTATTATTGTATTATTATTATAATTATATTATTATTATTATTATTATTATTATTATTATTATTAATATTATTATTATTATTATCGAGATTAATTTTATTGTTGTTTTCGGTTTATTTGTAAGAGAAATTCTCTTACATTATCTGATTGTAGAAAACAGCTGTAGCATCTAAAAACCTGATATCATTTTGCCGGGGGACACATTCACAAAATAATGTGACAGTAACAATTGGCGAAAAATGAGATAAAGCTTCGATGAGTAAGGAGATTTGAGAGACCGAATTAAATGGATGATCCCCATTGGCAATAAACGCCTCTGATGTGAAAAGATAATAAAGTTTCCTCAACCTAATTCCTCTCCCCCCCCCCGGTAATACTGGCATGTAATAAAGTTACTGTTCTTGTCCACGTCTTTTTCGTTCAACTTATTCGCAAGATCTGATCCTGGTATTTGAAGATAATCTGTTTATGTTATTTCTCTGTCCAGGATCCTTATCTTTACTATGTTTCTTTTATTCTTACTGAAATGTTAAAT
The DNA here is from genome assembly GCF_053919585.1 of Euprymna scolopes. Taxonomy (NCBI): domain Eukaryota; kingdom Metazoa; phylum Mollusca; class Cephalopoda; order Sepiida; family Sepiolidae; genus Euprymna; species Euprymna scolopes. The sequence goes on from NC_136489.1 coordinate 89,539,544, forward strand.
TACATTTAAAGAAACATACTTTTGGCCAAGGATCGTATCGAAAGCGAAGATCAACAATTGTTTAATCTTCGACGTCAATCTATTAGACTTGAACAACATGTGAAACGCTTGTATATGAAACAATAACTACTAAAAACAAGTACTTCATTGATACTATAGCGGACTCAGTTGTCGATCATTTTTACACTAGGGATACCGATGAAAATTGAAAATTCTTTCGACATGAACTTTAGATTTGGATGCAGAATTTGTTAAAAAATGTCTGTCGAATCTCTATTTACAAATGTGTATCCTCATTTTTAACTTCATCATAACTGCTATTGTATTTCTAAAAAATACCTTAATAATTTCTGGTAACTTTTAAACAATTTTCTCTCGAGATCCCTAATGAGGTGAGAGACTAATATTCGACTACTGGTTGAATCATTTCAAAGACTCATAAACTGGTACTTGATGCTTCATTTCTAAGTACTAATTTAAAAAAGATGTAGACAGTAAGTAAATTGAGTAAGGTAGAAAAAATACAGGTGATCACATCTGCATCAATGGTGTTACTGTGGAAATAGATTTCACATTGTAATCTTCTTTGTCGAGATTTGTAAAACTAGTAGCACAGGTGAGAACAGAATATACACGTTCATTTTCGAATGTATCATTATAAAATGATTTTATGTTTTACAATTTAAACATTAGTATTAGAACCTGATTTTAAAAAAATATAACATGCCTACATTCTCTAACTTCTTATACTGCACATCACGATTTGTTATAATCTAGACGCCTGGAAAATGACGAGAGCCTTAGGAGTCTTGTGTCAATGCTTGCTTGTGTTATGATAATGTACATTGTTTCACATTTTCTCTCAGGATTATGTGTGGCAAAAAAGTCGGATAGTAAATCATCCAAAATATTATGGTATGTAAAAATTAATATAAAAATAAACGTTCTATTCATCAAAATACAAAGCTAATTAAAATATTTCCGAAAAAATACAAGAATGATTAATGATTTTCCTGCGAAGGATATACACTCATGAGCAAAAAAAAAAAAAAAATGGGCCAAGAGTGAAAGAAGGAAGTAATCGATTTTGCAATATTTTTCCATGAATTTTTGTTAATTTTAACTGAGAATTTCTATTTTGTAAATCATTATTATTATAGCATAAAATAATAATAAGTTAAAAATTAATTCTAAAAATGGTAAGACCGCATTAGGCAAGGGTATAAAAACCGAATTGCAGGATTAAGGCAGTCAAAATGATTTGCAAGTAGATTTTTGATAAGAAAATGTAAAAGCATCTCTTTCTGCAGTGAAGCGAATTGGTCAAAGGTTCAAAGTCGTATGCTTGAGAAAAGGGAAATCTGGATCTGGTCGCCCTGGCTCATCTAATTTTAAAGAACGACCACAAGCTTAAATTAACCGTTTGGAAGGATCGAAAGAAAACTTTTGCTGACCATAGCGAAAAATTAAAAACAGGGACTGGAAATTCTCTTTCTTGATATACAATATCTAGACGAATCAAAGAATTGGTATTTTCACCCAAAAGGCGTGCAAAGAAGTCATTTATATCTAAGAAAATAAATGATAGAAAGAGATTTTTCTTGTGTTATGGCAAGAAAGATACAAACTGGTTCAGGAATGTTTTCCGGTTAGATGAATCAAGATTTTTTTCTTGTTAGTGATGATCCCGATGCTCCTAAACGGTGCAATAGAAGAACTGGGTCATGATTTTCGCCAAGTTGCAGAAAAACGACAATAAAACACGGGAATGAAAGGATAACGGTATGAGAAACTTTTACTGCAGCAGGAGTTGGGGAACTTCTGTGAGAAGTCAATCAATGCAAAGGAATACATTCGAATATTAGAAACAGGAATGTTACTAAGTATCAAAAAGCTAGAAATATCTCAGAACATTACTTTTCAACATAATGCCCCTTAACACACTGCTAAAGTCACAAAAATGGTTTTCTGATAATTCAATTTATGTGATATTTTGGTCAGGTCAAAACCCCGATTAAAACCCAATCGATAATATTTGGTCCATAATATCTCGTGCATTGGCCGGAAGAACTTTTGAGAAAAAATAACAACTGTAGGAAGCTGTGCAAAGCGAATGGAATAGTATCTTCTCTTCACAGTGTTTCACTTTGGTTGAGAACATGTCTAAAAGGATTGATCATATAAAGGATTCAAAAGGGAATGCGATTCAATCCTAAGCATTTCTAAACTCAGTCTCCTTTAAGTTTCCTTGTTTAACTGTTCATTGTTCAATATAACTTTTAGTGCAATAAAATGTATAAAATTTATTTGGCCCATTATTTTTTTTGCTCACAAGTATAGATTGAGTATATAAAGATTAACTAAAAACGAAGTTTAGAATATAAATAGAATATATATATATATAATATATATTTTATTTTATTTAATTTTTAAAAGGTTTCTTTATATATAAAGAACACACATACATATATATATATATACATATATATACACACACACACACATATATATATATATATATATATATATACCCGTTCACATACACTGTTTCATGATAAATCTAGAACCCAGAATTAGATAGAATCGAGCAATTGCATCGACAACGGACAACACCAGACTCAAAATGGGTTTCGATGTACTGCATCTCATCAATGACGTACTCCAACTTTGGGTCTGCCGTTGTCCGTTGTCGATGCAATTGCTCTATTCTATCTAATTCTGGATTCTAGCTTTATCATGAAAAAGTGTATGTGAACGGGTATTTATATATCTATCTATAATCTCCTCTTATTGTCTAATATATATATATATATATATATATATATATATATGCATGAAGAACCGCTTGACAACAAACTCAAACATATGAATAAAATATGATTTCTTATACTACAGAAGCCTATTCTTTCGGCAAACATGTCAATATCGTAATAGCAGACTGAGTTATCGTAAGGTATGTGTGTGGACTAATTAACCTTCAGTAATTATTACATGTGTAACCTAGACAAATAGTTGTTATAGGGACTTACTAATGAACTATTATAATCATTATAAAAAAATCTGAGTCGAATACACTTGGGAGGAATTTTCGCTACCTAACGCGAGACTTCAGACTGTTTAACTAACAGTCGAAAATGTCGTCAACATTTCTGCATTGTACAATACGTTTTCTACCAAAACCCGTTGTTCATGCCTTTCTGTATGAGCCTTACTTAAGACCAAAGCAACTCACATCTGAACTAACAATATTGTGTTCAGAGAATATTTTCAACAACATCGATCTTGACACGAAGCATTAGAACGAGCAGGATAGTGTTCCAAAAACATTAATAACGAATCATTAAGGGTCTGTAGCGTAGAACTCGGACGACTAATATTCTATGAACATAGAAGCAACGCTGAAAGCGGCCCCACGCGCTATAAGATTCTTTGATATTTTCTCCCTTAATAAAAAACGCCAAAGATAATAAGATTGCTCCACGGGTAAAAGTTATGAATGAAATATTCAGGAGTTGATATAGTTTGTTGTTCTACAAACTGACTTATCGCTTTTAATTATTTTTACGTTTTTTTTTATCAAGGAGCAATTTTAATGTTGTGACGAAAAGAACATGATTTGAACTATTTCTCCAATCGACATAAATGTGAAATTTAATTTAGTAATGAAGGTGTGTTTTGTACTTCGCTGATAAGATGTACATTGCGTAATTGAGGAAAATAGTAAATTACGTTTATCCGTTTAAACTATATTTATATTTCGCTTGAAAATGAAAAAAAGAAACCATGAGTGACTTAAAATCCACTATAACACAGCTGTGAAAATAGTAATTAAAACAACATCAATTCCTGGAGATACCCCCACCCCCAATATGTGCTACAGATCCAAATACTCAATATATAAAATTTCAACTTTGTAGAGTAAATATTTAGTGAAAAGTTACGCAGGGACTTTATTTACACACACACACATCGACAAGGCAACTAATAATGCATATATATATATATATATATATATATATATATATATATATATATATATATATGTAGAGAGAGAGAGAGATAAATAGATAGATAGATAGATAGATAGAGAGATAGGTAGATAGATAGATAGGGATTGATAGATAGATAGATAGATAAACAGACAGACAGACAGACAGAAAGAAGGATGTCATCTTTAATTCTACGCAACTGCATAGAATGTAGAAATTATGAATAAAAAATATTCAGCGTAGTAGTGAAATAAATTTAATCATCTTATGAGATACCATAAAAATGAATAAGTTATTAATAAAACTATTTTTTTAAAGGAGTATGCTAATAATTTGATCTTCATATAGTTTGTAGAATATCTACGCCTGGGTATATTATGAGTTCCATTGTAATAATTTTTCAATAGAAAAATACACTGTTTATATCTATGTAAAAAAAGTAAAACCTCAACTTTATGTATATATATATATATATATATATATATATATATATATATATATATATATATATATGAGCAGAAATAAAAACGCAAAAGAACCCAGTTTTTACATTACGCAGAGACTACTACAAACATTTCCTACGTAAATTTTATACCACACTTAACATCAGGTTTTATATACAAGCATATTTTTATGATTTTTTTGCTATAATTCAAAACAAGCTTTTATCTGAAGCGGGCATTTTATATATTTCATTGTTAAAAATCTATATTTTAAAGAAATTGGATTTATGGCATTTTGAATTTCGATATATATATATATATATATATATATATATATATATATATATGTATATGTATGTATATATATATATATATATATATATATATATATATATATATATATATATATATATATATAACTTTATTAGAGTGGCAAAATTTTAGAATGATCATAAAAAAGTGAACCATAGTGGAAATTCAATTGACTAAAATAAGATGGAAAACGGGATGAGGAAAAGAAAAAATTGGGGGAAGTTACATGTAACAAATGTACAATTCAGTAAAATAAATAAGTCGATTAAAAACAAGATCGTTAAAATACACCTGAAGCGCTTTTCGTTCAGACTATCTTTTCAAGGGTATAAGTCTGAAAATTATATATATATATATATATATATATATATATATATATATATATATATATATATATATATTCCGAAAGGAACAACACCGTAGTTCACACAAACAATACAAACGACATACCGGAAAACTACGACGTGTTTTGCCTATTTTAGAGGTCACTGATCTTCATTTGCTTCCTGAATCTCTTGTACGTTAGCTCCACAGTAATACACTTTATACTGGTCCTACCAGACCTGCCAAGTCTTTTAGGATTTTTAGGATTAGTCTTCCAGGGTCGAACCCCATTCAGGGTTACTTCCACGAACACGTTACTAGATCCAACCAGCAATGAGAATAATCTCGGCCGTGAAGGCTGGGACGAGAATGTGAGATTATCTCTGTGCAAACTCGCTCCTACTTTAAAAAAAACTTTCAGCGCGAGACATGCATCATGCATCATCTATTTTCAAGTCCTATGGAATTGAGCGAACTACGAAACTATCAGTTTAGACACACTGCATGGTGTAGTTGACACTTACACACAGGGGGATGAAGCCATGGGCCGCTCTTTCTTAACTAGAGGAGAAATAGACTTCGGTAGCCGTATGAGTGTCTGGGCAGCCCTTTGTAGATCAGCATTGTTCACCCTCCGTTCCATTACATCCTAGCTGTATTACCATGTGTGTGCGCATGTATATATATATATACATAAATAGGTATATATCCATGTATGCACACACATATATGTATGATAGGAAATTCACTAAGAAGACTTAATGTTTAAGATTAAAAATGCAACTGTTGAAAAAACCAGACGTGTGGAATTTAAAAAAAAAATAATTATATCTATTTATTAAAATTAAATAATTTTCTTTCAAACTTAAAATTAAACGGTTACTATTACAAAAACTAGGAAAATATTAATTTAAGGTTAATGAATAGAAATTGCGATTAAAATATTTTTGCATTTTTTTTATTTTAAACCGTTATATTTTAAATTCTATAGATTAATTGTTTCTTAGTAGATTTCCTATTATTATTTGACGCTATATATTTGTATTGGGCATTTAACCATCATTCAGAGCGGCAAAATACTTGTTATTATTGATAAAAGAAATGTTTTACTATTCTAATATTTGAAAAGAAAATGAACTTAATTTTAATGAATTTATATGTTTATTGAAATTAATATTGTCACGCATCTGTTCTTTTAACAGTTACCTTATATATATAACCCACTAGGTTTATCATATAAAAATAAACTCTTTCTTGGTAACAGCGGATGGAAATCACATCTGCCGAATTGGTGGAAATGAGGAGATATTTATGAAAAATTAAAACATAAAATTGCCATCCCTTTAACGAAACGGCTGTTATGAAGAGATCCAGATGAAAAAACAAAAGAAGAAAAAATGTAAGTCGTTGAATGTCAACAAAGTTTTGTACTAAATATATATATATATATATATATATATATATATATATATATATATATATATATATACTAGCAGTGTGATCCGACGTTGCACGGTATTGAATGGTTATTAACGAATGCTTCACACTCTAATATTTTTATTGTCAGCGAAGCCGATGAAATAACCCATTTCAATCTAATGGATTGATTGCCTGCCAAAATTTGGGACCCATCTCGATTCACCTGGAGGAAGTTTTATATACCCCCGCAATAACCAAGTTCACAATATATTATTTTCCACATTGAAATGTAAAGATTCTACTGTTGATTTTATAAAATTATGTTTATACATCCTCGCTTGCACTATAGTTAAAAATACAAAATCCAAGTATCATGCTCCAATTATACTCTAAACAGAAACATTCATTTCGAACGCACCCTTGTTGTATCAAAGAAGGTTCTGCTGATTTTATATGTCTGACATTACTGGTTGCGCTGTGATAATTGTTTAGATTTAGGTTAAATGAAAAAGACATGTATCATTCCGACATTTTGCTATAAAAAGAATCATTCACTTCGAATGCGCTCCTATCATACTAAAGAACCTATTGGTTGTTTTCCTTGTTCGCATTTCTGCTTGTGTCGTAATAAAACTTCTTAAATGGACTTTTGATGTTAGGCTGTTTAAGATGTACATTTTTTTTTCAAAATCCGATTATTTAGATTCTTGATTATCAATACTGCTCGACGACGTTCCGATACAAAACATATTTAAGAACACTGTCAGGCAGATAAAGTACCTTCCTGTAAAATTTCTTAAAAATCGACTAACCCGTTTTCGATTCCATAGGGAAAGAACTTGCAGACGCCACGCAGACAAATTCCCTTATATATACAGTCCTGGTCAAAATCATAATACCACTTAAGAAAATAAGCGTTTACGCATATTATCGAATTTATAATCAAACACATGATTGAAACCATTGCCGAAAGGGGAAATATGATGGAAAAAAATTAAATCTGCTTCATTCGAAACCTAAACCCTGATCCAATAATTATTTTTTAAAAAACAAACATTTTCATCTGGTCAAAATGATAAGACCACTGATAATTTAACTTACAAAGGGCAATTATAAATTAGTAAAAAGGGTCTCAGTATTTAGTATAGCCTCCATTACTTAAAAAATTCTCTTCGGCATGCTTGCGACTAAGTTTTTTTATCAGTTGCGAAGGAATTTTATCGCATTTACTGAAAACTGAATCAGAAAGTTCCTTTATCGAATCATACTGGGTTCCATCCTTGAACACTTCTTTTGCCATCCATCCCCAAAGATTTTCAATGGGATTGAGGTTCGGAGAACATGCTGGATGATCTAACAATTCTATATTATTTGAAGAAAAGTATTCTCATGCTTGTCGAGAAGTGTGTATCGCAGCGTTGTCTTGCTGGAAAATCCAATTTCTTCCACACCTACGTGGACGTTCAGTCCTGATAGAAGCATTTTCAAGCATTGAAATGTACTTCAATGATGCTTGCCGGCCTTTCACTACTTGCAACTTTAGGGTCCCAGCTGACGAGAAAGCACCCCAGATCATTAAAGACCCTCCTCCACTATGCCGAGTTGAAAAAGTCTCTTTAGGCAAATTTTTATCATGCCAATAGTGTTGAAATCCATCTGGACCATCTAGATTAACTTTTTCTCATCGGGGAAAATTACATTTTCCCCACTTCTCTTCATCCCAATTCTGGTATTAAACTGCATATTTAAGTCAGTTAATTTTGTGCTGTTCAAGAAGACGTGGTTTCTGCAGTCGCTTTAAATGATTGAAACCCTTCATTTTCAGATGCCCTCTGATGGTTTTAGGACTGCATTCTGCTGCTGTTTGGCTTTTCAATTGACTCAAGCTCATATTGGAGGGTTTTTTAAACTTCTTCTGATACGGCGTCCCAGTGATGGGGTTATTTTTTTTTTTTTGACGACCTGGACTGTTTTTGTGCTCATATTGACCTGGATTTCTTAAAAAAATTGTGATAGCCCGTTTTGCTACGATGCACTTTGTTTGCAATTGATCTATGGGAGAGTCCACCCCTATTAATCTCAAAGATACGTCCTCTCTCAAACTCTGATAATGGTTTCCCTTTTGCCATTTATAATTTAGTAAGATGTTTTTTTTTATCCACTAACAAGATGCTTTTGGTAACATAGAGAACTTTTCGTATTCATTTTTTCAAAACTAGCCGATTTTCTTAACATGGTCTTATCATTTTTAAAAAATAATTATTAGATCAGAGTTAAGGTTTCGAACGAAGCAGATTTAATTTCCCCCCCCTCATATTTTCCCTGTTGGCAATCGTTTCAGCCATTTGTTTGATTAAAAATTCGATAATATGCGTAAACGCTTACTTTCTTAAGTGGTCTTATGATTTTGACCAGGACTGTATCTATACTCCTATATTTTGTTTTGTTTTGTGTATTTATATTCATATAACAAATCTTATTTCTATTTATTTAAAAAGAAAATACAACTTTGTTTATATGGGTCTTGGAATTGTATTAATTTGCAAAAGATCTAACTAATTTGCATATTATTTTAACTATTAATTTTAATTAATTCCCTATTAGTTTTTTTTTAGTTTTCTTATGTGATGATTATCTTTAGTAAACTACTTGTCTGGGTGCCCGCCTTGCCCGGGTATTTGGAGGTGTTCTTCTTTAGTTAACTATTACATGCACAAACATGTTTACACACCGGTTCTCGCCAGTCCACCGAAATTAAGCAACGTTGAGCTTGGCTAGTTGCAGATGGGTGAATATTTAAGAAGGTGAGACGCTGTATGTACCGCGAGGTAAAAAAATACCAGGTCGGGAAACTGGCGCAGTCTATCCTTCTCTCGATGGTATGTAGGTCTCTCTTAAAGTAGGCAACGTATCTAGTAGTGGCGTCACTATGAAAAATACCCTTGATAGCGTTGTTGACACATCAAGTATTTCCAGCCATGGGAAAAACTTTTAACATCCCGCAGAATTTGTTCATGTTTCACCTGCGCCTACCGGCATTGGATGAAACAACAACAACAACAACCACCACAACAACAACAACAACAACAACAATATTAACACACATATTCTACATGATTATGCTTGCGTAATATGTGTGTAAAAAGGGTATAGTAAACACAATCCTTTAACAATATATTTACGCATGCATAAATATATTGTTAAAAAAATTGTCTGCCAAGCTCCTTTGTAAGTTTTTCGTCTCCAGACATGACACTTAATATATAGCGTATTCGAAATCATACGAATTTTTATTTGGATAGTAGACAGGAAAGTCGGTGCAAAAATGTTAAAATTAAAGAAATGATATTTGTAAGGAGAGGGTCGAAGGACGGCATTACGAATATACATGCATAATGTAATCACTATTGGCATATGTTTTAATTTTTAGCCTTGTAGCAAAAATGTCTTCATAGCTCATGTATTAAGGTCCAAGGAAAAAGTAAACCGTACTCTAAAAGTTTTGGTTTAGATTCTCGGAGGCAGTGCATGGGTATATCTTAAAATAAAAAAAAGATTCCTGTATATTGAACTCAATATAATATAATAATAAATATGAAATCTGCATTAATCAAACTATCTTATTTAAGCGTATTGTACACTCGGATAATGTTAGACGGCCTGGTAGTATACATACATATATGCGTACATATATACATATATATATACATATATATATATATAATTATCCACATACAGTACTGTTTCGCTGTATCACAGTTCATCAGTGTGGCTAGACAAACTTGGGTCGAAACCCGACCGCCCAAACGACAGTCCAAGCTTCTAACCATTACGCTGTACGGTTGCTGCTGTGTGGGTAGTTAATTAACGATGTTTTGACATCGTCCAATATATATATATATATATAAATATATATATATATATAAATATATATAGATGTGTTTGTGTGTGTGTTAACGATTTTTTGACACCGTCCAATATATATATATATATATATATATATATATATATATATGTGTGTGTGTGTGTGTGTGTGTGTGTGTTTGTGCTTGTGTGTGTATGTCCATATATAAGATTTGTGAAATTCCAATAAGTTTGCTCTCTTTAGGCTCATAACTAGGCTTTCAAAATATAGTACCAACGGCATTAATATAAACAATTTTAATGCAATGTAAAACAAATTTACTTTTAAAAAAATTATTCAACACAAAACTGAGTTTGCATTGAGTAAGATTTTATTCTCTTATTTTTTCCTGAAACTCTGCTTGCTTCAAGCTTCCAATTTGAATTTCAAATAATAACCAAAAACAGCATTACATTTATGTATGTTATGGTAATTGGATAGTACCAGACTACTTCGACCATTACATGTTGGTCATAATTTAATTATTTATTGAAAATATTTACAAAATCTACTTTGCTAAACTATTATACTTGCATTGTTTTAATGTTTTGGGTTTTCCTTTTATTTCGTTTTTATTTGACTAGTAATTTTGTATTTACCATTTGCTTATAGACGTGTCCTCGAATTAGTGTCACAGTGAAACGATCACGAAAGGTGCGTGAGTTATTTTACGTTGAACATTTTGTTTTGCAGGCATATACTTTGTAGATTAATATGATTTCGCTACAAAGGTATTGTTGAAACGGCTGTAGACACTTATAATTGTGTCTGTAATGTTTGTAAACCAGCATTTTATTTTCGTACATTTATAATTTCATAAAGGAAAAATTTCCAAAGAGGAAGATGATATCAAATGGTACTAAGTTTTACAGGTAAAATCAAAAAGGATTATTGTCAAAGAGACTTGCATTATAGTTGATTATTGAACATGTACAGATGTAAAAGAAGTAGATAATAATATCTATATATATTAATCTTAACCTACCCGTCTGCTTATATGTAAGTCCCACCTTTATTGAAACCTATGCGGCGGATCTGGCGTAAATATTTTAACCTCTTTTGATAGTATACGATGTGGCGATAATTAGTATGGTATCTGTTTGATTTAGCCTTACAGATGAATCCTGATACGTATTTAATGTCAAATAACACAAAGAAGTAAACATATTATACCAGATAGTTTTGCTAATACACTAAACGCAGCGTATCGCTTTATCGCAGGTCAATAATATTTTAATTCTGAAATTGCTATGAAACACATAGAAGTGAACTTTATCACATTGGAAGAACATAACAAGGTGCTTTATTTCCCTGATTTTTGTGGAATATGAACAGACGTTTAAAAAAATTATGCTAATTTTTCTATTTTCTTGTAATTTTAAGTGCATATCACTTTATTGCATGTCTCCCAAAATGCCTAGACAGGGTCGACTGACAGCTCGTGAAGTTTCAAGTCTTGCAGAAGGTTTATATCTCGTAGATCTAGCAAATGAGCTTGGAGGAGATCGAAGCACATTGTCTTCATTCGTTGAAAATCCAAATATCAAAGGAAGGCCAAAACCCACAAGAAAGCCAGTTTCTGCTCGTGGTGTTAGGAAAATTCGCCGTCAACTTATCAAGCAGCCGGACAATAACAGTGCTACTATATTTGATAAGGCTAGAATATCTTTCTTTTCCAGAAAGACACATTGCAATGTCTTAAACAAAACTGCAAGAAGCATTAAGCCCATAGCAAGACCTGTTTTAAACCAAACTCATAAGAAAAAGCGTTAGGCTTGGGCTCAGAAATACTTATAAACGAATTTGGGTATTGTTTTTTTCACCGATGTGGCTAGAGCAGCCCTTGATGGTCAGCATTGATGGGCCAAAGTTTGGAGTTCTCTTGGATTCCCTACCCTTCATCTATTCCATAATCAACAGGGAGGTTGAGGTGTCATCTTTGTGGCTGAAATAATCTGCGATTAATTAATTGAACGAGTTCGAGTGTCAGAAGGTGTCGAACTGACAAGCCAGTATTATATTTACTTTTACATGAGCATTTGTCACCATGGCTTGATGACCTTCCATTAGTGTGTCACTGCAAATTGATTTTTATGCACGATAATGCTCCATCCCACTCAGCCAAGTATACGACACCCTCCATTAAGTCATTAAGCATTAGTGGAGAACATTTGATGGCATGGTCACCTTGTTCTCCAGATATACACCCAATTGAGCAGCTCTAGTCAATAATAAAAATGAAAGTTTATGAAGGAGGTGTTTAATTTTTGTTGAAGCAGGCATTTTGGAGGAAGATTTTGGAAGTTTCCTATAGCATCACATCATCTCAAATCCGCTGTTGACAAGAGGCTATTCAAAGTAAAGTATGGGTTGATAAATAAATATATCCTAAAACAAAATATTGTGAATTCGTTCTTGTTTTTGGTTATTATTGTTACTGAATATGTACTTTCATATAAATAGAAATATGAAGTAAGAATATTGTTATATTATAGAAAATATACATTTTAGACACTTGCATTAAAATGATGCACACTTAAAATTACCAGAAAATAGAAAAATTAGCATAATTTCCGAAATATTTATTCACATTCGACAAATATCACGGAAATAAGCCATATTGCTGTGTCCTTTTCAGTGTATCAAAGGTCACTTCTCTGCGTTTCATAGCAATTTCCAAATTATAAAAAACATATATATTGACCTGCAATAAAGCGATACACGTGCTTTATTTGTGAGTGAACAGGATATAACTTTTCTTAGTTGTTAACGGCTAAAAGTCTAGTAATTACTAAATAATCCACCTGCAAGGAGTCGTGGTCGATCTAGATTCACAAAAAACATCGTTAGGTTTACCGAAGACATGCCGAGATTATTCTATGATTTAATGCGTAATAAGTTCCCATTAATTTATAACATGCCTATTCTCAAGCTTAATAACTGTTTTCCCTAATCCGAAACCCGTTTTTGCAACTGGACTAGAGCAATATCGTAGTAAGAGATGTGTGTCTGAGGATTGCGAACCTCACCCTAAATAATAGCCTATTTGTGGAAAAACCATTTTAAATGGTATACATTGCCGTTCAGTATTTAAGGGTGACTTAATAAACATGCACACAGGACAAAAAGGTCTACTAGATATTACTCCAACCAACACAAAAAACGGAAATCAGTCGCCTTGCATTGCAACTCAACAACTGACTGCATCCCGAAATTTACAGCTTATGTTTGCTTGAAATTATAAAACACTAGTTGATTATTGACAAATTTGTACTAGTTACTCATAGTAAACTCTGGCTTTGAAAAACTTCATCCCGCAACCATGTGTGTGTATATATATATATATATATATATATATATATATATATATATATATAGAGAGAGAGAGAGAGAGAGAGAGAGAGAGAGAGAAAGAGAGAGAGAGTGAGAGAGAGAGAGAGAAAGATAAAGAGAAAGAGAAAAAAATGAACGCCAAAATTATTTCAGTGTTCGCCAAAGAGAGCATGTTTTTTGTATACTTTGGGTTTCAAATATTTAATGAAATAAATTATGAATAGTGAAATCGCGGACATGTTTCCAGAATTGTAATTTTCTGAACCTCATGTTAGTTAACTCTGCTAATAATAGAAAAAAAAACTACGTAATCTTGGCATATTTTGACTAAGATTGTTTTGTAAGACAAGGATGCTATTCTTTCAATTATTCTATAGAGAATTGTGGCTTTAAATTTGGCAGCCACCAAACTGAAGTTTCCCTTTATTTCATCATATACTTATCACATTTTCAGCTATGTTTCTTACTACTGTTTCCTGGACAAGGATCTATATGTCATATTGTCAACTAGTTTTGGCATTGAAAGAGTAATTGAACTTATTACAAAAGTAGTTCCATGCCTTGTTGCGAGTTACTTCTTTAAAAATCAATCAAGCCATGTAATCAGTTTCATATAAAAATAACATTTAATTAAATGCCAACAATGGAGAATGAATATATATATATATATATATATATATATATATATATATCACCATTTTTTATAAAGATACATTTTAGTGATATACATTTTTGTAAGTTGAACTCTAATGTAAAATTTCTGTTCTTGTATAAGAATTGAACTCATGGTCTTAAGATCCATTGATAACTAAATATTCTTTTACTTCGTCCTTTTTATCCATGTTGTTTTTCATCGGATAAAATAGAAGAAAAACAGCTATAGAAATATTGCGTTCTTAAAATTATCAAACATAGTGTCACATTTCCTTGAAGACCGTATTGTTGGCGATAAGCACTCAAGTTAAGGAATCGATTGAGAATTGAATTGATGACGTGCATACAAACATGGGTCTCATCAATAATATTCCATTCTTAGAGATTCTCGTCAAGAACATGTAGAAATGATAGCTGAGTGACATGAAAAAATATGACCGATTCAGAGTAAGAGAAATGACAATTTGAATCTTGTCTCTCGATGATAGCTCAAAGATAAATGACGATTCAAAATGAAAGATTCAAATATTTTGTCATCTGCAAAAAATCAAGGCGTCTTCTAACTTCAGTCTTTTATTTCAGTCTTTCATTCCGTGTTACAAATGCCAATTTCATTCCAGAAAATGCCCCGTGGGAATATCGAGGTTTTCAAGACGTGTTCAGCTTCATTTGTAACTCGCACTCCCTCGAATAACCACATATTATTTATCTTTTTTTGTTTGTCTCCCTGTGTATTCATCTGACAGTATTGTTTCAAAATATGCTTAAAATATATATATATATATATATATATATATATATATATATATATATATATATATATGCATAAAACTGTGCACACGTGGACGTGTTTCTAAACATACATATGCATACAGAAATAGATACATAGATATATATATATATATATATATATATATATATATATATATATAATAAAGTCGTATTTTTGTATTTTTATTTGTTTGTTCACAATTTGATTTAAATATACGAAAATGTACACCGTTTCATTACTTAATTTTCGTACTGAAAACGGACGTTTACACATTTTCGTTTCGAACTATATATATATATATATATATATATATATATATATGTGTGTGTGTGTGTGTGTGTGTGTGTGTGTTAGTGTGTTATTTATTCAAAGGAGATCGACATTTAATAAGGGACCTCGTTTGCATTTTGCAAAAAGATAGATATACTGTAATAATTATCTCGATGGGTATTATCGTTTAAAGGCATAATTATTTTAATTGTTCCATTTAAGAATATCATTTAACTTTCTTTTTATATAGATCATTAATTTAATATATTTGATTTGGTCACAAAATGAATCTATCTATGACATGAATCTATCTGTTAGCATCTAAGGTAAAATCTATCCTTAACTGGATCACCGCTGCCTTCTTAAGATAGAAGAGCAAGAAATATTCAAGTATATATTTTTGATGATAATGAAGGTCAACTGAGAGCGAGAGAAGCGCATCAACACTTGAATCCTGAGGAGTTAAAGGATTTACATCTTGATTTTATGAAAATAGACATTATATGCACACATTACATGCAGCACTCTAGCAAATATAAGGAAACATCAATGACAAGAAAAATGTAATTCTGGAAAATCAGTGCCACGAGGGAGAAATTGTTCGGCGTCTTAATGCACCAATAAGAGCTGAAGTTGAACTTCTAATGTCACATAAGTATAAAAAACCAAAAAAAACAAAACAAAGCAAAATAAAACAAAACAAAAAAAAAAGATATATTGTTTTTTAGTATAAAAAATATAGTTTGAAAAGAATAATTGAGTTATATCCTTTCATGCAATCTTTAATTTTTCCATATGGACCAATGTTTACCACTATTCTATACAAAGGAGAACTGCCCATAAAATTTAAAAAAAAATTGCAGTTTTACTCTTTTCTTAAAACCACTATGTAAATTAAAGTAATTTCAATTTAATATATCTAAATAAGTTGTTTTTTTTTAATTTTGTTAAAAAGATATGGTCATTTAGACAATTCACAGTAATCCTTCCTTAAACCATAATTGATTTTTGCACCCATTTTGTCAGTGTGAATTTCATAATGAATAATACCTGGTGATTTTAGTCGATAAACATTTTGTTTACCTTCATCTCTACTTATAGTAATCTTTGGATCACCAGAAAATTTTTTTTCACGCAAAAGAACTTTCTAATTAAGACAACATTTATCTAATAAGAATCTATTTTTACGTGTAAGAGTAAACCCAGGCTATCTTGCAATCTCCTGATATATTTCCGAAGAAGTGCTCTAAACTGTTATATCCGACAGTTACTTCATATATGTATATGTTAAAAAAAATAAGATCAATCTAACTATATATATATATATATATATATATATATATATATATATATATATATATATATATATATATATATGAATAATAAAAAGAGCTTATAACTCTTAAAGTCCAGCTAAGGTCGGAGAAAATTATAACATCGTTTCGAAGTTGTTAATATCGCCAAAAAAACACCTACAACAAATCTTAAATTTATTATCGATAACAAACCGTGATTAAAATGGTAATTGACTGTGTTACATGTGCGGATACTGATTTCTTAGCTTATGCTGATGAAGGCTAAAAGCTAAAACACACATGTCCATAGGTATGCTTTATGTATAAATATATATATATATATATATATATTTATATATATATATTTGTGTGTGTGTTAATCAATGAAAGTATAATATAATTAAGCAACACAGAAGTATCATCCTGTTACTGTCGTAGATATTTTTTTTATCTAGACTGCAGATTCCGTACGGGGATAACACGCGGAAGACTATGTTTAACTTAATTGTTATCTATTTTCATACAATACTCCTCAACGGTACGTATTGCACACTAGTGAAGTAAATATTCCCGATTGATTTAAATATTATATTACTCTACCATTTTGATAATACATTATATAATTATATATATATAATACACACATACACACACACACACAAATATATATATATATGTGTGTGTGTGTGTGTGTGTGTGTGGTTAGAGTATAACTGTACATAGATGTTAAAGATGGATAAAATTAAAGATTTCTTCAACATTTTCTTTGTTGCAACGAAAAATTATATTGTATAAAATGCTACTATATCTTATCTATTAAATCCTTACTCTAATTTTTTATCAAACTACACAACATTATCTTAATTTATGTAATTTTTTTAATTCAATTTACACCCCAAACAAGGCACAGTGCCACTTTTAAGTAGGGGGCTACTATCAGGGACATCATTTGCGAGGGCATTATGAAGGGAGATGAGTAGAAAGATGTTTGTTCACATTCCACTTGAACTTCTGCATATCAGTAAAGTTGGGAAAGCAGAAACCCAAAAGGGAGCTCCAAAGACTGGGGAAGAAACTAGTGGAGTAAAAGGCTTTCTTGCACCTAGGGATCTCTATTGTAAAGGGGTGGGACTTAGTTGCTTGTCGGGTTTGTCGAGGTAGCTACGTCGATAAGGTACAAGTGTTTGCAGTTCGTCAGAGTATTCACCATTAAAGTATTTGTAGAACAGGCAGCGGGATGCAACATCTCGTCGATGGGACAGAGGCTGAAGGACCGATCAGGTTGGCGACTCTCTTTTGAACCCTGTCCAGCAGATGCACCAGCCCAAATGTGACAACAGTACTCCATATATGGACGAATGGTGCCCTTATAGAGGTACATGGTACTTTCAGGCGTAAGTAATTTTCTAGCACGGTGGAGAAAGCCCACATTCTTTGCAGCAGTCTTGGCAATGCTCTCAATGTATTTATTCCATTTCATATTCCCTGTAAACGTTAGGCCGAGGAGTTTAAAAGAAGTACTTTCAGGCAATGTGTTCTTGTAGTTATTGAAGCTTAGTCTTGGCAGCATTGAATGTGACCATCCATTTTTGTCCCCATTCCACTACAGATTGGAGGTTATCCTCTAGTGTTTCTGCCATTTCCTTAGATATGTGTTCATTTGCTTTCCCCTCATATCTGTTATAGAGAGTGGTGGAATCGGAAAATATACTCATCACCGAAACAATTTTATAATTTATAAATATCAGGAATAATATAGGTCCAAGGATAGACCCCTGAGGTACTCCCGCATTTATGTCATATTGTTAAAATGTACGACGGTGGAGGACAACTTGGATTTTTCTCTTACTTAAGAAGGATTTAATTACATTCTGTATTCTTAAAGTGATACCATGTGATCTAATTTTCCTTAGAAGACCATCGTGCCATACCCAGTCAAAAGCCTTAGATATATCAAGGGCTACCGCTCTACCTTGATCTGTTTTTTTTCCAGTGAACGGTATATACGTTCAGAGACTACACTTAGGATACCTGCTGTTAAACGGGCTTGCCTGAATCCATATTGTTTGTCAGTCAGGAGTTTAGCAGCTGTTAGGTGCTGGACTAGGGTTTAATTAACTAAGGACTCAAATATTTTGGCGAAACCAGGAGGAGGCTAATGGGGCGATAATTTAGTGGGTCAGTTCTTTCGCCAGAATTCTTGAAGACTGGTACCACAGAAACGGTTTTCCAGCAGTGGGAAAGCAAGATTCGTTAAGGCATTTATTGTAAAGTTTGGAGAGAGCTGGAGCAATCTCAGCAGAGCATGTTTTTTAATAGCACAGCCGGGATGAGATCTGGTCCACATTCTTTTGAGATGTCTTGATTTTTTATTATACCATGTATCTGAGTAGGGGTGATTTTCAAATCGTCTAGTGTGGCGTCTGTCCGCAAAGAAAAGTCAGGGAGTGAGTGGTGTACCAAATTCAGTGTGGAGTTTGAGGCAAACCGACTGGCTAGCAGATTAGCCATGTCGGTTGCCGTGCAAGCAACCTCGTGACTGTTTGAAATGAAATGTTAGCAAATTAACTTTAACAAATGAAATGAAATGTTAATTATGCAAATTAACTTTAACAAATGAAATGAAATATTAGCAAGTTAACTTTAGAAAATTAAAAAAATAAATAAAGTCTAAGTAGACAAGATTAATTTATGCCTCATTACTATTGAGCGTGTTTAAGTAATATTCGAAAAAATTAGGCGATATTTATCAAGTGAAATCTAAAACTTCTTAATACTTAATTTGTTTAAATACGTGTAAGGTGAAGAAAATGAAGGAAAATTGAAAGAAAACGTTGCACTCAAGTAGTACACTTGTTTAGATATTATTATACATAATCTATTATATATATCTCACATGTCAGTTTAAATGTATGCATTTATGTATGTCTAAAACTTCCGACAGAAGGGACGGATTTTCACGAAATTGGTATCCTTTTGAAGCTCCACCCTTCAGACGAAACATATCGAAAGATTGGCTAAAAACCTTAACTCCCTCACCGACAACTGGGAACGTTTCTACAGGGAGGGGACAGTTTTTTCGCCGATATTTACGAAAGTCAACCCCTCTTTTCGATTGACTAGCCTTAATTACAACCTTCGCCACTTCCGCTTTGGCGATGGTCGCAAGATTAAAGACGTCAGGTTTTTTATTAACGTTATTTTCCTCCTTCGCGGTAAGGGTTCGAGCCTACCTGCCTTCTACCACTTTTTCTTTTGTTCAACACATACCTCCCAACACCAGAGCAATGCTGGGCACTCATGCTAGTAAATAATATATTAAAAAAAAACAATAACTTAAATATAAATCCTCTACAGCCAAATATATTCAGCGACATATCAATCTTTTTTTGCGTAATTTGCTGCTAACATCCAATGTGTTTGATATAAGTTGTACACGAAATTATCATAAAACCAGGTAAGAATTCGCGTTCAAACATTTTACAACTGATTAATTCCTTCTTATTTCAACTAGACATATACGATTTTCACGATGATATGCATTTCATAAATCGCGCCCCTCTAAATATATAGAATCATGAAACTAAACAAATATTATTGTACACGCCCATATTTCTCAGATATCATAATCTTGTTGAAAAACGAATATAGAAAACATAGCTAAGAATGCATATTGTCTACAAATGTGTTCTCTTTTAGAAAATTAACACTAAGTATTTTCTAAACAGAGTGTATCTATTTGAATTTCAAAAATTTAAATAACGATGAAATATAAGCGTATTCATTCATTTTTTTCTTTATTTTCATCAGCTTTTCATGAGTGAAGTTAATACCAAAATCTGAGATCTTGCCTTTCTTCCCCTGAAGTGGAGATAAATATTCTGATATTTAAAATCCATGTTTTTCTCTAAGAAGGATTATGGAAATTTTAGTTAATGGAAAAATGCGAGAAAGAATTTCGTAAACATGTTTACTTTGCAGTGTCAAATTCATTTGAGTGAAGAGATGCGAACACGATAAATCGAAACATCTCCGGGGCATATATTTTCTTATTTTTTTAAGTAAGATTTTTTTTAGTGTATTTTTACATTTTTATGCCAATAGCTAGTAGCTGTTAGATTCATGATAATGACAATAGGAAAAACATTAATGTTTGCTTGCATCTATCTATCTCTATAAATCTGTTACCTTTCTCTCTCCCACCATTCTTTCTCACCTTTTCTTTTCCCCCTCTCTCTCCACCTCTCTCTCTTTATATATATATATATATATATATATATATATATATATATATATATATATATATATAAATATATATATATATATATACTATTTAATTACAGAAAGTTTGTATCAGATAAGTCATTGGTACCGTCGGTTTCCTCTAAACGTTCTGTAAATAATAAAGAAATTCAATAATCCGCTTTATTTTCGGAATTTTTTCTCATAAAAAAATCACTTAGCTGGAATCGTTTTCCCCCAAAAAGTATGACTATATATATATATATATATAAACTTTCTGTAATTAAATAGTATATATATATATATTTATATATATATATATATATATATATATATATATATATATATATATATATATATATAAAGAGAGAGAGGTGGAGAGAGAGGGGGAAAAGAAAAGGTGAGAAAGAATGGTGGGAGAGAGAAAGGTAACAGATTTATATATATATATATATATATATATAAGTATACTATATTTACTCACATATAAACGTAATATATATATATATATATATATATATATATATATATATGAAAAGGTTAGTAATTGCAATTACGAATAGGAAATTGGATCAAATCTTTGTAACATGTCTTCTTCCTAAGATTAGGGGTGGTGGTGTTTGATCAACACTGCTGGGGAGCCATGATGTAATATATTGTTTTGTTTTTAAATCCCCGAAACAGTGTTTCATGGTAAACCACCGATGATCCCTTGAAAAATAAATTATTGGTATTATAGTAAACTCGAAAGCGAGTTGATGCAGTGATTGCAGGTGATTAAATGACTTACTGACTAGATGGTTTTCTAACGAATGATAAAAAATATTTTTGTATAGTTTTAAAGGTTAAAAACTTCAAAGACTATATATATATATATATAAGTATATAAGTATGCTGAAATTACTCACATAAACACGTAATATATATATATACATATATATA
Source organism: Euprymna scolopes (assembly GCF_053919585.1). Taxonomy (NCBI): domain Eukaryota; kingdom Metazoa; phylum Mollusca; class Cephalopoda; order Sepiida; family Sepiolidae; genus Euprymna; species Euprymna scolopes. Next base: position 89,561,443 of record NC_136489.1, read on the forward strand.
TATATATATATATATTTATATATATATATATATATATATATATATATATATATATATATAAGCAGGCTAAATTGACTCACATAAAAATGTAACATATCACCCCAAAAATACTAATGGTATTTGATTACCACAATAACACAGAAAAACTCCACAGCCCCCTTCATCAAGTATTCAGACAACTACAGCATGACCCCACCCTAAACACAATATACAACACGCTTCCACTCAGTGCAAGAAGAGAGCCCCCAAATCTAATGTCACTACTAACATACACAAAAATAAACAACACTTCCGCACTACTAGGCAACAAATTATGCAACACACCCAGCTGTACAGTGTGCAACACATTAATACTAGCGACACATATATACCCCCAGGCACAAACACTCAATTTTAACTCCCTCCGCTCACCACCAATAGTCCCAATGTAGTTTACATAATATATTTCACCAGATGCACAAACGGTACTTACGTGGGGGAAACAGGCCGAGAGTTCCGCTTACGTTTCAACAACCACAAACAAACATTATGGGGCAAATCCACACAGCACACAATAGCAATGACCTACGCCCTCCCAGACCACAGCATAGACAATATGCAATGCGTACTTACAGCCTCCAACTTTCGGACACAGAGAAAAAGAAGACAACATGAAAAGAAACTTATTCTTAGAACTCATTCTAAGACTTATACAAACATTTCTGGTCTCAATAAAGATTTGGGCCGCTAAATGAGTACTCTTTTCATAAAAAAAAATAGAAACCTACCAAAAACATTTCTCCACAGGGCACAGGGCACAGTGAGTATGGAAGAATGCTTTAACATTCCCCACTAGAAGTTAGTTTTTTGTTTCTGTAAGGCCTTTTACTTTATTTTATTTTTTAAGATTGCACACATTTCAATGTCCGACATATATTTAAGTCCATTTTCTGAGCACGCATACGTGCGCACACATACGCACAGGTGTAGACACGGGATCGCCCCACCTCCATTCCCCCTCACAAACCCTATATACTATAGTACCCGTCTAGGAAGATATATAGGATTGAGTTTATTATTATTATTATTATTATTATTATTATTGTTGTTGTTGTTATTGTTGTTATTACTATTATTATTATTATTATTACCATAATAGTTGTTAATATCATCATTATTATCATTATTATTAGTACTAGTGTTATTATCATTACTACTATGATTACTATGACTATAATCATTATTATTATCACTAATATTATTCTTATTCGTCTTCCTATTATCGCTATTATTATTTTTATTATCTTCGGTATTATGACTATTGTTATTATCTCTATTATTACTTTTATTATCACTAATATATATATATATACATATGT
>NC_136489.1:89565300-89820300 GCF_053919585.1 Euprymna scolopes
TAAACCCCCCTTGATGTGTGATTATTATTTCCTGTTAATTAATTATTATATTGTATTAATAAACGGGAAGCTATACTATATCTTCCCGTTTCTTTGACCACCTTTACTCTCATAATTATATAATAGAATCCCCATTTCTTACTTAAAATTCACTGATTTAACCAACACACATATATATACTGTTTTATGATAGAGATTATAGAGTCAATCGTCTATTATTTTCGAAATTATATTAATGATTTAAAAGTTTATAAAAAATATCACTTAGGTACCATCCGCTAGAGTCAGAACAAGACTGTTTGTCGTTATTTATCTTTCGAGCATTGTTACCACCTGAGCTACCGACTGATAGATATAGGTTAAAAATTAAGCGACTTTCAGCTATGAATTTTTAACTTTGCGTATGTGCGAAATTAACAGCAAGAATAATTTTTAATCAGCTTACTCTTATAATTGAAACTGTTTTGTTTAAATTTTTGACACTTAGCAGCTAAAAACGAAGGGGAAGTGTGCCACAGATCCAAATACATCAAATTTCAAACCCTGTCGACCAAATATACAAAGAGGAGATTAGTAGAGACTTGTTACAAACACAAACCACGACTTGTATGACTTATATTAAGAAGTTCGTGTACACTTTTTTAAAATAGACTTTTAATATCAATGTCAGATCGAGCACATTTGAATAGAGATATATTGATACATGCTATTACTGATTAATCAGATTTTTTGTTATTCGCGCCACTTTTCCCCACAGCCAACAGGCCAACGATCAGTCTTTTATGAGACAAAACGTTGGCTGAGCTAGTTTTCACCTATCTTTGTTTGTATTTTAAAAGAGTGACTTATTCTTCATTGTGTAATAAAGTTTGAAATTGTTTTTACACGCGTAAGTTTAAATATATTTTTTTATGTTTGTTTAAATCGTTGGTCTTATATGTCTTTAGATTTTTATTTTATTAAAAGTTTCAATATTATCTGTTGTATTGCATTGTCATTCTAAAATATTTTCCTTTAGAGCTCTTTGCTATATTTATTCAAAGTTAAATACATTAAAATTTAGGGTGTAGGATTGCTCATTCAGACACTATCTACAAGGACCTTCTAAATATACACTAAATATATGTATTAGCCTATAGTAATTTGATATTCAATCCTCGTCAAAATTATAAGACCACTTAAAAAAGTAACCGTTTATGCATCTTATCGAAATTTAATCAAACAAATGGTTGAAACCATTGCCAAAAGGGAAAATATAATGAAAAAAATGAAATCTGCTTCATTCGAACCCTTAATCTAGATCTAATAAGATTAAGGTTTTGAAAAAGCAGATTTAATTTTTTTTCCATCATATTTTCCCTTTTGGCAATGGTTGAAACCATTTGTTTCATTAAAAATTCGATAATATGCGTAAACGCTTACTTTTTTAAGTGGTCTTATGATTTGGACCAGGACTGTATATATATATATATATATATATATATATATATATATATATATATATATATATATATATATATATATATATATATATATATTAATGTGCAAGTATTTTTTTATTAGGAAATTGTGATTCTAGGTATCAAAGTCTTTTAGAGATTTAAAACAGAATACTTATTTAGTAATAATAATGATATTAATAGTTATTTATCCTTTTCTATTAGTAATACTTTAAAAAAATAGGTATTTATCTTTCATTAGTAGTAGTAGTAGTAGTAGTAATAATGATAATAATAATAATAGTTATTGATCTTCTATTCCATTAGTAAACATTATGAAATAATAGTTATTTATTTTTTATTTAATTAGTAATAAAATAATAGTTATATACCATTTATTCCATTAGTAATAATTATAAAATAATCGTTACTTATCTTTTATTTCATTAGTTAGAATAATGATAATAGTTATTAATAGTCATTTATTTTTCATTCCCTCAGTAATAATTATAAAATAATATTTATTTATCTTTATTCTCATTAGTAAAAATCATAAAATAATAGTTATTTATCATTTGCACCATTAGTAAAAATTATAAAATAATAGTTATTTATCTTCTGCATCATTCGTAATAATAATAATAATAATAATAATAATAATAATAATAATAATAATGATAATAATGATAATAATAATAATAATAATAATAATAATAATAATAATAATAATAATAATAATAATAATACTATTTATTTTGGGTGTTATTCCATTATTAATTATTATATAAAAATTTATACTACCTTATCTTTTATACTACTACTACTACTACTACTACTAATAATAATAATAATAACAATAATAATAATAATAATAATAGTCATCTCTCTTGTCTTCCATTAATAATAATAATAATAATAATAATAATAATAATAAACAGTTATCTCTCTTTTATTCTATTATAAAAATTATAAAATAATAGTTATATATACCTAATGTGTATTTACGATGTTCAGTTTTCCTATAATACAATCATCCAGTCTATGTTAATTAAAACCGTTATTGTTCCGAAAATAAATTATACCCGAATCTTTTCGTCCTTTTACTTCTAAACTTAACTCAAATTTCATAGCCACCTAATTAATATATTACAGCTTCCCGTTTATTTTACCACTTTTACTCTTATAATAAGTAATGTATAATTATTACCTATCATATAATATATATATATATATATATATATACATATATACACATATATATATATATATATATACATATATACATTTTATTGGACGCATTATTTACATTTTGAACTGGACGTATCTTTGATCTATCTACCCCTACTAATACTAATGTAGCCGAAGACTACAGAAACTCTAACGGAATTATAACTTTGCTGACAAACGCAAATTATTGTTGCTTTCTCTTGACGTGTTGTAGATATATTTTTCTTCGTTGTTCATCCCCATTTATCTCTCTTTTTCTAACTTCGTCATAGTTTCCCTTTCTGTTTTTTAAAGATTTTACTTTATTTTGTTTTATGTTTTATATGTTATGTATTATGCTATTAATTTTTCCATGCCTTTTAACAAACAATCTCCTCTCTTCATTTCATGTTTATTTCTTTCCTTCTATTCATAATTTTTATTTTCCAATTCTAAGTATAATCTATATTTTGTTCCCCAATTCCGTTTCCATTTTCTTTTCTCTTTCTACCTCTCCCCACTCAATAAAGCATTTTTAAAACCCCAGAAATATGTTTTTATGATAGAGCACATTTTTGTTACTAGCAAGAAATGTAAATTATAATACGGTAAAATACAATTAATTATAATAATTTATTGCTAGATCAATAAAGTATTATGCTTTATGCAAATTACACAAATATCACTGAAATCAAGATATTATTATTGGCAAAAGAAGATTTGAGCAATAATGATTGTGTAAGTTTGTTCTGTATGCGTAATAAGAAATAAATGTGACCCTTTTGAATATCTTACCAGTGTTTCCGGTTTATGCAATTAAAGAAGCATATTTATGCTATATTTCGCTATAGAAATATTATAAATTTAATTGTTGGTTTCCGCGAATAGGTGAAGCATAATACTTGATTTTTCACCATGATCCATAGGTATTCGATCCGAAGTAAGCATGATTTATTGAATTCGATTTTTCTTTCATAAGACTCTTTAGAGGTAAAATCATGTTATTGGTTCTGATCAGAATTGGAATAGAATTCTAGATACAAATTTAGAAGCAAAACATGTTGATTTTTAATAGTGATAAGACGACATAAAAGAAATGATGAACTGTTTTTTTTTTCAAATAATGAAGTTCATCTATTTTGGTTCGATTACGAAAGCAAAAACAGCTACCATAAAACTGTTTGTCATGTGTCCAACGTCTATGAAAAAAAATATTAATGCATAAAATTCTTTACGCATGAATAAAAATATTTACCGGCCATGTATATTGGATATATTTATCAACATTAAGTCAATGGTCTTTAAAGACAGAAAAATCCATAGTCACTGAAATCGGTATATCGACACAGACAAAACGGAATTCATACAACGTATAGATTTATTGTTTTGTATTGAAGAATTAAAAGTAAAATGCATTGGATATCGGTGTGTGTTCATTTCCGACGAAATGAAACCGTTAATTATGATGGAACTGAAAAGAGAGAGGATTTGAAATTCAAACACTGTTCCGCGTTTCTGTAAATAATCATATTTACGCCAGTGTGCACATTCCTATGAATAATCAAGCAGTGTTAGGACCTTAATTACAAGTAATCATATGGAAAAGAAAAAAAAAGTAATTCCAACAGTTGTTACCCAACCATTACCCATCATATCGCATGCACCGCACATGCATATATACTATAACGAATAAAGACACAGAACCCCCCCCCTCTCTCTCTCTCTCTCTCTCTCTCTCTGGCTATATATATATATATATATATATATATATATATATATATATATATACTTCAGAAAAAAGTTATCTAACAATCAACTCGTATGGAAACCAGTGATTATAAGTCTTACAAAATATTATTGGCAGTAATATTCTATAAGTACTATCCCATCGAAATAAAACTTGCTCCATACGGCAAATAAATCACATTTTAGTCATTCAATAGATTTAAAATTTATGACGTGAAATGGTTAAATTTAAAATCAAAAGATTTTATTATGCTATGTAAGACAAAGAATATATTTGAAATATTATAACTTTTATCCTATATTGTTTCGACATCTACCATCTCTTCTGAGGAGATTTGCTAATTATTTGCTAATATTTTCTCCTCTGAAGAGAGGGTATACATCGAAATCCTATAGGATAAGGAATTATAATATTTCATATGTATTCTTTGTCGTACATAGAATAATAAAAATCTTTTGATTTGAGATTTAATTATTTCACGTCATAATTTTTTAATTTATTGAATAACAAAAATTATATATATACAGTGATGATCATATTTATTGGCACGGTAAAATAAAAGTTAAATTTGTCTAATAAATTCTAAAAAAGGGATTAAATTAAAGAAAATAACAAAGTATATTATGTATTTTTAACTGGCCTTTCCGATGCAGCAATCGGATTTTAGAAAAAATAAATAACAAAGGAACAACAAACATAATTGCAAAAAACCCTTGTTCAAAATTATTGGCACGGCTTTGTTTTTCTTTTAGTATCGGTATAATATCAATCAATTTCCGGTTTACGTGCTTTCTGAACTTTTTTATAGCCATATTATGCTTGTTTAACGCTAATTCAGTGAATAATTTTTTTCAGATAATTTTTAGATAGCGATTTATTTAAACTATTATAAGTGACTAAATTATAATTTTCAATCGCCATGGTTAAAACTAAGGAACACAGCGAAGACGTCAGGAAGCTTGTTGTAGCATGCCATACCAATGGGGAGGGCTATGATAAGATTTCAAAGAAGCTAAACCTTCCCAAATCCACTGTTAGAGCCATAATAAACAAGTTCAAATCGCAAGGCCACGTCATGAGTTTAGAGGGTAGAGGGAGAAAAAGGATTCTTTCCCCAAGAGATGAACGGAAAATTGTTCGACAAGTAAAACCAAACCCAAGGATCTCTGTTGGGGAGATTGTTGATGAACAGAGCACCTCTGGAGTGAATGTATCTCGACATACAGTTGGTAGAGTTTTGAAGAGAGCTGGTTTAAAAACATGTCGTCCGAGAAAGACTCCCTTATTGAAGCCTATGCACCTGAAAGCAAGGCTAGCCTTTGCAAAACGTCATATTGATAAAGATGTTGCATTCTGGAAACGTGTTCTATGGACTGACGAAACGAAAATAGAGTTATTTGGCCATAATAAAGTGTCTTATATTTACAGAAAATCTGGCGAAGCTTTCCTGCCTAAGAACACCATACCCACAGTGAAGCACGGTGGAGGCAGTTTGATGTTTTGGGGATCCTTTGCTGCCTCTGGACCAGGGCGACTTGTTAAGGTCACAGGTAGCATAAAAAAGGAAGATTATGTTAAAAAAATTGGATGAAAACCTGAAAGACTCTGCTAAAGAGCTCTCACTTGGTCGTCGTTGGTGGTTCATGCAAGATAATGACCCAAAGCATTCGGCTAAACTGACTAAGAAATGGCTTGAGGACAATCATATTAATGTTTTGGAGTGGCCATCACAAAGCCCAGACCTTAATCCAATTGAAAATTTATGGAGAACATTAAAATTGAGGGTAATGCAAAGGAAGCCTAAGAATCTTATTCAATTGGAGGATTATTGTCAGGAAGAGTGGGCTAAAATTACTACTGAAGAGTGCAACAACTTGGTTGTAAACTATGAAAAGCGACTGAGGAAGGTAATCAAGGCCAAAGGCTATACAATTGATTATTAAATAAATCGTGCCAATAATTTTGAACAAGGGTTTTTTGCAATTATGTTTGTTGTTCCTTTGTTATTTATTTTTTCTAAAATCCGATTGCTGCATCGGAAAGGCCAGTTAAAAATACATAATATACTTTGTTATTTTCTTTAATTTAATCCCTTTTTTAGAATTTATTAGACAAAATTTAACTTTTATTTTACCGTGCCAATAAATATGATCATCACTGTATATCTGTATGTATGCATGTATGTATGTATATATAATACACGGTGCTAGTTGGTCGTTGACCCAGAAAAAAGAAAAAAAAGAAAAAAAATCTTGCTCTTGCTTGTTGCTGGATCTCACCATTTTGAACCGAGAGAGAGACTTAGCCGTCGTACAAAGCTAAGACTCTGTAACATCATATTTGTATAGATACTCCCTTAGGCATTTGGGCTCATGGATTTTAAATGTCCGAGGGAGTGGCACTCGTCTGACAAGACGTTGCAATCATCATGTATGTATAATGAATCGACTCATCAAGCATATATATCCAATACGTATTCAAGCAATTACATTGATATGTATGGGTACAATTTGAACATTCATGATAAAAGTTTTGGCTTACATTAGTAAATTATAATTTTTATAATTATATTTTCCTCGAAGATTAATATAGTTTTCAGACAGAGAATTTCCTAGAAAAAAAACTATATATATATATATTTATATATATATATATATATATATATATATATATATTTATGTGTGTATGTGTGTGTGCGCGTGCGCGTGCGTGTATGTCTGTTTCATGTACATGCATATTTTTATATATATTTTTAATTTTTAATACATTTAAGTAGTCATACGTATTATGTAAGAGGCTGTTGGTATATCATTACGATTAAGGTCTTCCAGAAAACTATGCTCCAGGACAGATATGTATTTATGTCTGTAGTACATGGATGAGAGAGAGTAGTAGAAGGAATATGGTTGTTAAAAGTTGACCTGCCAAAGTCATTTCATTTACAAGAAGGCTATACATTTACTAATAATAATGAAATCGATTCGTATTAATTTTATTTAATAGTACTTTTGTGTGTGTGACCCAACTATCACAAACATAAGTAATATATCTCCATCTATATTGACCCGCATTTTTAGTGATGCTTTCATTGGCGCCTTTCAGCGTTTCCCTTTTATTGTTATCGGGTCTCCACACGTGAATTTATATGGTAATGTAAAATTGGGAAATTCCGCCTAAAATAGAAAGTGAGAAGTTGTTCCTTTATCGTAGTGTTATCGTTGAAATAAAACGTAAACGAAATTCATCTTAATTTTCTTTTTACATTAATGCTCACATCATTGTGCCTTACAGTGTGCATAGATAGATTTTCAATCGGTATGTCCTTGAAAACTATCGATAATTGATCATCGAAATGATCCAATGAAAGTAGAAACAGGCGATTTGGACCTAGGTTTACACTTTACACAGCCTAACATTACACGCCCATTTTAGAAGTCTGATTACTAGGGATATAACAACAGAATATTATTTTCACTGTTTTGACTCTTGAGTATATATCCGATACAGTTAAACACAGTTAATCAACCGATAACCACATCACTTTATATAAAAGCATATAAGATATCAACGGATACACATTCGAGAGTCAAAATAACGAAAAAAAATATGTTGTTCTCCTAGCCCTATTATTATAATTATTTTCCATTATATTATTTATTACCACACAAGCCCGATATATAAAAGCAACAGTCGGTTCTTTGATATGACAGGGACGCGTTCGAAATGATTTTCCTTCTGTTTAAAGCAGAATTTCATCATGATACTTGAATTATTTCATTTTAAACTTAAATTCAACCAATTATCACAGAACATTCAGCAACCCAACCATATAAAATCAATAGTAGGTTCTCTTACATGACGGTGGCGACTTGTAAATAAAGGTTTCTTGAATACTTGAAAGTTAATAATTGGCCTTTAGATGTTACACATTAATACAAGCCATTTTATATAAAAAAAAAATTTCACAAAAACCAACAATAGGTTATTTACAGTGCAATGTAGACTACAATATATTTTGTGACTAAGTCACTTTGGGGATGCATGTTGAGCTTCCTTCCGGTGCAATGCGGTAGGTCCCCAACTAGAGCTGGCAATCAATCCATTTTATTAAAAAAATTGGCGATTTCACCGATTTTGATGACAATACATATATGGGAGTGTAAAACATTTTTTGATAATGATTCAATTCCTGGCAACGTCGGGTATCCTTGCCAATATAGTAATATATTTTATCTATAAATCTGTACATTATATATATATATATATATATATATATATATATATATATATATATATATATATATATATATATATATAGTTAGTTAAAATGTATATGGCGATTAAGCTACACTGAATATTCCGCGTTTCATCCACTCTAGGACTCTTCAGGCTTATGCGCATAAGCCCGAAGAGTCCTAGAGTAGATGAAACGCGGAATATTCAGTATAGCTGAATCGCCATATACATTTTTTAAACTTACTAACTAGCCCTACCTACGTATTGAGCACTTTTGAAGTAAATACTTAAAGTTTACGCATAAATCTATGCTTTCGTATATTATTTTTATGTGAGTAAATTAAATAGTTATATATATATATATATATATATATATATATATATATATATACATATGTGTGTGTGTATTTTAAAAAGGAATTTTGTGTGTCAGTTCGTTCCTTATTAACTCCAAAACCTATTGGTTGATATTTTGGAATTACACATAAAATATACTTGATGATTTTTCTTACGTGAATTTCTTATTGGAATGCCTTAAATAAGTATCGAAATTAGATAATCGAAACAATACAATCAAGGAAAGAAAGTGTGATTTTGAATAAAGTTAAAACTTTTATACAGCCTAACATCACAAGTTGATTTGAAAAGTTTTTATTACCGCACAAGCAGAAAGGTCAAACCTATAAAATCAACAGTAGGTTATCTACAGTTAAATGTAGACTACAATGTGAACTAAGTCATTGTGGAAAGGCATGTGAAGCTTCTTCCCAGTACACCGCGCACAATCAAGGGGTTTGTTTGAAAAATAGTCGATTTCGCCGATTTTAATGACAATAAAAGTCAAGGAAAGTAGAACATTTGTTGATCCTTACTTAATCCCTTCGACATCGTGCTTCCCTGCTAGCATACTTTGTATGTATGTTTGCGGCAGGGCCTCTACCAATCTATTCTGTCAATTTTGGTCTACAGCTGTCGATAGCTTACTTGATTTAATTAAACGGGTAACACATCTATCTTTCTATTCTTTCTCTCCCACTCTACTTGAGTTTATGTTTCGGTCTTTCGGAATAAATATTTAGAAAGTAATATATTGAGGGTCGGCGTGCATGTTATCAGCGGCTTGGGTTCACATCGACAACTGGGAGTGCTGATGGCAGCGATAAAACCTATGAAAATTAGCTAAACTTCGTTTACAACTCGATAGTGATGCTGTTTGAGACACGGACTATAGAAAATAGGCACTCATTATTAATGTATAATATACATTAATTGTAATAGTTCATTGTCTATAATCTTTTACTTACATAGCAAACCTATAAAGCAAAGGTACATGTAGTAAAATCTTTCTTTAGTAGCTACTTTAGTACATTTGCGTAATTTATTTCGCTAATGATTTAAATATTTCTTAAGTGGAAGTTGTTACATTAAGTTAAAGCAATAAAAACGTGTCCAGAAGTTATAATGAAGGAAGTACGGAGCGAATTATTCGTCAAACTTAATTGATTCTGTCGTATTTCGTCTTTTATATAACTATCTTTAATTTATGTCGTCATGCAAAGGCAAAGGAATTAGCATAACAAAAAAAAATGAGAAAATTATGAAGAATACATGTAAAATTATTGTGGACGCATTATGTGTGTAGGAATTTTTCTCATACAATTCCATTTTAGGATTTTATTTATGTTCATGGTAAACGGGAGTGTCTGCAATATTTGCTAAACATTTGTTATTACGGACAACAAAATAGAGTTCAGTTTTCAAGGATGGTATAATTCATATTCTAACACGCAGCAAATCGTAATTAATGCAAAAACTGTGTTTGGTGCAATTGCCATGCAAGACAGTCTTAAGGGAAAAACAACAGAAAACATCGAATTCGAAGAAATGTTTCGCTTAACTCAATATAATGATAAATTACGTTAATAGTCGTACTCACACACATTTATATATATATATATATATATATATATATATATATATATATATATATATATATATATATATATATTTACATGGAGGTCACCACTTATCAAGCCCAGAAACCACTCGGGGATAAGGGTTATTTTGTGTACAGCAATCAATGAAATAGTGTTGCAGTATTCATTAGCATTGGAGATTTGATAAAGCGTCATTACTTAAGGGGGGGTTAATCAGGAATTTGTTTATGTTGGACTTGAAGACATCCATGTTGAAATCAGGAGGGAAACAGGCAAGCGGTAGAGAGTTCCACAGGCGTGTAGTTCTAAGAAAGAAGCTTTGTTCATGGAATCTACGTTTTGATTCAGGCACAGGTAAAGAGTGGGGAAAATTATTGACATTGGTTTCAGATAGACGGGTGTTTATCGTGAAAGATTGGCTAGGCGGGACCAGAGAATGGAACTCAGACGAGCATCTGTCATGGAAATAACGATAAAACAAAGATAGACTGGCAGCGTCTCTTCTGTGGGAGATAGGTTGCTAGCAAGAGAAAAGGGCATCCCCCATTAAACACAAAGTCTATTTTGTACTCTGTTAAGGCAGGATACCTATTTTTAGCAGCTTCTGCCCAGATGTGGCAGCAGTATTACATCCTTGTACGTATTCGGCTTTTATATAGATAGAGAATTGCATCAGTAGTTAGATATCTTCTGGAGCGGTAGAAAGATCCCACCATTTCTACAGCGACCTAGGCAACAGATTCCAGCATTAATACTGCAGGCCTCTGATTTTGCCCATCAACCACTACTCTTATGAGCCTATCAGAGAGAAATGATTTAATGATTGAGAAGACATTTCCAGTTATACCGTAACATGAAATCTTGTGAAGTAGGCCTTGTCGAAGGCCTTTGATATGTCAATAGCAATTGGCCTAGAAAGGAAGCCTTTGCCGAGAGATTCGCTAATCCTATGAGATATAACCGTTAGCACATCGTCTGTAGATCTTTCAGAACGGAAACCATATTGCGTTTCACTAAGAAGGTTATTTCTGCTGAATTAGTTGACTACTTCTCTATTTAATATGGATTCCAGCAACTTACTCATGACACACATGAGATTTATTGGTTTGTACTGAGAGGGAGACGACTTATCACCTGAATGCTTAAATACAGAGTTAAATGATGAGGTTTTCCCGGGTGCTGAAAATCACTTCTCCTTAAGGCAATGCTTAAACAGTTTTGTAAGTCTGGGGGCAAAGTCTGGTTGAAACTTTTTCAAGACTATAATTGGGATGCCGTCAGAGCCACTTGCTTTACTGGAATCAGGGTTCTTGATTAGTTTTACGACCTAAGGCACATATATTTGCATGTTACCTAGCGTGTTGTGTGTTATAGGAGGAAATAAGGGGAGTTGATGGCCTTCGTCCAAAAAGGTAGAATTAGCTGCAAAGTTCTTGGCAAATAGTTTGCCCTAGTCTGATGCTGACGAGATGACCTCTGGTCCATTGATAATGGTTGGGATAGAATGCATGCTTCTGTTCAGGATCCTATTTGTTATTTGCCAAAACTGGTGGGCACCAAGCCGCTGATCAGCTACTTTGGATTTAACTGACTGAGCATGTAGCTATATATATATATATATATATATATATATATATATATATATATATATATATATATATATGTATATATATTGTGTGTGTGTGCGAGAGAGATATAGTATATATATATATATATATATATATATATATATATATATATATATATATATATACATACATACATATATTCTGGAAATTGCTCCAGAGTAGGCATGAATCAACTCAATATAAGGAGCTAAGAGAGTAAATGGCTTCTGATCTAAGTCTTAAATAAGTAAAAGGACACATTGAACATAATTTTGCACTCTAGAGAGGTGTATTAGTATAAGGTATTACAACAATGAATTGATGGCTATCTCTAGACCAACGAGCCAAACAAGCTGGAACAAAGAAAGGAGCCAATAGATCATACAATTCTGAGGAACACATACTATAATATTTATAGAAAAAAACTGGGACTAGGAAAAGCTCTCTATTTCTCCCTCTGTCGGTGAGTATGTGTACGAGAGAGAGAGAGAGAGAGAAAGAAAAAGAGAGAGGGAGAGTGGGGAACTTCTAGCTTGCCGACTCTAAATTATAGAGAAATTGTTTCGCAAAAAAGTACAACCGAATCATATCTCACTATATTTACGTAAATAAACCAAATAGTGTGACAGAGCGTGGACGCACTATGTCAGCTGTATGCAAATGACCTAGCTGAGTGCCATATGGCCACAGGGAATTGAAAAGGAAAAAAAAAGTAGATCAGGATCATGTTAGATTGGATCACGATCACATTAGAAAAGCAGAAGAACATGTTTTATTTGGGAAAGTACCAGGAAATATCAGTCGTTTTTTCAAGGGGGAAAAACTAAGTTGAGTTATTCTTTGTCTTGGTCTGCTTAGCGACGTAGTCTACTACGTGTTGGGTCCCTACATTTTTTTTTATTACATTTTCACCCCAAACAAGGCAAATTGCCACTTTGGTGTAGGGGACTACTATCAGGGGCAACAACTACTGGGGTACTATGTAGGGATTTGGGCAGCAAGATGTCGGTTCACGTTACACTTGAACTTCTGCACGTCAGTACTGTTGGGAAAGCAGGAACCTGGAATGGAATTCCAGAGTCTAGCGGTTCTGGGGAAGAAACTATTGGAGTAGAAAAATCTTTTACATCTAGGGATCTCTACAGTGTGGGGGTGGGATTTAGCAGCCTGTCGGGTTTGTCGAGGGTGCTCACGTCGTGGGGGCACAAGTGATTGCAGTTCATCAGAGCATTCGCCACTAAAATACTTGTAGAAAAGGCAGAGGGATGCAACATTTCGTCGATGGGACAGAGGCTGAAGCTTAGATGGCAGTTCAGGGCCTATCAGGTTTGTGACTCTCTTTTGAACCTTGTCAAGGAGCGATAGACTAGTAGCAGATGAACCAGCCCAGATGTGGCAGCAATACTCCATACATGGGAGAATGGTGGCCTTATAGAGGTACAGGATACTTTCGGGTGTTAGTAGTTTTCTAGCACGGTAGAGAGAGAGCCCACCTTTCTTGCAGCGGCCCTGGCAATGCCTTCAATGTAATTGTTCCAACTCATGTTTCCTGTGAACGTTAGGCCAAGGAGTTTGAAAGATGGACTCTCAGATAAAGAGTCGTTGGCCATTGCTATGGGTGGTAGAGAGGGTTTCTTGTAATTATTGAATGAAACTAGTTTAGTCTTGGCAGCATTGAACGCGACCAACCACTTTTGTCCCCATTCCACTACAGATTGGATGTCTTCCTCTAGTGTTTCTGCCATTTCTTTAGAAATGTGTTCATTCGTCTTCCTGTCGTGCCTCCCATAGAGTGTAGTGTCATCAGCATATATACCCATCTAAGAGGCAATGTTGTCGAGGAGGTCATTTATGAATATCAGGAACAATAGAGGTCCAAGGATAGAACCCTGGGGCACCCCCGCATTTATATCATATTGTTTAGATGTACGACCGTCGAGGACAACCTGGATTTTTCTCTTATCTAAGAAGGATTTAATTATGTTAAGTATTCTACCAGTGATACCGTATGATCTGATTTTACTGAGGAGACCCTCATGCCATACCCTGTCAAAAGCCTTAGATATATCCAGAGCTACCGATCTGCCCTCCCCAGCTTTGTCCAGTGAATGGTATATACGTTCAGAGATCACAGTTAGGATGTCTGCTGTGGAACGGGTTTGTCTAAATCCATATTGTTTGTCAGTCAGTAGTTTAGCATCTGTAAGATGATGAACTAGAGCATGGTTAATTATGGTCTCAAATATTTTGGCAAAAAGTGGGAGGGGGCTAATGGGGCGATAATTTGATGGGTCTGTCCTTTCGCCAGAATTCTTGAATACTGGTACAACAGAAGCAGTTTTCCAACAGACCGGAAAGCAAGCTTCATTAAGGCATTTGTTGTAGAGTTTTGAGAGAACTGGAGCTACTTCGGCTGAGCACTTTTTTAATAGCACAACTGGAATAAGATCGGGTCCACATGCTTTTGAGGTGTCAAGGTTTTTATGATAGCATGCACCTGAGCAGGGGTGGTTTTTAGATCGTCTAGTGTGGCGTCTGTCCGCATAGGAAAGTCAGGTAGGGGGTGGTTGGAAGGGTCCAGTGTGGAGTTTGAGGCAAACCAACTGGCAAGCATGTTAGCCTTGTCGGTTGCTGAGGAGACAACCTCGTGATTGTTGGTTAGTGGGGGAATTGTTGATTGCCCATTATTTACTACACTGTTGTAGATTTTCCAGAAGTCTCGAGTTCCTAGTTTTTGTGCTTCGATGCGCTTTTTAGTGGTTTCCGTAAATTCTCTCTTAGCTGTCGCTATTTCTTTCTTAACGTGATTTCTAGCTTCTATATACTTCAGTCTGTTTGAACTGGACTTATGTCGGTTAAATCTACGGTATGCATGCTGCTTTTGAGCAATGGCAGTTGCACAAGTCGACATAAACCATTGGGGAGAGTGGGGCTTACTATAAAATTTCCGCATGGGAACATGCGCTTCGATTGCAGTTTTAAACCAGTCAGTGGTCTCGTTTGCACATTGTTCAGCAGGGGGAGAGAAAATATTTTTCCATGGAGCATCTCTAATTAGTTCCCTGATGGCTTCCCAGTCAGCCTTATTATAATATCTCGTTGTTTTGAGAACTGGCTCTTCAGTTTTGGGTCTAGAATTTAGGGCGATTTCAACCATTATCACTGCATGATCAGCGTCCCCGAGTGGGCTGTGGGCCTTCGTTATTTAGTCATCGGGAACTGTGGTCAAAAACAGATCAAGAAGTGATGCGTGTTGTTCTTCCTGGTCAGGGAAACGGGTTGGAAACGTAACAATTTGTGATAGGGAGTGAGATATAGCGAAGCTATGGGTTGTGCTGTCCGCTGCATCGGTGTGAGTTGAGAATCCAAGCCAGTTTTTGTGGTGGACATTAAAGTCACCAAACACATGTATTTGTGCGCTAGTGTCGAGGGTCAGTGCCGTGTCTATGCTGTCAGATACTTTGTTTATTATGGAACAGTCCTGAGACGAGGGAGAACGGTAGAGAAAATAATAGTAGCTAATATTGTGTTGCATGTTTAGTCTAAAGCACATAAAGGCTTGATCATCTGTTTCTAGGTTTGTTTCTCTAGTCAAGGGAAGGGTATTACGAATGTAAACTCCAAGTCCGTGCATATCTCTGTCAGAGTCCTTACGGCAGAGTGGGAGATATCCAGGCATGTTAAAGTGATTAGAGGGAATGGAGGAGTGTAGGTTAGTCTCACTTAGTGCTAAGATATCCGGGGTATTTGTTAAGAGAAATGCTTCAACATCAGCTAAGTTAGTTCTAAGCCCACGGATATTTGTGAATGAGAGCCTCAAGGGAGGAGGCAAGTTGAATTTGTTTGTCCCTAATCCTGGTTTAAGATTATCTTTAGATTGTACTGTCGTCATATTTTTTTAAAGAGTTTCGGTAAGGGGGAGCTAAACAAGAGGTTATGCGGAGCTTCAGACATGCATCACAAGTAGACCATCAGCTGACCTTTCTCCAATTAGGATTGTGGCCTCAGGAAAGCCAACCGGGGATGAGTGCAGTGTCCCTTTCCATGCGCGGCATGGCACTACAAACAACCCGATATTATTCAACTGTTAATGGAGCAGCCGCTCTAAGCGCTACCAAAGAGTTAGGGCTCCTGTACTACCAGTCGGGAACAGCAGCCAGGAACTGTCAATCCGGTACCCTCAACCCTTTAGAAGAAGGTCAACCCAATCTAATCGCTCAGGCATATCTTATACTCAAGCACTCCCAAATGTTCAGTTTTAGGGGTGGGGCGTGCTGGGAATGGGGAAGAACGGCGTTCATTGCCCTAGCCAGGAAACAAGATCTACCGCTGGGTGTTTGTCGAATCACTGAGATAGTGTCTCTGCGCTTGATTAATAGGCAAAGAAGGAGTATGGAAGCCGGGCGATAGACAGAGCCTATCTACTCCTTAAGCAATTTAGGTTCGCAAACCGGTGAATTTGTTTGAGTCACCAGCTCTAGAAAGGTTGTCATCCAAGACTGAAGAGGGCTCTCTCCCCTTTGGTTTAGTTTCAGAGTTTTCCTTCTCCTAGACGGATGATCTGGGAAGACCTACTGGGTCCGTCAGCCCTGAGAGGGTTTTCTCCGCGCCTAGGTTCTAATCCAGGTATTTCTGCGACCCCGCGTGGTTAGTGTTACTGGGTTAGTTTGTGGGGGATTATATCTCTACTGATTAGTTACACTCCTCAACGTGATTTAGGGACATGCTATTTACTTGTTAATGGATAAAGGGGTGGGTGAAGTTCATGCAGTGTAAGCGTCTATGATTGTAAGAGGGCTTGTTAGGGAGGAGATAATGTGATTTTAGTCTTACCCCTTTTTTATTATTTTATTTATGTTAGCTTAGGTCTAGGATAATGTTACAGTATGAGTAGGTATTAAGAATTGAGGTACGAGTTGTGCCCGAGCTATTTTAGATGATAGGAGGGTTAAGATGTAAGTGCAATATAGCATGGATAAGACAGCAAGTTTTGAGTCATGCGTAATTAGGTGAATAGATATATGGGCAGGTTTTCAGTAGATGCGAATAGAGTTGAAGTTGTAGGTATTTTCTAGTAAGAGTCATGGGGCATTTTGCATAACAAGGAGTGTTGTTTCAATACCGTATTAATCGTTGCAAAACTCGAGGAGACAGTTGTGTAGTGCAGATCACTTTGTTTCTGAGTACTTTGACTGTTAAGTACCTGCCTCTGTGTGCATAGGCTGTTAAATCCCTTACTGGATAGGAATGAGCTGTAATGCATGCCTTAGAGGTAGAAATGTATAGATGTTTAGTGATGGCTATTAAAACAGTTTGCATGTGAGGGATTAGTGGCTGGAAGTTAGCGATTCCACTACAGATGCGGGGCAATGTGGGAGTTTAGTGGCGGATAGGTTGGAAGGAGTAGATTGTTAGCGTTCAAGAGAAGAGGGGTTATTTATTTACAGATAGATTTCCATTAGGATTTTTGAGTTACAGGTAAGGTTTAGTTTGAAGGAGGGAACTTTTTTTTTTTTTTTTGTAAATATGTGTATTACGTTACAGAAGTCCAAAGATTTACTTATATCACCAAAGCTAATTGTGTATGTAATTCTATTAGTCGATAAAGTTTTATTAACAGTGGTCATATGATCCGGTATTCGGAAAAGCCTCGCCCGGTAGAGAGTCATTCCTTATTTTACCCTGTAGATCTCGCAACTGTAAAATGTTGTTGCACTTATAACTAAAATTGAACACACTTCAACGACAAGCCGTGTACCTCGTACAATATTTTAGCGATGCCAATTTTCTCAGATAACCACATGATCATTGTCAAAAAGCGTGCGGCGGAGTAAACATTGAACGCAGAAGCAAATTGAACGCATTTGCCTGACTGAAAATAAAGCAAATTACACTCTCTCATCTGCAAAACCTCTGACAAACAACTATCGAAAGGCTATAATCAGAGAACGCTTCTACGTCTTCGGGTAGAGATCGTCCCATCATTTCCTCTCAAATTGCTCTTTTGAAATGATAGCGAATTTCCACTAGCATTAACATGTTTCTGAAACAATTGAATGCGTTTATTGGATATTTCGAATCTCGCTTCGATGAAATACAAATGCACTGCTATACGCCTATTTATAATATTACGCAGAAATTCCAAATGGATAACAATAGCTAGAATCCATTGTTCATTAAAGTCAGATTAGCCAACTTGCATATATATGTACATATATAGTCAGTTTTAGAAGCAGAATATTATTAAAATATCAAAAAGTAAACATTTTGATTTGTAGTGGGTATTATTTTATCAGCGCTAAAATGGTAAGCTATATACTGTATGTTTCATAAAGATAGAGTATTTGAAATACCTAGGTTCCTGAATAATGAGATATTTCCTACAATATGAGAAAAAAATAGAAATTATATAGGCGTGTTGTGCGTATTACATTTTACTACATACATAAGACAGTCTTACCTCTAATTCTGAGAAGTCCCATCATAGCTGTCATGAGGCAAACAGAAGTATCTATCAGCGTAAAGTATGTGAATTAAATTGAATCAGTTTCATGAAATGAAATTATATTTTTTAATAACACCCTTGTTTACCAGTTTATCTTTGCGGATACTGGAGTCACAAATTGTGAGCAGTTACACCCAGGTAAACTTTGATGGGATTAGTAATAGTATCATTTATGTGTAAACTATTTTTATTTCGTAAAAACATAAATGTATGAAATAGTGTTAACGAGCATCTCTCCCCCCTCTCTGGCTTTCTTACTCTTTCTATTTTTTCTCTCTCTCTCTCTGTCTCTATAAGAGAATAGAGAGGGAGAGAGAGAGGGAGAGAGAGAGAGAGAGAGGTGAGTAAACGTGGAGGTAGACACGTTTACCAGAACCAAAGGTCAGCTGACCAAATTACATATGTGTGACGTGGTTGGCTAGATCTGTGAGATTTTATTTGAGCTTTGAAGAAGACGGACGTTTTCCGTGGTCTCCCCGCTCTTAACTGGGGAGGGGGGAGACGGACGCTGACGCGTGTGAAGAAGAGCCCACACAAGCGATTTCACTTCCACTTCTGCAGAACCTCTGGGGAAAGTGAAATAAAAAACTATAAAACACATTCATCGTCTTGGAGTGATACATCTTCGTCAAACAGGTATCAAGTCTCCCTCCAGGATGAGAAATTTCCAGATGATCCGTTTTGCAGAAGCAGAGGTAGGTTCAGAAATTACATGTCACACACACGATTCCCTTTATGATAATCAAACACACAACCATTTATGTTAGAGACACTCACACGGAATCTTTCTTATGTTATATAGAAAACGTAAAATGTGCCCCTAAATGAAGAACTCTATATAACATATTCAAATGTAACGAAAGCTCAATTTGGTACCCCTCAAGGATAAATTCGATGATACGAATATATAACATATTCGTTTTGGTGCTCGTGACTAAGTCGCATCACCGATGCGATAATCGAACCTGTGTTTAAGAAAATACAACGTGGAAGCATGGAGATTTAGTGTCAAGAAAAAAGAAATAGACTAAAAAAAAAAAAGAAAAAAAAGGACAAGAAAAAACAATAAAATGTATGGAAAAAAAAGAAAAAGAAAGAACAGTAAAAAAAAAATAGAAATCAACACACACACAACGTAGAGTCCATTAAAACACTAGGCGAATTAGAAAAATAATTAAGAAAAAAAAAGAAAAAAAAAGAAAAGCAATACACACGTACAACCTTTTCACGAAGAAAGAAAAGGAAGACATACAGACACACAGATGTTAAACTTTATGTATAGAAAATAGTTAAAAAATGTTTATCGTATTGGGAATTAGCTCGTTATGAACGAAGAAAAATATCACTTAATGTAAAAATTAGAAGGGAAAATCAAAGAATGACCTTATTTTGTAAATTTTTAACACTAGCCAGTGAGAAAACCAAAAAGAAAAAAAAAAAGAAATAGAACATATGATTGTAACGAGCCTTTACCACAAAGATAAACACGTCAATCAAAAATATGTGTTATGAATATTTTGTGTCATTTTTAAACTGTTAACTAAATGTAACTTTTAATGAAAAACAGTATGTACTGTTGATGAAAAGACAATGGTCATGTCCTGTAAAATGATGTTTTTTTCTTTTTCGCTGATTGTGCGAATTTTTCGTAGGAATTTTTTTTTTTTTTGATGACGTGGTCAAAAGGAGTATCCACGAATCTGTGTTTTGTTATTTGGAATTTTGTTGTTAGTGCGATGGGACTTTGTGATTGCTTATCGGATAATTTTGTATTTTTTAATTTATTTTATGTAATTGATGTGTTGTCAAACGGTATTGGCAGAATTTTCTTGTTCTTTGACATGTATTTTTTTTTCGCAGAATGGTGAGGTGAAATCTTTGCTTGTGGGGTCTATTGAAAGAATGATTAATAAAAGAAAGAACGTGTTAATTAATTAATAATCATAATAGTAATAATAAAATAGGGGAAAGAGAAAGAAATAAGATTTAAACAGTGTAATAAATGATTTAAAAAAAAAGTTTCGGAAGAGTCAAAGGTTCAGTCGGTATTAATTTCAATTTTCGAAAAGTAGAATAAATGTTCTATTCGACATGAGTGACGTTTTGACCACATAAGTAAGGTAGAAAAAAAGGATAAATATAGGGTTAAATAAACTATATGAAGAAATGAAAGAAAAGTGGGGCGTGAATGGAATTTAATTTCTGTGGCAAGCATGTTCTAATTTTGGAGAGGTGTTGAATTACATGGGTAGTTATTAATTTCATTATTCTCGGGAAATGATTCGAATTTTATTTTTTTTATCGTGATTTCTGTTGATTTCGAGTAGAATCAACATGGAGCAAGTTTGAGTACTTCATGTGTGGAAATCCGATGTTTTCCGTGAAGCTATGTGTCTTCAAGGCAGGTTGCGCTTACCGAATTTGAAAAAAAAAAGTTTTCTCTGACATAGCAGTAAACGGAATGTATTCTGTCCAGCGTGAGCGGATCTAGTTGTAATCAACTTCAGGGAGCAAATGAAATGCCCTCTGATATGGTGTAAGGGGCAGAGGGGGTGCAATGGCTGACGTGGCCATTATGTTACGAATCGCTCAAGAGAAGATGAATGAAATATGTATGCAAGTACTTAGGAAAATAAAATGTTACCCTATTGTGAATTAAAGGTACCAAAATTAAAAAAAAACAAACACATGCTGGGTGAATTTAATTGGTATTATTAAATTAAATTATTTTGGAATAGATTTGGTTGGTTTAGTTATATTTTAGGGACGTTTAGCGCGTAGTTGCATTTTTTTTCATGAGAATTACAAGGCGATTAGGCTGTAGAAAGCAGTTTTTTCTGTTGTTTTATTTTTTTATAAGCGACGGTATTGTCACAAATTAGAAAATTTGGCAGGGGAAATACTATTTTAGAGTAATGAGTACCCTGTTAAAACAATACTAGTGGTTCCAGTGAGTTGGAAGATGCCACGTAGGCCCAAGCAACGGCAATAAGTCTTGTCCAACAAAAGTCTGGCGTGCGAGGTCGCGATAATTCCTCAGGGTACGGAGCGACTGGACAGTCGGTACGAAGCCTAATCACGGGGAGATAGAAGAAAGGGAAAGATGCAGATTACGTAAGGGACACGATAGAGCCTTATTATTTTTTTATTTTTTTAGAGGAATGTGTTAGGGATATCTGGGTTGGAATCTTGGGACTTGCTGGGAATGCGGAAAAATCACAAAGGGAAAGCTACTTAGTTAGAAATCGATGCGCAAGTAAGCTTTGGCGCATTAGTTAGGGAGTGATGAATCCGTATCTTGTCGGGTTCCAGGAACTCAAACAGGCTC
The DNA here is from genome assembly GCF_053919585.1 of Euprymna scolopes. Taxonomy (NCBI): domain Eukaryota; kingdom Metazoa; phylum Mollusca; class Cephalopoda; order Sepiida; family Sepiolidae; genus Euprymna; species Euprymna scolopes. The sequence goes on from NC_136489.1 coordinate 89,587,306, forward strand.
CGAGTGAATCAGTGTGAAGGCGTATCTTGGCTTAGACCAACCAAGGAAGTTAGTAGAAGAGCTTTGTGAAGTCCCGAAGTAGTAGATAGAATAGAACAAAGCTCCAGTAATAGGACCACTCAGAGAAAGACGTCAGGGCATTACAGTAAAGGAAAAAAAACTGGGACTTAGGCCTATGCTGAAAGTCGAGAACGCGAGTGGGATGGTTGGGTCGGTAGAGCATCAGACTTTTAATCTGAGGGTCTGGGGTTCGAGTCCCCATGCGATAAAGCTACCACCAACATGGAGCATCCGACGTTCTGGTCGTAATTACGATATGCTGGCCCCATTTCGAGAAAGTGATCGAAAATGGAGTCTCCATTTGTTTGGCCAAGTGGTCCAAATAAAGAGCAGAGTCAGTGGAAAATATCCAACAATGCGACCGCCTTGACAAGATGTATATCTGCAAAGCTGTATCTTTGTCTAACTTGGAAGCAAGTTAATGTCGAGGAGAGACTTTCGAGAAGCAGCAGAAGGGTTGATAGTGTAGTAGAAGAGTACTGGTGCCTGATCTTTCTTGGAAAAGGGGTGAGTCCGGAAAGTGAAAAAATAAAGATGTACTTCGGACATAATTATTTTTTTTAGTTAGTTAGTTATTAAAAATGTATGGCTTGCCATACATTTTGATAAAAAAGGGGTGGAGGAATGTTAACGAGCATCTCTCCCCCCTCTCTGGCTTTCTTACTCTTTCTATTTTCTCTCTCTCTCTGTCTCTATAAGAGAATAGAGAGGGAGAGAGAGAGGGAGAGAGAGAGGGAGAGAGAGAGAGGGAGAGAGAGAGAGAGAGGTGAGTAAACGTGGAGGTAGACACGTTTACCAGAACCAAGGGTCAGCTGACCAAATTACGTATGTGTGACGTGGTTGGCTAGATCTGTGAGATTTTATTTGAGCTTTGAAGAAGACGGACGTTTTCCGTGGTCTCCCCGCTCTTAACTGGGGAGGTGGGAGACGAACGCTGACGTGTGTGAAGAAGAGCCCACACAAGCGATTTCACTTCCACTTCTGCAGAACCTCTGGGGAAAGTGAAATAAAAAACTATAAAACACATTCATCGTCTTGGAGTGATACATCTTCGTCAAACAGGTATCAAGTCTCCCTCCAGGATGAGAAATTTCCAGATGATCCGTTTTGCAGAAGCAGAGGTAGGTTCAGAAATTACATGTCACACACACGATTCCCTTTATGATAATCAAACACACAACCATTTATGTTAGAGACTCTCACACGGAATCTTTCTTATGTTATATAGAAAACGTAAAATGTGCCCCTAAATGAAGAACTCTATATAACATATTCAAATGTAACGAAAGCTCAATTTGGTACCCCTCAAGGATAAATTCGATGATACGAATATATAACAATAGATTTAACATCACAATATTTAATCCTTACCTAAAGCACAGTGCTTGGCAGAACTCACGCAAACCAAATCGAATGCTTCCATACTGCTAGACGAAACAAAAGAATTATTTAATCTTCTGATTATCGCTATGTTATTCATTATGCGAAATTAATAAGAAATAGTTAATCTATAACAGAAGAAAAAAAGGATGGGATAATCAAAGTGTATTTTAAATATTTGTATTAATGTTTCAAAACAGTTTATTCAAATTTTAAAATTATAATGGTGATACACCCAAGAGCTTTACAAATTCTTAAAACATTGAAGCAAACACACCCCTAAAAAAATTCCAACTGAGCAGTTCCAGCAATAACGCGTGTATTCACATCATCACAGCGTTGACGTATACACACGAGGTCATTTTACTTACAAGACTAATGGAAAAAATAAGTCTTTCATGCTCTAATAAAATGATCCTATTATCTGAAATTAATACCAAAAGCTTCATGCTTAAAAGAAAAACGAGAAAAAATTAAGAAAATCTGAATACTTTTTTTAAATAAAATATTTGCATCTTAATAAAAATATAGAGTATTATAATGAGTACAGATTTTAACGAGTATATATTTTAATGAGTACATATTTTAATGTGTACATATTTTAATGATTACATATTACCTAGGAATACTCTCAAAATACCAATTAGTTGTGGAACACAGTGCGCAATTCAAATCTAATATTTTATATAAAATTAAATCGACGTTTCTGTCTGTGTTTTCATCCAAACCTAAATAACTACCAAAGAGACATCACAAATTTTACAGATTTGGATTGAATGTGTCTTAGGAAATATTCTCTGAGATTTCTGTTTTGATTGTGGTAAACAGATTCAAAATTCGACCAGACAAGAAAACCTCTCTTTATTCACACACAAAAAATATTTTTTCTTGCTGACAAATACAATAAACTACAAAGCAAGAACATCAACAGAAAACAAGGTTTATAAGTATCCACACATTCGCACTATCGCATTATTAAACATAATACATAATAAAAAAATATATACTTTTCATTCCTTTTTTCTCATTATTTCTAACATACATGCAAATGCTTTATTAATGTCCAAAAGGATATTTGACACCAAAAATACCGTATTTACTGCTAGGTTACCGATATAAAGGTGAAACCGTTCTCAAACATTTTTACATTCTTTAATGATGAATACATTATTATCTTAAATTGATGAGAAATATTTCATGTGTAAAAAGTGGGAAGGAAAAAAGAAAAATCTGAATGTAGTGGTGAAACAATCATATAATTATTATGTCAATTTTTAATATTTCCCGCCTCGTTTTTCCAGAAGAATAAGAAGTCATTAACTTAAATAAAAAAGAAAATAAAAATTTGATTACATGAAACCGAAAAAATCTTAATGTAGTTTCAAATAAGTTTTATGATATTTACGCCATGATTTTTTTTATAAATGTTCTGTACTTATAATCAACATACATCGAGCTTCATAAGTAAAAGGATTGGTATAAAAAAAGGGTGCAATACAATTGAATAAGCATATTTTCTTATACACGCACATATATATGTGTCTGCGCACATGTGTGCGTGTGTGTGTGTGGAAAATGGAGATGGAAATTAGAATTTGTAAAATTACGTGTGAAACATAAAAAATATAGAAATACCACAAAAAGGAGTCGCAATTCCTGGATGTAAATACTTTATGAGACAACAACGATGCGCGTAAGCTGAAGTATCATAATCAATGACATGATCCCGGACAACAGCTCAGTAGCCTTTTTTATTTATACATATGCTAATGACACTACTATCTATGGAAGCACATCTAAGACCGCAAACGACCAAGTTCTCTCCGACTCTCCCTCCTCTGATCTTGAGCAAGTGGTACAATGGGGAAAGAGGTGGCCTGTTACTTTTAATGCATCTAAAACCAAGCTTTTATCTTTACATCATCAACTCTCTGATCCCCATCTGGCATCAATTGAAATAAATGGCTCTCGTCTTGGGGAGGTCTCATGTTTTGACAAGCTTCTGGGCTTGACCTTTACTCCTGATCTGAAATGGAGCACATACATTAAATCCGTTGTCAAGACCGCTGGAAAAATGGTGGGATCCTTCTATCGGTCCCGTAGATATCTCACTGCTGATACAATTCTCTATCTATATAAAAGCCAGATACGTCTAAGGATGGTGTACTGTTACCACATCTGGGCGGGAGCTACTAGGAAGGACTTTCAAAATAGATTCGTAGCCTCTTCCATGAAACCTCTTTCTCACAGAAGAAATTTGCGAGTTTGTCTCTGCTTTATCATTATTTTCGTGACAAATGCTCGACTGAACTCAATCTATTGTCCCCTACCCGTCAAACTTTCACAAGAAACACCCGTCTAGCAGAAAACACTATCAATAATTTCCCCACTTTTTATCTGTGCCTAAACCTAAACGTAGATTCCATGAACAAAGCTTCTTTCTTAGAACTGCACGCCTATGAAATTATCTTCCGTTTTCCTGCTTTCCAGCTGACTACAATATGGTTGTCTTCAAGTCTAACGTAAACAAGTTTTTGATAAGCCGTTCCATATAAGTTAACAAATTTACCGAATTCCCATTACTAACGATTACTTTATTGTCCAATTGTCTACTGTGGACTCTTTAACCCTTATCCTCGAGTGGCCTCTTGGCCTTGATAAGTGGTGATGCCTTTGTAAAAAAAAAAAAAGAAAACTCTTAACAAATTATACTTAAATTCTGATTAATAAAACTTTGGTGACTTGTACAAATTAAATTGACTGGATTCGAATTTCCCAACATAAAAATCGGTATGAATTTTTTCCAAATATAAGTATAAATACTTTTTAAGAAATTCAAGTTGAACCTTATTTAGAGAATTGTAAGAGTGCGGCTTCCTATTGTTGAATACTTTCATAACTGCTAATTATAAGAGCCACCCGAGGTTGCTTCATAAGTTCTTAACTTCCGTGTATTTAACTGTTAATATCCTGTGGCCTGGAGGAAATGCGTTTGGCTAAAAAGTCAAGGTTAACATATTTGGGTTCGAATCTCCCAACCAAGCAGCAATTATCCCTTCCTAAATTGATGATTGCAAAAGCATAAAGTACTAGTGTATATAGGCATAAAATATAAAAAAGTTAATTTATATTTGAAAAATAATATATATATGTATTAATAAATTAATAGTCTTATAGTCATAGGTTGTGAGCCGACATTACGCTTTTAAATGCGAGATAAATACGCCTCGTGTATTTTAGATGTAAGCACAAATACTATAATCTTAATGTGAGTTCTGATTCTCTAGGGAAAAACAAGTTATGGAACATCAACTTTCTCACGATACAGCGCAAATTTATTATAGTTAATAATTATTACTAATGAATATGTTATTCATATCTATCTATCTATCTATCTATTTCTTTCTCTCTCTCTCACACTCCCCCCTCTCTCTCTCTCTCTGTATATATATATATATATATATATATATATATATATATATATATATATATATATATATATATATATGAGTATTGGCTGCAGAGAGCTTCATATGGGTATTTAAAAGGATCCCTAATTATCGGGTTTGAAACAGACGGTACCAATGGCTTATCTAAAACTTTCTTTAAACAATATATATATATATATATAGAGAGAGAGAAAGAGAAAAAGAGAGAAAGAGATAGATAGATAGAGAGAGAGAGAGAGAGAGAGAGAGAGAGAGAAAGAGAGAGAAATAAATAAGTAGAGACAGACCGTGCTCTAAATAATCATTTTGGCGAGAAGAATATATAATAAATTTCAGGAAAAATAGATCAAAACACCTACGATCCACGCATCTGCCAGTAAGGGAAAATTACACATCCAACGAAAAAAAACAAAAAAACTTCGAATCTGCATGCACCTATCAGACTGATTGTTATTTGGGCAACAAACCAGACGTATAATATGTTATAATTGCTGGAAACCGGATAATGTGATTGCAAAAATGACAGGCGAGGTGTGTGATAGAGCCTGCTTAACTAATCCCTAGCATCCTACATAGAGAACTATTACAGGGAATAAATAAGAAATACGAACTTTACACATCGAAAGGGTATATCTATCGAGTGAAAGTAAGCCAGACGGGAATTAGTTAGTCTTTTAAGGAATATAGATGCATCCCAAGCTTTAGCGAGAAAAAATAACATCCATCTAAAAAAAAAAACGATAATAACCGCATATAAAACAATCACTATTTAAGGGATAGATAATAAACAGATAAAGGCACCGCAGTTCAAAATAAACTTACAATCGAAGAGTTGAGTGATAATCTATCCATGTTACACGTAGCGGTAGGTGTATCAGAATTTGTGTAGGAATTTTTGACACGCCTAACACGAAACTGCGAATAAAATATAAAACTCTCATAATTTCTCTGTTAAAAGTGGGTTGTTTATTTTCTTTATGGATTATACTTCCGAATAAACTATTAAATTTGTTTTAAAAGTAATAGAAATATTAAAAAAAAACAGTAATGAATTTTACGAACTCAATTTTTAAACTTTAAAAATCTATCAACATTTTTCTATTGATTCTATTTTTACGATATTTTCAGGGTCAATGTGGAATTTTATGCTCTTTCCAATAAACCGAATATAATATTTTAGACAAACGTTTTTTTTTTAATTCACGCCCCCCTATTTTTAAGTGTTTATAAAAAGTTAATAATTAATTTACTCACCGAAAAGTAAATAATTAATTTACTCACAAATTGAAGAGAAAAGGTCAATAAATAATATATTCAAATTTAAAACCAAAAAACGTAGTGTTTTTTTAAATTTTACCTGTAAAGTTTGAAGTTTAAAACCTTTTTTTTAACCACGTTATTTGTTTTTTTTTAATGGAACCTTGGTCCTTTCTCCTTTAATTGAAAAAATAATTAGGGCTTGAATTACATTTTTCGAGGAGTTATAAGCTTAGAAAGACAGGGGGTCGAATAATTCACGTCTCCCATTTTGAAATGTCTATTAAAAAGTAAATAATTAATTTATGTACCAAAGTCTTATATATCACAAATTGAAGGGAAAAGGTCAATAAATAATATATTCAAATTTTAAACAAAAAAGTACAGTTTTTTTAGAAATTTACCTGTAAAATCCGAAGTTTAAAACCTTTTTTTAAAAAAAAAAACACGTTTTTTTTATTGAAACCTTGGTCCTTGCTCCTTTAATTGAAAAAAAATAGGGCTTGAATTACATTTTCCGAGGAGTTATAAGCTTGGAAAGATGGGGTGGAATTATTCACTATTTTCACGAAATTTCTGACACACCTAACGTAGCAGTGATACTGAGTTATGATATCGACAAAAGTCGACCCGAACACCAAATACAAAACCCTGCGCTTACTAAATTCATGGAAAAAATGTAATGGTTGTAGAAACCAAGGTATTTTCCGCAATAACGGTGGAAAATAAAGAAACAGAAGCGGAAAAAATAAATAATATGTCGCTGGATAAAGTACACGACAGTCCAGGGGATGTTTTACTCCAAATTGATATATCCATACCGTAACAAAGAATAATCAGGGAACAACAGAACGATGTTCACCTGACCTTACTGTTTGACTGAGTTTGCATGAGACTAAAAAAAAAACTATATTTCTCCAACTCTTGAGTGCTGATGAGAAAGTGGAACTTCCAAGTTAGCGAAGGGGGTAGTAGAAGGCGCACTTGAACAGATGATGGTACCTCGTGAATATTGTGTTGATATACTGTAAATCTTGCACAAGATACAGATGGAAGATCGAATGGTATTCGCTAAGACACATTAGAAGCTTGCCAGACTTTTTATTGGTCACGCATTATGCGAAACGTAAAATGGCCAAGCAGAATCTGCGGAATATGTCAGGTAATCGAAAGCCTAACCAAAGCATTACCTCAGCGCCATTCCAACCTATGCCAGCTGAAGGAGGAATGATCAGATGAGTGATTGTCGACTTTCAGAATTCGCACCAACAACTAAGGCACATCTCAAGTTTATGTCGACAGTAATGTGCGCATCTACAAGAATTCCTCCCAAAAATCCGTTATGTAATGCCTTGGTGAAACAGGTAGTAGACGTCCTTGTAAATTTCTTTACCAATGTGGCTAGTGAAGATACTACAGACCGACCAAATATCTAATTACATGTCGAGGATATTTAAACAATGTTGCTCCACGAGGGTAGAGGGGAAGACATTGTTATCACACGTGGCAACACGATACTGAACCATTTCAACGGTAGCCGGCATTTTCCTGAACAGCTCGGTCAATTCAAACTAGAACATTTCCATTAATTAAACGAGACATGACCCCAAACAACACTCTCAATTCGACACGAGACGATCCCGAACAACTCCGTCGATTCAACCTCGTAACCTCCAACGATTCGACACGATTCCAAAGAAAATAACTAAACCCGACACGTAACCAGAATAACCTTGGCTGTTACTCTCCGAATCATTTTGGTATTGGCTTTTTATAGCCTTGGACGAACTCATTTTCGATAGAAGATAGGCCCGACTTTTACATTGACATACAATTCCAGAGCACTTCCATCGATGCTCGTAACAACAACAACAACAAAAATCCCAGAACATTTGGGATACATACATATAAAATCTAATTGATACCATCCCCTTTTCTATGGACCTGCAAAGAGCCTACCTGCAGATATGCGTCGACATTTACGTGAACGAGAGCCTCATGTCTGCCCAGGCCGCGAAAGAACAGTTTCAGAGCTTAGATCTGTCGTGCAAGGAGCCAGAGCGCCTTTAAGATGGAGCGAAAGTTCTCGGCTTGCATGTGAGCGGCAGCGCAGACGGATTCCGCTGGGGAAGAGGTGGTGACATCCTGGAAGTTTCATCAAACATCAAGCGTCGGAGCGTTTTCTCCGTCTGCTGAAAATTGGTGGGTCACTTCCCTGTGTGTGGGTGGTACCGGGTGGTAGTGGCGGCCATAAAGCGATGTGCGACTTCCATGTCAACGGCATGAGACGATGAGGTGCGCGATCCCGCTCGGCAAAGCATGCTGATGAAAGTTGTGGCCAGAGTCACTGTTGACGCCCACGTGCGAGGGAGCTGGTGCGTCAACGGGAGCGAATTTACAGTTTGGGTGGATGCCAGCTCACTCGCCCTTGGCGGTCGAAGGATTTATGGTTGAAGATGCTTGCTGCCTTCGGCCGGAAAATGACGCTGGGCACATAAACCTGGCTGAGTTTGGTGCTACACTCAAAGGGGTAAATCTGGCGCTTCAGTGGCAGGCCAGAGTGCTACACATCGTCACAGACTCTACGTGCATTCATCGCTGGATAACCGACGCTTTGAGTGGGAAAGCACTATTGACAACGAAGGCATCGGTCGAAATAGTAATACAGAGACAACTTGCTACCTTGACCGAGATCATCAAGGAATTCAATCAGTCCTGTCAGAATCGCTCGGATCGCCTTACTAGAGTGCCACGCTGTTGGCTGGACCTATCAAAAGAAGTGGACGAACCGGCACCTATGAATTGCGCTGCAGTGGGGCGTCGGCTTAGCCCGGGCCGTGTTGCTGATGTCCATTGCCAAAGCTGGCACCCCAGTGTAAACCGAATCCTTTACTTTGCCAGGCTGGTAGACCTTATGTGTCAAAGAGGGACCTTAAACCTGTTGTGAGGAACTGCGAAACCTGCTGGTCGATCGACCCAGCACTCGTCCGGTGGAAGAAAGGAAAACTCAGTGTGATAGGAAATTGGAACAGGCTCGCAATGGATGTAACTCACCACAACAGCGGCATTGTTTGACACTCATCGATTGCAGGCCGTCAAGATTTGACTCGGCCGCCATTGTCTGTGAGCTAGAAAGTGTTTTCCTCGAACGTGGCCCCCCTTCTGAGATAATGTCACCGCCTTTGTTAGCGAGCAGTTCAAACAGTTCGCAGACTGCTGGGGTATGCATCTGCGATTTCGGTGCGCCCATATGCCTAGCGGGAATGGAATTTTTGAGAGAAACCACAAGACCGTAAAGACCATCGTAGCTAGGAAGTGGTGTAAGCTGCCTGAGGCAGTCTATTGGGATAATGTCCCCCCTAAAGATGAAATTTCACCCTCTACTGCGCCAGCTGAAGCACTGCACAGGTACTACGTCAGGGTGAGAGGTGTGAAGGCCACCCCACTGCCCGAGCCGGAGGCGACGAGAGAGAGAGAGAGTATCAAAGAGGGAATGTTGTCTGGGTTAAGAACCCCTGCGGCAAGTGCACCACACGCTACGGAGCCGAGCGTGTTACTGAGGTGAACAGCCCGCAATCGCTCCGGGTTGACGGGGTGCCCCGTCAAATCAAGGATCTTCGATCGACATCACAAGCGCAGCCGCCACTCGGCGATGAGATCAAGACTGGATCCGAGACCAGTGAACCATCATTCTGGGTTACACTGACTTCGTCGGACAGCGACCCTGAGATAAGCAGCCTAAGGTTCACCGACCCTGAAACCGAGGACGAAAGCATAGGCGAGAACAAAGCCCCCGGTCTCCCTCTCCGAAGAAGCATCCGAAGAAAAAGGCCACCGAGTCCCTGCTCTCTCTGCGACGATGATATCAGGGGGGGGAGGAGTGTGGCGAAAATTGTGGGAACGCAGGCTTACCTCTAAAACGGCCTCGCTGTGCGCTTTGCCGACGCAACGTCATGATGCTGAAAAAGGTCGAAGATGGCGCCTGCGGCCTAATATAACAAGGCAGTCTCGCAGAATCTCGTGTGCTCTCGCGCACGTATACAAATAAGAAACTTTGGAGGAATCTGTCTTTTATAAAAACAGGACACCGGAGCAGATGGGGACAGACGTGAAAACGAGTCTACGGAAAGTATCGACAGACGACGCTGCTGCAGTGAGTTGAGGTTTTGTATACTCTTTTTATTTATTTGCAACGACAACAGCCTGCGCAATATTTTTTTACAATGAGCTACCTAGTAGTTGCAATCAGTAATATCCTCACTATAGATCTCAATCAATGTCGTATGAGATACTAATAATTTATCCAGTGCCACTCTGTTTCACGATATAACAACTGCTCAGTTATGATTCGCACACGATGTTTTCGTGGGGGTTGAGTCGTGACTGGGTACACTTCGACACTTTGAATTACCACATGCTCCTCAGTTTTTTCTACACATTTCTTTCATACATAGTTGACAGTCTTTGTTGAGCTTTATGGGTAGTGTTTTTTTTTTATTTGTGATCAAGATATTCTATAGAACACTATAATGCTATCTGTGTAGTTACTTCACTGGTGATTGTCTCCTTGGTTATTCATATTCTATGTTACCCCATCTTGCTTTTGCTCGATTGTTCAGAAAACGGACCATTCTCTCTTTTAACATTGTATGGATGGAGGAGGTTTAATTAAGGTAATTTCACGATTGTGATGGTATCAATATTCTCCCTATTGGAAGTGTAAGCCATTAGATTAAAAGAGGGCAAACATAACAAAATCAGAATATAAATTGTTCACTAACCCAGGCCCAAGAAACTAATATACGATTGTTAATCAAGGCATGGCAGTAGCGAAGACAAAAAACCAAACAACGGAGCTCAAGATGTTTAGAATAAGTATGGGCAATTTTAAGAATGCTGATGAATTTTGCGAAACTTCATGACAACCTTTGTTTACAAAAGTTGAGAATAGTTGCTAATTGGAAACTGTAAAAGGCATGACGTGGCTTATAGCATCGCAAAAAAGAGTCTGTGCTTTTCATTTTGTTTTATTATACTCGTGAAACCAAGCTTAGGCTCTGTCGGTGGGGCATTAGAATACGCTGACTGCCCCCCTGCAGAGGGTAAAAGTCCCTCAATGGGGGTCCTGTATATGACCTTAAACTATATCCAGTGGCGAGGCCCCAGCTTGTGGGCTTTGGGGAGGGTGGAGTAACCCTTTAATTACCATTGCTCCGAGGTCCACTCTGACCCGGAGTGGTAGTACCTGTTAGGGTCCCAACTATGGGTTCAATAGAAACCGACGTGAAAACAAAAAATATATTCTATTAATTTATTTTTTTTCAAAATCTTTGGAATCGGCATTAAATAACCCGAGAAGGGTTGATATGCCGTAAGACAAAACCAACCAACCAACCAACCAAGCTTGACCTTCTCGACAACTGCCATAAACCATTCCACCTCTTGAAGAATGGAATAATTCTTAGAAACAGGCTCTCCTAAAATCAACTAGATTTATCATTACAACTCATGGGTCAAACCCTTTGCATGCAACAAATCTTTGCCTAGATGATCTTAATGTACATGAAGTTAGATATGATTATACACACACACACACGCACATATATATGTGTGTGCGTATATACATATATTTATATATATATATATATATATATATATAAATTGCGTCAATCGCTATATTGTAAATTAGTAAAATATCAATATTTCACTAAATGTACGTCATAACATAATGAAAATTATATCACCGACAGACTACTTTAAGGTAAGTTATTTCCCAAATTTGTTTTTCAAATCCATGAGATATTCAAGAAGTTATGACATTTTAGTCTTTATCGTTGAATTTCCACTCTCCATCTTTTTATTGCAGGTCTCTTAAAATGTTGTTTTAAGGCAAAAATACAATGTTCTATCACGCGAACATAAATGTTTATTATATTTTTCTGTCAAAGAATAACGAGAAAAAGCACATCCTAGTTGCTAAGCCTCAAATAAATGAATATGCACCATTTTTAAATAACTTAACACAACCTCCCCCCTCCCCGGGGAAGTCAATTATTTGATCTCAAAAAGGAGTTATGGCTCTAGCAATATCAACTATATTCTCCACAAAAAATCCTCTGAAGTAAATTGCACTCCTCCCTTTTGTAAATTGCTCCTCCTCCTCCTCTTTTAAATATTGACCAAAGATATGCAATATGGTTAAGGTTTGGAGAACAGGGTTGTCAGGTCATGAGAGTTTCTCCAAAGAAACCCAATTTATTCAAAAAAGACTGCAGTCGCCCTAACAGAATGCGTTGGTTCATTGCCATGCATAAAAATCATCTGAAAGTTACGTGACAATGGTAAGTCATCCAGCCACGTGAAAAATATTTAGCCAAAATGGACTTATACGCATTGCTGGTAAAGTTTAAACATTTTGGAACTCGGAATTGTCCAACCAACTTATCCCTAATGATTCCCGCCCACATCATGATGACTCCACCTCCTCGTTGGAGATGAACTCTGTAAGGGGTTGGAGTTCTATTCGAGTTCCAAATTTTGGCCCATCCATCCGGAGCGTCAAGTGTAGCACGGGTCTCATCTGTAAATAGGAGACGTTGGAAATCCATTTTCATGTAATTCTGTGCCCATGTTGTTTGCTCAGTGGAGGCCTTAGAATAGTTTTGATGTTCCTTGCCATCTCATTCAACACATTACATCGGGCGTGTCTGGATCTTCGAGCGATTCCAGCTCTTGCAAAAATGGAAGCACTGGTGCTGTTTGGATTTCGGTTGACTTCCCTACGAATATCACGATGTGCAAGGTTTCGCCTTATCCTTTCTGGATTTGGTGTCGGGATTGTTCACGAATGAAACCAAAGTTCTTTGATCTCTTTCTAGCTCCATAGTCAAAGTTTGATGAACAATCCTTCTGCGAGTCCAGCAACGATCCTTTTCTGGTCGATAACCCTTAATCGCCCTTTTTTTGGCATTTTAAAAGACCGGCAATAAAGCGAGGGACAGTATAACTTACTTGATAATAAATAAAATGTCATCACTTCGTGAATATCGCATGGATTTGAATAAAATTTGGGAAATAACTAACCTTGAAACAGTTATTTGATGATACAAGTTTCCTTTTTGTATGACGTATATTTAGTGAACTATCGATATTTTGCTAATCTGCAATAAAGCGATTGACACAGTTCACACATACATATATATACATAAATAAATATATATATATATATATATATATATCATGCTCTCTGGCGTTGCCTAGTCGTAAAATACGCTAAAATATGACATTTTAATTCATAAAGATTTCGTATTTATTATTATAGAGATAATAATCTATTAGTGCTTTTATTGTAGCGTTTATATTAGCGCTGATACAATACGCTTTAATATATTTTACGTCAAACAGATTTTGATTATAAAACTTATTGTAGTTTAGAATATGATTACGTGCCTAGAATTGAAATCAAAATATTTAGTAGCGTTTTTTTTTCATCTATCGACAAGTTGATGACAACAATTGACAAATCAAGCGATTTTAACACATAAATGTATATTTACGCATGCGTATAAGTAGTATGTTTAGTCAACATCCTCCTGTTAAGTTCATTATTTGTTCATTTGACTACCTAGAAGCTTTTATTAACGGTGAGAAAACCGAATCAAACTTGTTCCACAGCTCCAAATCACCCTTTAGATCAAGCTTTAAGTCTGTAGCTTAAACATTAAGAGACGAGTTTTAAAGAAACTGTTCCGCATAAACAGCAAATATAATTTATATACATATATATATGCATATATATATATATATACATATATATACATATATATATATACATTTGTGTACGTGCATAAACCTTATATTCTAAATGCTACGCAGTTACCTGTAATCTAGAAAATATGTATGAATAAAAGTAAACGCATTAGTTAAATTAAACTAATAAACAAGTAGAAAACAGAACAATGAATAATTAATTAATGAAAGTTTGTTTTTCGAACGAGTCTCGCATATTCCTAACAGACCACATTAAGAAGTTCGTTTAAAAAATTTTAATAGAAAGTGTGGGCTTTCAATATCAACGTCAGTGTGACTGAACACACAACTTTATACGTGAGTATAGGTCTATATGTGTGTGTATACATATAATCCCCCCCGCAATCATTAGCAGAGTATTATGGTTTTTAGAACACATCTGCACGTCTTTAGAGATTCAAATATGGGCTGGAGTTATTTGCATAAAAGTTATACAAATGAATCAAAATAGGAGTAAAATTTCAGATGCCATCATTTTTCTGTAACTTATGAATAGATATTAGACATTGATTAAAATATATTTCCGAAAAGAGTGCGTTGGAAGTAATTGAAACATGTTAACTGGGAATCATATGAGTTAAGCATCAATTTTTTTTATTTAAAAATGGCGTATTTTTATTAAATTTGATTCATAGACATTTAACACTAAGTAATCAATCAATCTCTTTTAGTTCGTAAGATCCATTCAGCTTAAGCCTTACATGTGAGACCTCTTGAGTAAAACTCATTTATTAGTTATTGATCCAAATTAAAATATAGGTTATAGATATCAGGTTGTAAGGTGTTGTTAAAGTGGTGCAAATCTTTTTTTGTTCGGTATATTAGTATTCCACGTTTGGGTGAAGCATTTTCCTATTTATTAATCTTAAATAGAAGCAAAAAATAACAAAATCCGAGCCATAAGATTCATAAAAATATTTTGTCAATATCAAAAACGTGTTTGAAATGTTGAATAACAAAACTTTCACGCTTTGTGGTTTTCAATTTAAAATATTGAAATCGCGTGGAAAATAAACGAATACAAAACTTTAGAAAAGTAAAATTGCGAAAGTAAACGCATTCACAACGATTCTCATTTTAAAACTTTCACGTAGGGAATTGGCGTATTTTGTCTTTCCTGATGTATCGAAATTAACTATAATTTTTTTCAGGAAATCTGATTCTTCCGTCTAGACGACTTTCAAAAAGAATACTATTTCACAAATAAATGTACAATTTTATATAAAATGAAAAGACTTACCCCAAATATATAACTATTAGACACACCTGTGGACATTCCACGGTGCTTTCATAATTAATCTGCACTACTTGCGATAATATTTACGTTCCCACCAAAATGTTAAAAAGTAAAACAAGAGGATTATAATATATATAAAAAATAAATGCATTTATCAGCAGAACAAATCTATAAGAAGTTTTTCACTAAAACACCCACAAGGAAGCTAAACTCACATTGTTAACCAATGGCTGACGGCATTTCAAGACAAAAAAATATTTTAGAGTGAGTTAACGTCAGTTTTAGGGGTGGCAGTGAGTTTAGTTATAGTTAGCGATAGTTATAGACAATTAGCGGAAATTATTACGTCTGCGACAGGTCAAAATAGTGTCCAGTTTGAGCCTGTTTTAGGCTAGGAAATCCCCGAAAGGGATCGTAAAGATTAGACTCAAAGCACAGCAAGAGTAGATCGCGTTGTGAAGTAAATCGTTAGGGCCTGACGCGATCAAGCAGCTAGCGAAGCATAACGTTTGGGGTCCATCTTTCTACGTTGTGTGACGTTATCGCACACAGAGTTTTATTGATTTGTATCAAGTGTTTATCTTGTGTTGTTTTATTGTAGTGGGATCAAGAAGTTGATCGAGTCACAAATTTACTGTTATTAATAATATTCATTTAAAATACAATATTTTAACGCGTCAAAACTATGCTCAAATGTCTCCTCCTCCCGTAAAATATATATCTTTTTAGCTGAATCTTATTTTAAGAATAAAAATGAATAGCACCCTTAACTATTTATTTTAGTTCCTTAAGCAATGCACATTCTTTGTCTTCTTCTCATACAATCAGTTTTCAGTAAACTATTCTTAAAAACAAAACGTACGTTATTAAACCAATTTATTTAATTTTGAACTGATATAATCGACGGCCAAACATAATATTTTGGAACAATTCATTGCGAAATATTTAAAATCAAAATTGTTTATATTTGCGAATTAAGATAAACAGCCAATCACTATTTTTTACTGATCAGACGAGTTCATTTTTAAATATGAAAGGGTAAGATGCAAGTATGAATATAAATATAGTTTCATTCTCAACAACATATAAGAAATTACGTATATTAGGGAAGTTGGCAATCTCAAGTTCTATTTAATTCTAGTTAGCAAATTTTAGAACAAGTTCTATTGAATTCTAGAAAAATAATATAACACCCATTTGCATATGAATTTTTCTTAAGAAGTTAATTAATATACATTATTGAAAGCTTATAAATTTGCTAATTCGTGAACTCATTTACAGCTTATTGTTATATAAGATGACGTTTCCACTATACAAAATAAGATGCTTAGAAAGTATGCTCTATCTACGATATTATGCTGATCTCTCGTCAATAAACTTACTTAAAGTGCATTTCGAAAATCAGATTTATTTCTAAACCTGCATATTTCATGTGCATCTCATTTAATCTAGATATTAAATATGACAGACGTCATATAAGAAAATGGTACTACACAAACAATTGAACGCTGATGATGTTAGAGGTTTCCTGATTTATTGAATCATGTAAACGGGCAGAAAATTCTCATAAAATAATTTTTCAGTGGTGGCTATTTATTTATGGACACAATTTTCTGAATACGGCATACTTACCTTCAACCACTGCCCCCATTAAACGAAGCTGGGTCTGGTAAGAAATTAGGAATAACAGATGCTGAATATAATCCGCAATTTTCCAGGTCTTGTTTTAGTCGCTTGTGAATGTTCTTGATGCGGGAATCAGACAGTGCCGACTCAACAAGGGTGTGGTTGGATATTGATCTACCTTTGCTTCACAATTAGACGTATCCTTACAAGGACAATTCTCATTGGAAATGTAGGCTATATGATGCTTTTGAGTCACATTCCAAACAAATGTGATTCATGTAAATACTCTCTTGGCTTTTATTATTGCCTCGAACAATAATTTTGTGAAACATTGGAGATGCTACAGACTATTTCGTTCTATGAGAGTAATCATAGGTGAATTACATTTACACGTTGTCTACCATTGATTTTCGATGTTATTTACACACTAGTTCAATGAAAATCGGCGGATTGCACATGTTCACATACGAATTGAAGGATTTTGCAATTAATGTATTTCTAGCGGTGCTTACTAGTATGCATTCTGTCATTATATTCTATGAGTACACATACTTGATACAGCATTTTAGATTTAATCGCCATTTTCTGCATGGTGCTGATATGAGCGATATGTCTAAATTTTCTATTCTACTGGTGCAAATCGTCTATCCTCCAATTGTAAAATCAACTCTTCCTCATAACAGGTCAGACATCGTTGCACAACAATTGGTCAAGTGGAGGAAGGTGTACCATGTTTTGCTAAGTTTTCGCTTTATATAAGCCCTCTAATTTGATCTACAGATTTCAATCTTTGTTGCAACATACAAAGCGAACTCATCCAACCTTACTAATTTATAGTCCATATAAACTTTGCCAAACGCAGATGTTTAAACTTCATAATTCTTAATATAAATTCTGTCCTATGTATAACCGAGATTTCCGGAATATTTCACTCAATGTATCTAGTGATTCTGCTGTAATTGATTTAGATCTACCATCCCTACTTTTTATTTTTTTTCATCTTGATGTTTGCTAAAAATATGATCCTCTGTAAACGTGGAACTTTTATGCTAATACTAATGTATTTCAATCATTTTCAATAATGTTCAATCGTAAATCTAGATATATTTTGCTATTTTATTGAGAGAAATAACCAAGAAGTATTAAACAAAATTTAGGTTGTAATTTAATCGGATAACTATACTATATTTCAATATTAGAGAAAAACAAACAAAAGACACAGAGAGTTAACAACTGGTATCTAGAAAATAGTAAGTAAAGATAATTTATTCTAATGTGAATTCAAGTAGAGTTTGATGTTAACGTTCAAAATTATACGGTAATTACTAAGTAATAGAAAAAAATTCAAATAAAGTTTAAAAGATTTCTTTGTATATTAGAAAAACAATAAACATGTCAGTACTACTACACATATTTACTTAATAAACTAGTCTTTTCCGGATATGAAAAACATTTTCGAGTGGCCATATTTGGCTGGTAATTTTTACTTTGTTAAGTTTATAAATTTATATATTTGTATGTATGAGCTAATATGCCGATCATATGAATATTTTAATAAGCCGAAGACGTCCCAATATGGATCATATTTTGTTTCATCTCAACGGGATAAACAGACCGTGTAACCGTTCGTTAAAATAGAAAAATGCGATTTAATGAAATTTAAAAAAATAGGCATTGCACATTACTGAACAAATAACCCACCAATTTCAATTTATTTGAAATAATTTTACCGGCATTTTATTGAGCATAGTATGTAAACAAGTCTATTTTGAAAAACTAATAATACCAGAGTTTCATATAGGTCTTATTCGTAGTAATTCAGCAGCAATTAACTACGATAAGCTGACTTAAAATTTCTTCATGGAAATCAATTAAACCTATATTCTTAAGTTCAGTCATTTTCTATTATAAAAATCATGCAAAAGATTTGGATCCAAATTATAAAAAAATATTCTACACATGAGATTAATTCTGATTTCATATTGATTTTAATCTAGGAAGGCACCTTTACACCTAGTACAAAACCATTCTGTTTTTAAGGGTAATTTTTATTATATATATATATATATATATATATATATATATATATATATATATATATATATATATATATATATAACCATGAATATATAAAAATATATTATTACCAAAAATATAGCTTAGCTCTAATAAATTTTTTGCTAAAAGATTTCCTCTAATGAAAAGACTCATTCCTTGACACCTTGAGGGTTAACGAATTCTTAATATGTCTTTTTTAGTATTTCGTCGAACAATACATTCTTGTAAATAATTGTTTCTAGTTTTTAATTGTATTTTTCTTAGATAAGCTCTATTTCTTATTTTCATTGTATTGGACTTATTTATCTGGTCGGGATTACTATATAAATATTGATATTCACAGGGTAAGACGACTAAAGTGTCGCCCAAAATCAACATGAGCTTTATTTTAACAATTATTGGAAAATCATTCTGGTAACTTGATTCTGCAGTAAGATCTGAAATTTATGCAATATAGCCGCCCTCAGTCTATAGCACCGCTTCAATACGAGTCCAGAACTCGAAGTACGCTTTTTTCATAAGCGCTGGTGGGAGCTCAGTGAATACTTGGCGGATGGTGACTATCAGATTAGCTTTGGTGTTGTAGAAGGTCATGCTGGGATGTTCTCGAAGTATTACTAAACGAAATACTCAAGCGTGTTCAAGAGGGGAGTCAGTAATATAAGGGTACAAAGTAAACGCAGTCGTTATGAAATCAAGCCTGGGTTTCTTTGGACTTGTGGACCGGCATCGAGTCTTGCTGCAACCCTCAGGATCTGCCAACAGCAGCAGCTGCCACACCCAGGATCTGCCAACAGCAGCCTGGGTATACGAAAGCACACTTAGGTACACCTTGGCGTTGACTTTCAAGACGAATTCGAATATTTGAGGTGGCATGCTGTGACCCTTACTTGAAACCACACTAAAAAAGCCATAATCGTGGCTAGAAACTTCGCAGAGCAGGCACAGGGGCATAACATATCTTCTGTGGGAAAGCGGTTGAGGAGAGGAGAAAAGGGCATCACCTACTAGATTGCCTAATAGATAGCTACATAGGGCAACAATACTCTATCCTACTATGCAGGTAGATGATTGCATCGGCAGTTAGATATTTACTGGAGCGGAATGATGACCCTACTATTTCTCAGCGAACTTGACAACGGGATTTATGTATGTGCTCCGTTTCAGATTAAGAGTGAAAATCAAGCACACCTATTTGTCTACACGTGGATCTTTCTCAAGACAAGTGCCGTTCATTTCAATTGGGACCAGATGTGTGTCAGAGAATTGATGATGAAAAAAAAGACGCTTCGTTTTAGATGCATTAAAATTAACCCTTTTCTTCGGTTGCACAATCTTCTCAAGATAAGAATAGAGAGAGAATCAAAGAGCTCTTGGTCATCTCCGGCCTTGGGAGTGTTTCATTAAATACTAGTGTCGTTTGGATTAATGTCTACGAATGATATAAACATGTGATTTAGGAGATTGTTTGTGAAGATCATAAAAAAGTATGGGATCTACATGTAACCCTGAATAACGCCAACAGTATTAATTACTAACAATACTGAGGAAATAATATAATTTTTTTAAGAGAGAAAAATAGAATTGCAAAAAAATAACACGAATTTACCATATAGATGTTTGAAAAATTTGACATAATATCTATTGAAATAGCTTCCTATGAATCTTTTCCCCGGAAAATATTTATAATATCTCGGAATATTATGTAAAATTATTGATTAAAAGAAGAGGAATCCGTTTATATGGTAAAGAAGAAAACACTCGCATTTATAAACTATTTTTATAAAACTGTATGAAAAAGAGTATACTCTTAAACATATATTTTGATAAGTTCAAGTTTTTAAACAGAGCTGCTAGAGATTACGCGTCCAATGTGTTGGTTATTTGCGTTTTAGTTAGGATTACTCAAACGGATAAGGATAAGGGTTCATACCTTCATAAAATTCAAAGAACTCATATATTTTGGAAGGTTTAAACAGATTAATACAGCAATAATTACTAACATTATATTTTGATTTTAAACTTCCTCAACGGAAATAAATAAATATTCTTCAGGTAAGAATATATATATATATATATGTGTGTGTGTGTGTGTGTGTGTGTGTGTGTTTGAGCGATCGTGTTTATCGATTATTTCTATAGTTTTTATCACCTCGTTCTGCTGAATTTACTTTGTCATAACAACATAACTAAATATATTTCTGTTCTCTCCAAAGTTGCTATTATCAGATATTGTTTGTGTCTCTTCCTATTAATCAAGTTAACGCCACGCTATCAGTAAGAAACAGATTACCGATAATGACAATGGTAAATATGCAGTTAAAGGAAATGATCTACAGAAAAGAAGAAAAACATCACAGATAGCTTATCATTATATTTTCGAGCGCTTATGCACAAGAACACGTACAGCAAATCGAACATTAGTGTGTTCGGCATTCGTACAAAGAAAATATGATGTCAACAAAAAATATTATCTTGTTTACGTTTACATATGCGTCCGATTAAACGTAATCGACCACGCTTGCATCAGAATACTTATATTCCTGTATTCAACTGTTTTATTATGTTTAGTGTCATTGGGAGTTGTGCAGTGGAAAACGGTACTGACTGTTGGTGTGCAGTGTTTTGTTTTTATTCTGCTTCTGATCGTTTTTACTAAGACCATACTGAGTGTTAGCCTATCAGATATTGCTAAATTATCAGGATAGAATCCAATCCTAAGACTGACATTCGGTAGCATGTCCGAGAGAAAAACTACACAAAATAACATCAGCTATTTGCAGACGTAATGTGAAAATAGACGGGAAAATATATCAAATGAATTTCAAACAATAGCCGGAACTTAAGTACACACCGATTTGTTTATTGAATTGATAGATATGAAGGTGATTGCGGTAATTCTGTCGATTCCGCTGATCCTTATGACGATTTACGGATGCGTTAACGTTTTTATTTTGAAAAAAAAAATGGAATTTTTATAACACCGAGGTATATGGCTTCCCTTAAAATGAACATATATATATGTACATTTATTTGATTTTTACTAGAAACATAAATTAGTTTATATTTACGAATCATAAGCGATGAGAAATTTCATGTGTGAAAAAATTGTCATTAAAAGTGTATTTAGTTTATTTACTTATTTTAATTTTTATATAAAAGTAGTAAACTCCTAGCTGAATGAATGTCTTTTATTGTTCACTTGTAAGTTGCAAGCGACACAAGACTATAATAATTTCTTTTTGAAATCATAGGGAACTTGATTTTTGTAACTTGGAAAACTAGTGTATTTCACTATATATATATATATATATATATATATATATATATATATATATGCATATACAACTATCTATCTTTCAAAGAATCTAGTTCTCTTTATCTTTATATATATATATATATATATATATATATATATATATATATATATATATATATATATATATATATATATACAGTTAATATTGTCCAGAGGTAAAACCATCAATGAATTTTTAACGAGGTTAAAATAGAATTATCGCCTGTTGCATGTGAGGAATCACATAGTTGTAAAATAACATTTGGATAATTTTTATTGATTTTTTTCTAGGAGTGACGAACCTCGAGGCAATGCCCTCGTCGCCAACTGAACAAACAACAAGTATGAATTATAATGAAAAAATGTTTACTAAACGCGATGACATTAATTCATGGTATTGATTATATATATATATATATATATATATATATATATATATATATATATATATATACATAACTATAGTTTTCTTTTCATAGTTTTAGCTAACACATGACCTCACACGCATAGATTATCAAGATATCGCGACACGTTCTACAGTGGAATTTATTCTGCAATTTATTCTGCTGTGCTAAATGAGGGTTTCTTCTATCTCACTTTGTAGACATAAGCACATAATTTCTTCCTAACCCGACGCATGCCGACACGTGATTTAGAAAGTTCAAGGCCATATGAGGGGACTGTGCATTACTGATGATTATATCTCGTCAAACTAATTTTTGTATTCGTGGCCAAGCTCTCTCATTATTGATCCCTTTATTATCTTACTGTACTTATTTTAAAAAAATACAAATTATTACTTTAAATGATGAATTCACATCACTTAATAGTCCTGGAATATGGAAAGCATTAGATGACTTGTAACATGTTAAATGAACATTGCTATTTTGTATATTAGTTTATAAATTATCCCCATAATTGTCTGTGAAGATTACTAGAAAGCTATTAACTCGTCTTGAAATACTGGAGAACAACTTTTGTTCAAATTAAAACGAAACATGGAACATTTAACAAACGAATGTTATCATAACATTTAAAGTTATGGCATTTTAACATTATCAGATGAAGTAGCTTTTGCTTCCGAAAGTATAAAATTAACAAGAAAATAGACAAGGCTTACCATCATCAAATAGATTAATTGCAAGTAGAATATATGTATAATATGTATATTTCATTACGGTATTGAAGAGGGGCGGTAGGAGAAACTCGATATTTAGAAGAAAATATGAACTACTTACTCTAGATTTGGTTCCGATTGTGATAGTGTTCATTCAAGAATGTGATGTAGGATTTTATTATAACGACTAAATCTGTCTAACAATCCTGATCTAAAGTTGCATAAAATAGTGGCTTATAGTCTTGACATAATACATTTGTATGAGGCATCTGTTGTTCCATCTTCGGTTATTTTGTCCGGAGGGGATTTTTTTAAAATCAAAGTATCATATATTATTATTATTATTATTATTATTATTATTATTATTATTATTATTATTATTATTATTATTATTATCAGCACCCGCTAACTTGCGTTGTCCGGTGGAAGCTCCCCATCCACGTCGAAAAAATTAAACTACGGTTGTTGTTTTTGTTGTTGCTGCTTCTGCCTAACCCCCGACTTCCTGATGTTTCGAACGGCTTTCGGAATAGATACCCCCTACTCCTCATGGTAAGAACGGCTATCGAAACGCACCAGGCAGCCCGGGTTGAGACAGAAAAAAAACAAACGAAAAAGGCACCCATTTAGCCGTTGAATATGTGGTAATGTTGACTGGTTATTTACGAGCATCAGCGACTAAAAATTGTTCGTCTCTAAGTTTTATTAAGAAGCAGAAATTTATATAAGAACGAAGTCATGGAATCCTATCTTAAGGAAAAGAAACAAAATAATCGTTTATTACTTTTTTTATTCATTACTGAATTACATGGTTTCAATAATATCCCTTATCACCGTAATGAAAAATAAATAGAAAATAAAATTACCCCCCTCCACAAAAAACAAATTAAAAAATACACAGAAAACTAATAAAAGTCAATCGTTTCATTTCGATGCTAAAAAATACAACAAATAAAAAGGGGAACAATAAAACTGTTTGAATTCGATAATAAAAAGAGAGAAAAATGAGAAAAAATAATAAAAAGAGAGAAAAATGGATAAAAAATCAGGAAAATTTATACGTATTTTTCCCAAGGTATAACGCGTTTTAAATGTTAAAACTTTACCCCCCCCCCCCACAAAAAAGATCAATCCATTACATGGACAAGAACGTGAATTCTGTAAAGTGCGACGCAGGCCAGATATCCACTGCTCCACTGCTCCACCATCGAAATAACCGGTTTTATTTTTCTATTTAAACCAAATAACGGGGATGCGGTAATGAAATCAGGTCAATCCATGACGATGATGTCCTTCTCTGTCTGTCTGTCTCTCTCTGCCGTTACGATGATTTTATCTCTCTCTTTTTGTCTCTGTCTGTCTATCCCTCACTGTCTCACCCTGTCTCTCTCTTATCGTTTCAGTACAGTGTTTGAATGTAAACGAAACATATATAACTCTCGCGCTGACTGTGTCTGTCTGTCTGTCTGTCTGTCTGTCTGTCTGTCTGTCTCTCTCTCTCTCTGTCTCCCTCTAAACACATTAAGAGAGAGAGAGAATGGGGAGAGAGATAAAGAGAGAGAGAGAGAGAGAGAGTGAGAAGCAAATACCTCCGTGTTGTCCAGGCATTGCTTTCTTTAATATAAAACGCTGGCCTCCTGTATCGGTAGACGCCATGTTGGGTCACTTCTTTTGCGTTTGTTTTAGTTCACAGAATTATAATCTTGAATAAGGGATCGGTCTGATGTAAGCCAAGCAGAATAGTAGGGATGTTGTAAGGAAGAATTTAATATTTTTCTAATCGACGGGCGGGACTTTAATGTTTGTGCTATTAGTTCATTAATCTATTACGAAGTGGGTAACTACACTATCCATACCATGTGTATAAATCCCTGCGGTAATCATTGGGATCAGTAGGAGAACTTCAGCAGTAGGAGAAAATCTGGACTACTTCTTCTGTAGGCTTATGCGATAGGTTTCTTGTAGCTCCCAGGTAGGAATCTAGGATTTTATTTAAACACCTGATTGTGTCAACAACGTCTTTATAATGTTACATAAGATAGTGTTTAATAGGCTAGACATAATAGATTTGTATGTGGTATCGTGTGTTGTAAACCTGCGGTATTATGGTCCAGGCGAGAAAATCTGCAACATTTTTATTATATATAGGGATTTATTTTAGTATTATTATTATTATTATTATTATTATTATTAGTAGTAGTAGTAGTAGTAGCAGTAGTAGTAGTAGTAGTAGTAGTAGTAGTAGATGTTGTAAGTATGGTTATATAAATACAGATACGGACTAATGTCATTGTCATTCCAAGTTATAACCCTGTAATTTCCATAGCTGCATTTTCACAACAACAGTTGAAAGGCTTAACGCGGCTCCCGTCTATGGATATTTATCGCTCTCCCATGTCAGGATTAAATAACACAAAGACCAAATGGTAGGGTTTAAATAGCCAGCATCCAACTCCAAAAATGAGTCTGGTTTGCAGAATATACTTGAGTAACCCATCGGATTTCCACGGTAAGATAAATTCAAGCCAGTAGCAACACACTGGCCTCTTCTAAAACCGAGAAGGTAAAGCCTTGTAGGGTTGAACTTTTAGAAGCGCACAGGAAAGAGACATATCTCAGTCACCAGCAAACAAATCATGGAATCAATTAAGTAGACTGCTGACTTTGGCGCTGAAGAAAATCGTCGAGCCTGGTCCTTTTACATGTACTTAAAAAATTAGCGAAAACAAATCTTAAGGGAATGGAAGTGGTCAAAGGATATCATGCTGATTCATATTAATTTGTTTTAACACGGTGGTAGTAGGGGTTGTAGCTGTCAGGATTATCCGTTTCTTATGATTCCAGCATAAAGATTAGATTGTGCGTCAACAACAATGTGTATGTAGAACAAAGATTTAATCTTCGTTCGAATTATAGTTCCTAATAATAGAAAACATCGCAGTCTTTTCCATTGTCTTTTAGCAAAAGCTCTTCTATCCTGCACTAATTAAACCTTTATGTCCAGTATAATTCTGAATACAGAAAAAAACATTCATATATAAAGAACGGCACAGCATCAATATAATCCTTCGCATTCATGACAGATTTGTTGTCTGAGCACAAAACAGTTTTCATTAACATAAGTCCATTTGATCTGCGCATTAGAATAGCAGATTGATGTATAGACAACACACTAGACAGAGTGTCATACACGTTATTGTGTATATAGAACCAGAAAAATGTCAACGTTAACGTACTAGACGAACCTAACTGTTCCTTAAGTTTCAGATGTGACGGACTGACGGACTAGCTAACGAAGTGTTAATGCGTTTTGTAAAGATAACTGGACGCATCTAAACAGTTATTTATACGAATAAGCGTGACCGATGGACAATCGAGTTACTTGAAATACATACGGAAAAGAATGGTGATAGTGATATTTAAAATTTAACATGGCGAATCAGAATACAAGCAAATAGAACCTTTTATGTATTCGGATTGATACATCCTACGGTGATATTTAAAAGCTTATCGAAACAGACTGCCGGACTGACCGATATCTCACCAGAGCCTATCTATTTATTTATATGTAGATGCCACTTTGCCTCTGTTTCTGTCTGTGACTTTGTTTCCTTTGGATTCCTAAACGACTAGATCGATTTTCTTGATTTCTCACAAATGTACTATAATTATCTGGGAATTTTTTTTATAGATAAGTTGCCTACCGTAATACCACCGATGAATATCAAATATCGATAATCGAAAAAATCTGACCAAAGAAAAACAGTTTTATTTAAATCAAAATAAACCCTCTAATCAAATTTAGCATCACCTTTATTTTAATAGTTTTATCATCACAGTAGCAGAAGGTTCCAGTGTATAAAATCAATAGTAGGTTTTTATTTAGATACGCGTTAGAAATTAATGTGTGTGTAAAGCACAATTGACCCATAACAATTAACTTTTACATTTTATATTTTTATTCAAGCCATTATATAAGAATAATTTTATTAAATAAACTGTAGATTCTCTACAGTGTAATGCTGACTACAAAGAATGTTGAACTTA
Source organism: Euprymna scolopes (assembly GCF_053919585.1). Classification (NCBI taxonomy): domain Eukaryota; kingdom Metazoa; phylum Mollusca; class Cephalopoda; order Sepiida; family Sepiolidae; genus Euprymna; species Euprymna scolopes. The sequence continues at coordinate 89,614,644 of NC_136489.1, forward strand.
GTCACTGTGGTAAAGCATGTGCAGCTTCTCCAGCGGGTACCTCAGTGGGTCCTCGGCTGATGTAGGCAATTAATCGATTTGATTGAAAAATAGGTAATTTCACTGATATCGATGGCAATAAAAGTATTGAATAAGGAGAACATGTATTAATCCTCATTTAATCCCGGATAATGTCGAGTCTGCTGGCTAGTTCTAGATGCCTGTTGATATATTTTATAATATTTTTTTCAAAATTGGACCTGATACATCGACAAAAGTGCTGCTTCAAACTAGATTTAAAACATGTCAAGACATTAGATATCTACGCTAAATAGCAAACACATACGGACGGGTTAGCTGGAGGCCAAAACGACCTTTATCCTGTAAGTGCCTGCTCATTGTCTGATTAGGAAGGATGCGGTGGATACTAGAAAACTGATTGGCTAACAAAAAACTCTACAGAAGGTGCGTATATAAAAACGCGACACAACCACAAAATTCTCGCATAAGCCTGAAGAATCCTAGACTGGATGAAACGCGGAATATTCAGTGTAGCTTAATCGCCATATATATATTTTAACTTACTATATATATATATATATATATATATATATATATATATATATATATATATGTCTATATATATGTATGTGTGTGTGTATATGTGTGTATGCGTATGTGCGCCTCTTATACAAAATTTAACGAGTAAGAAGCTTTCGATAATTCAATGGTAATTATTCAGGTGAGATAAGGCAGCACCCACCAAGTCAGCAACCTCTGCGCTTATAATCTAGTGCAATTATGATACCTTTTTTCTGCCGTTCATAAGCATCTTCACTTTATATTTCTATGTTTTAACTATCCAATTTTAGATATTGTTTCTATTATTTTTTAAAGACTTTTCTATTATCTGTTAAATGTTTACTGAGTTGAATGTTATATTATGTGACTATGAATATTACCGAAAAATATGATCAGGGATTATTTTTCAGGCCGTTATCCTTATAGCAATACATTTATACCATTTTTATTCTTAATTAATTAAGCATCCTCATCTTTGCGCCTGCTATGAAATAATTAATTTCATAGCAGGCGCAAAGATGAGGATGCTTAATTAATTAGTAATTTTCCAAGTCTGTACAAGTTGCTATCTTAGTTCCGGAAATGTATAAAGAGAAAAATGCGTCCATAACGTTCATATTCAACAGATATTTTCAGCTTAACTTCTTTGCGTATTACTTGGAGATTACTGGATATGATCGTTCTGTAATTAACAAACTTTTCCACATGTTTATGAACCGCCGTGCTTTTAGATTTTATCATTGTTTTGTATAAATTAAAGTTGTTCGAAATGCGTTGTCACTCATGGGATTATGGTTATAAAAAGAGACCGATTATAAAATGCTATATCCGTTTCGTTTAAGAGTTGAGTTTGTTAATAAACAAAAAAGTAAACAAACTTTAAATCTATCTCAAAAATGCAAAATATATGTTAACGTGTGCCAAAATTTTATAATGATAAATATTATCACAGCAGCTTAAAAACACAACAATTCAATGACATTTGAAATTTTAAGATATTAATTAAAAACATGTTTTGAAGGTTAAATACCAATTTTCTGGATATATATATATATTTTTTTTTTTTTTTACACAGTGATCACCACTTATCAAGGCCCGGAAGCCACGCAGGGATAAGGGTTATTGCAAGTACATCACGTTAGTGAGGAGATTTTATGAAGTGTTTAATAAGGGGGGCGGTTCATTAGGAATTTGTTAACATTAGACTTGAAGAAATCCAAGTTGTAGTCCGGAGGGAAGCAGGCAGACGGAACAGAGTTCCACAGGCGTGCAGTTCTAAGAAAGAAGCTTTGCGCATGAAATCCGCGTTTTGATTTAGGCACAGATATAGAGTGGGGGAAATTTTTCACAGTGGATTCAGCTAGACGGGTGTTTTTCGTGAAAGTTTGGCGAGGGAGGACCAGAGATTGGAGTTCAGACGAGCACCTGCCATGAAAATAACGATAAAACAAGGATAGGCTCGCAACGTCTCTTCTGTGGGAGAGGGGTTGCAGGGTAGAGAAAAGGGCATCCCCCACTAAACCACGAAGTCTATTTTGTACTCTGTCAAGGCATGATAGGCTGTTTTTGGCAGCTCCTGCCCAGATATGGCAACAGTATTCCATCCTTGGCCGTACTTGGCTTTTATATAGATAGATAATTGAATCAGTAGTGAGATATCTTCTGGAGCGGTAGAAGGATCCCACCATCTTTCCTGCGACCTTGGCAACAGACTTGATGTACGTGTTCCATTTCAGATCAGGAGTAAAGGTCAAACCCAGAAGCTTGTCAAAACACGGGGCCTCACCCAGACGAGAGCCATCCATCACAATTGAGTCCAGCTGGGGATCAGAGCGTGGATATATTTGTAAGATAATTAGTAAATTCGAACATTACGATTCTTAATTAAAAGATTTATCTACTTTTTACTATGAATTGCATAATTATCTACACCAAATGTAAGTTAAATAAAAATCATTTTCCGTGGGTGAATAAATAGGTCACCGGCATTAATAATTCTATGAAAGACATATATTTCAATCTATCATTTGTTAAAGTTATATATAGAAGATATTATATTTCCATGCTTTTCTATAATTGAAAAATTATATTATTATTATAATATTATAATTTTACATTTTCATCGTCTACATGAAATGGTGGGTGGCCGTACAAATCACATTAATTTATGATAACACACTTTATAATAGAACTTGAAAAGTATATTTAGTAAAATTTAGGCTAATTTTAAAATCATTAGTTTGCTATCTTAAAATTTTCATAATAAAAGGAAAATATGAAGTTGATGATTACACGTTCCTGCAAAAAAAAAAAAAGGAAATATGAAATCGTGCTGTAATATTTATGTATTTTTATAAAAATTGTCGTTAAATTATTATGATATCTTATAATTATTATAATATCTTTTTGTATTCGTTTGATATTTCTGTGAATATATTAAATAAGATAATGAATTTTCATGGTACATAAGTGCTACATTTTCAAAGATATTTTTATTGCTAACATCCACGACCTCTTTTTATATCATGTACTTTTAAAATAAAAGTTTTGCGTATAGTAGGAAATAATTTCGGTAAAGATCTGTTTTTGTTTACACATAAGAGTACAATATTTTTAAGATTTGTAATAAATAACTGAAATCATTAAATTCTACTTAAATGCTAAATCATTATTAAACATTGATTTCCCGAATGTTGGTGATTTCTAAATTTAAGGGAGTAGTCAATAATTCTTCAAATTTTGGGGATCATCTATAATTTTGTCCATATTTAATATAGAAATATCGAATAACACTGTATCAAATTGAGATTTCAGCTCTACTCATTATTGATTATTATTATGGGAAGTATACGCTTACCAACAATGGAATTTTGTAGTGTATTAAACTACCAACGTAATAGATGCACTGAGACTAAAGCTGCTTTCAGGTCTGCCAGCGACCACTGTAAAAGAGTAATAAAAAATGCAAGAGAGCTATATGCCCAGTCTGTTAAATCCAACGTAGCTGATCAGCGGCTTGGATCCCACCAGTTTTGGCAAATAACAAATAGGATCCTGAACAGAAGTGTGCGTTCTATCCCAACCATTATCAATGGACCAGAGGTCATCTCGTCAGCGTCAGACACGGCCAAACTATTTGCAAAGAACTTTGCAGCTAATTCTACCCTATGCGACGAAGGCCATCAACTCCCCATATTTCCTCCTATAACACAGAACAAGCTAGGTAACATACAAATATCCGTGCATGAGGTCGCCAAGCTAATAAAATCCTAGATTCCAGTAAAGCAACTGGCCCTGATGGCATCCCAATTATAGTGTTAAAAAAGCTTCAACCAGAACTTGCTCCCATACTTACGAAACTATTTAAGCGCTGCCTTAAGGAGAAGTGCTTTCCGACCCCCTGGAAGACCTCATCAGTTTGCCCTGTATTTAAGAATTCAGGTGATAAGTCATCTCCCTCTCAGTACAGACAAATAGGTCTCCTGTGTGTTATGAGTAAGTTGCTGGAATCCATATTAAATAGAGAAATAGTCAACCACCTCAGCAGGAATAACCTTCTTAGTGACACACAATATGGTTTCGGCTCTGCAAGATCTACCGCAGATGTGCTGACGGTTATATCCCACAGGATTAGTGAATCTCTTGACAAAGGATTCCTTTCTAGGGCAATTGCTCTTGACATATCAAAGGCCTTCGACAAGGTATGGCATAAGGGTCTACTTCACAAGATTTCCAGCGACGTTATAACTGGAAATGTTTTCTCAATCATTAAATCATTTCTCTCCGATAGGTTCATAAGAGTAGTGGTAGATGGACAAAAATCGGAGGCCTGCAATATAAATGCTGGAGTCCCTCAGGGGTCAATCCTGGGCCCAACTCTCTTCCTGATCTACATCAATGACCTCCTTAAACACATACTTAGATCATTCGTTGACATCTATACTGATGACACGACCATCTACGGCAACACATCAAAGACTGTAAATGACAAAGTTCTCTCTGATTCTCTCTCCTCTGATCTCGAGCGCGTGGTTCAGTGGGGGAAGATGTGGCTGGTTACCTTTAATGCATCCAAAACCAAACTCATATCCTTACATCATCAACGCTCTGATCCCCAGCTGGCTTCAATTGTGATGGATGGCTCTCGTCTGGGTGAGCCCCCGTGTTTTGACAAGCTTCTGGGTTTGACCTTTACTCCTGATCTGAAATGGAACACGTACATCAAGTCTGTTGTCAAGGTCGCTGGTAAGATATGGGGATCCTTCTACCGCTCCAGAAGATATCTCACTACTGATGCAATTCTCTATCTATATAAAAGCCAAGTACGTCCAAAGATGGAATACTGTTGCCATATCTGGGCAGGAGCGGCCAAATACAGCCTATCATGCCTTGACAGAGTACAAAATAGACTTCGTGGCTTAGTGGGGGATGCCCTTTTCTCTACCCTGCAACCTCTCTCCCACAGAAGAGACGTTGCGAGCCTATCCTTGTTTTATCGTTATTTCCATGGAAGGTGCTCGTCTGAACTCCAATCTCTGGTCCCCCCTCGCCAATCTTTCACGAAAAACACCCGTCTAGCTGAATCCACTGTGAAAAATTTCCCCCACTCTATATCTGTGCCTAAATCAAAACGCGGATTCCATGAACAAAGCTTCTTTCTTAGAACTGCACGCCTGTGGAACTCTGTTCCGTCTGCCTGCCTGCTTCCCACCGGACTACAACTTGGATGTCTTCAAGCCCAATGTTAACAAATTCATAATGAACCGCCCCCTTAATTAAACACTTGATCAAATCTCCACACTAACGTAATGTACTTGCAATAACCCTTATCCCTGAGTGGCTTCCGGGCCTTGATAAGTGGTGATCACTGTGTAAAAAAACAAAAAATAACAAAAGAAAACACAGCACCAAGCGAAAGTCATTTCTGTAATTTTCCAGACTCTGTTGATATTGGCGCAAACCTCATAGCCTATTAAATAGAGGATTATGGCGCCTCTTTGTGTATGGAAGAAGTTTTTGAAATAGAGCTGCACTGATCCCGCTATCTGTTTAGCAAAATGTGTAAAATACATAGGCTAAAACACGAAGCGATTTACATGTACATGCTGGAAGAATAATTTATTACAAAATGATTAAAATAATTATTATGGACAAACAGGACACGAAATGTACATCATCAACATATTGATTTCTGGTTATATCAATCTGAGAAAAAAGGTTCGGAAAAAATAACAATTAGGTTGCACTAGTAGTAGAATTCAACGGAATCGGAAACAAAGAGAAAGGTGATATAACTTACCAAGGAGTTCATGTATCAAACAAGCTGAAAGAAGGTTAGCTACCAGAAAGCGATATCGTAAGGAAAATTACACATTACACATGAAAACTCATAGTATGCAAATATACTTGACGAGAGATATACAAAATAATATTAAACGGTTCGACAAAAGCCGCGTGTAAAAAATAAAATATAATAATAATAATAATAATAATAATTATATTGATAATAATAATAATAATAATAATAATAATAATAATAATAATAATAATAATAATAATTCTGATTTCGTTTATCAACGTCTCTCTGGAAAGGCATGGGATTCATTTCCAGAGGATTTCCCTCAATCTCGGCTTCAAACCAGAAGCCTCAAAGATCAAGGGATTTTCTAAGGATGTTTTACCACAAATCCGGTATTCTGCAGCAACTTCCTCTCCTAGATCCACTTTTTGAACAATCGTGTTCCTAATGCCTGCTCTAGTGCTGCACAAACAAAAGCTCCAGTACTCTTATCCAGATACCCAGCTCCAAGCCATTGACATACCAAACATTGCTAAAACTTTTCTTGCTTTGATATTCATGGCATGCAACTCCTTGTTAGACCATTCTAAAATTCCCGTACTGTATTTCAAAACACTGACTGCCCATGCATTTACTGCTTTCATTAGGTTTCCTTCATACAGTTTCGAATTTGCAATTAGTTTCACTCTTCTAAGATACTCCTTCCTGACATTCTCCTTCATTTCTCTGTTCATGATGCCTACACCCTCCAACACTCCCAAATACTTATACGCTGTATCGTCTATTTCTTTCATGATTTCTTTATTTAGCAGCAATAGTCCATTCGAATGAACCTTTACTCCTCTTTTCATCACCAGTGCCGCACATTTACTAATCCCAAACTCTATCCAATGTCTTCTGAGTATGTTCCCACAAGTTCTACCAGTCTCTCCATTTCCTTTTCATTTCTACTGCATAATTTTTAATCATCCATAAACAGTAGATGGTTGAGACGTCTACCACCAGATCCAAAGTTATACGCCAGTTTCTCTCTCTTCAAGAGGATGATCAGTGGCATCATTATCATTACAAAAAGAAGTGGAGATAACGAATCTCCTCGGAATATTCCACGTTTAACGCCAATCTGCCCCATCACCTCTCTGTTTGCTGTCAGCACCGTTTTCCATTTAGCCATACTTGTATCCAAAAGTCCTAATACATTCTCAGCAACCGTCATCATCGATCTTGTTTCATGTATCCATGAACGAGGAACCATGTCATATGCCTTTCTCTAATCGATCCATGATATTCTCAGATTCCTCCTCTTCTTCTTCTTCTTCTTAATGATACTACTACTACTACTACTACTACTACTACTACTACTACTAATAATAATAATAATAATAATAATAAGTTCTTAGACTGTTGATATTGACGCAACAAAGGTCGCCGATTTCTTTCGCTGAGGTTCTCCCACTACTCCTTTACTTTTGCTCTGCAGATTAAATTCTTGTTGAGGAAATTTCTTTAAAAATGTAAATTAAAGTATGGGTGCTCTTTTTACTTAATTATGCTATTCTAGCTATTAGCCGGAATATAACTGTTACATCACTAGTATGTTTACGTATATAACTTGACATTATTAGCTACTACGGGACTATTTACATTATGACAACGTGTAATTCAACTGTTTCATATCAAAGTTAAAATTAAGCATGATCTCGGTGTTATTGAATGCCGTTTTAACCAATGTTACGAGCAGATACTACACTCTGATCTTAGTTCGGACGGCTGCCCATTCTTTTTTGTAAAGGGTTTGCTTATATACAGGAATTAGTTTTATATTGTGTAGCATGTTTGTGGTTTCAGCGTTTGTGGACAACTTGAGAAACACATAGCGTCTTCGGCTTCTCCAAGGAATGCCAAAAAATAGTAATATGAAACTTTTCATAATTATATAGACAACTAAGCCTTCTGTAATTTCAGAGCACAAGAAAACGCGGCTTAACTGTGTGAAATAATGACAAGAACAGGACAATGGAAAGCTTTTAAAAATCTTTTTAGCAAACATACACACACGCGCACACACACATGCACACACACACACACACACACACACACACATATATATATATATATATATATATATAATTATATACTTTTTATGTTCCTTTTCCCATATGTATGCTCTCTTCAAGAATAAACATAAACTATTGATAGCAAAAGAAAAAACGAACAAGTGTTCTCTTATATCTTCTCTTATATCCACCGATTTTTACATTAATATCTTTGCAAGAAATTTTTCCCCCATTTTTGCATTTACTTCTTATCAATTATTTTCATGTGCGTCTAGGCATCGCTATCTGATGTTCTGACCGCCAGAAGCATAGTCCTTTGGTCAAACGGTCCTGCCTACGTTTTAAATAATATATATTTTTTAAATCTCTTAACTGAACTTTGCTACAACACTTCACTATAGAGTGATGCATTTTTACCAGCTCGTTGTCCGCCGTTTAGTTAGATGGTCTGTTACACTTCAAATAGTATATTTTTTAATTTTCTTGACATTATTTTAAACAACATCTCTAGAGGCTTTGGCCGCTCCTAATTTGGTTGTGAGTCCATCACACTTGATTGAATAGCATTTAACTGTAAGGTTTAATGGACGCATCTTAAGAATATTAGTTTCTCGTATATATATATATATATATATATATATATATATATATATATATATATATATATATATATATATATATATACAATAGTCTCGCTATCTCCATCAGTATGTCCGTTCGTCTGTCACATTTAAATTTAGATTTTTTTAAATTCCTAAGCCCGCATATTTGCAGAGAGCATCTCTTGAATATGCATTTCTGTCACCAGATACGTCTATGTTTTACAATTAGAGATTCTGTTCGTCTGCCCTTCAGTATATTGCTCTTATGTTTACTACACTAAACGCTCGAAATGAATGAACGTGTCTAATGGATATCCATTTCCATTTATTATCATTTTCGATTATTTCCATTCTTGAATTACTTTTCTTTCCTTAAAACAATCACATATATTTCGTCTTTTATATTCTTTCGTTATTTTTATATTTTTGGTTCTTTCAGGGTTTTTTGTTGCTTAGTCGTCTTCATTCCTTTCACAATACTAATCTCGATTAATATTGCCTGTATTTACAGGCATTAAATTTTGTAATTCTGTTGTTCTCATCTGCCTTTTTCGCCTGCTTCTGTTCATGTCTTACATTTCCAATCGTGTCCAAAATGCGACACCAAACTGACTCGGACATCCTATGAGAATTTGGCCGTTCCTACAAAATAAGACCACATGTAAATCAATCGATCTATATCATACTACCCCATATCTGCCTACATTATCTCCGGAACATATAGATTTCTAAAGCCCCCTATTCCTCTCTCTTATCGTATTAGCATGAAAGAAAACAGCCTACAGTTGTAAGATCTTGCTTGGGGAATATATATTCAGCTCTCGGTGAAAATTTTTCTCGCGTTTGCTCGAAACCAGGAATGATAGATCTTAAAGATTATACGGAATTTAAATGTAACAAAAAAAAGTTTATTAAATATATAAAAATATTAAGTTGCTAGAATATATAAACACTAAGAAACATAACTAGACTTGGAATGAATATCAAAATAAATAAAGTAATTAATTAAACGTAACTGACCGCTCCAAGACCCATGCATATAGATAATGCATAAACTGTTGCTGTTAGTAATGGCCGAAAATCGACGAAACACGGTTTCCATAATAATACGCTTGTTCATTCCTTATTGTAGATTCTTTTATAGCGGATACAAGCTTATGATGCTTAAATAATTAGTAAACCGTCAGCGAAATCACCAGAGAATATCATATACGCTGTACAAGATCATATTTTAGTTCTGGAAGCTTAAGCAAAATAACCTGGTAGACATGTGTTCTTAAAGCTTCTTTGTAATCTACATAACAATTTTATTGTCTGTTGTATTGCTCAATATTGTAAAGTATGATAGCTTGTCATTAATCATAAATACTCAACAAATTTTGACCCGTTATGATTTAATGATTTTACCTTGCTATATACAGATTTTTTTAGAAGCAGCGTAATTTAAATTGACAACTTTATTTTTGTTTATTCTTATACTTTTTTATTACATTTTCACTCCAAACAAGGCAAGTATCCAATTTGGTGTAGGGGGCTACTATCAGGGGAAACAACTACTGGGGTACTATGTAGGGATTTGGGCAGCAAGGTGTCGGTTCACGTTACACTTGAACTTCTGCACGTCAGTACTGTTGGGGAAGCAGGGACCTGGAATGGAATTCCAGAGTCTTGCGGTTCTGAGGAAGAAACTATTGGAGTAAAAAGATCTTTTACATCTAGGGATCTCTACAGTGTGGGGGTGGGATCTAGTAGCCTGTCGGGTTTGTCGAGGGTGCTCGCGTCGTGGGGGCACAAGTGATTGCAGTTCGTCAGAGCATTCACCACTAAAATACTTGTAGAAAAGGCAGATGGATGCAACATTTCGTCGATGGGACAGAGGCTGATGCTTAGATGCCAGTTCAGGGCCTATCAGGTTTGCGACTCTCTTTTGAACCTTGTCAAGGTGCGAGAGACTAGTAGCAGATGCACCAGCCCTAATGTGACAGCAATACTCAATACATGGGCAAATGGTGGCCTTATAGAGGTACAGGATACTTTCGGGTGTTAGCAGTTTTCTAGCACGGTAGAGAGAGCTCACCTTCATGCAGCGGCCCTGGCAATGCCTTCAATGTAATTGTTCCAACTCAACGTTAGGCCAAGGAGTCTGAAAGATGTACTTCCAGATAAAGAGTCGTTGGTCATGGCTATAGGTGGTAGAGAGGGGTTCTTGTAATTATTGAATGAAACTAGTTTAGTCTTGGCAGCATTGAACGCGACCAACCACTTTTGTCCCCATTCCACCACAGATTGGAGGTCTTCCTCTAGTGTTTCAGCCATTTCTTTAGAAATGTGTTCATTCGTCTTCCTGTCGTGCCTGCCATAGAGTGTAATGTCATCAGCATATATACCCATCTCAGAGGCAATTTTATCGGGGAGGTCATTTAGTAATATCAGGAACAATAGAGGTTCAAGGATAGACCCCTTGGGCACTCCCGCATTTATATCATATTGTTTAGATGTACGACCGTCGAGGACAACCTGGATTTTTCTCTTATCTAAGAAGGATTTAATTATGTTAAGTATTCTACCAGTGATACCGTATGATCTAATTCTCCTGAGGAGACCCTCATGCCATACCCTGTCAAAAACCTTAGATATATCTAGAGCTACCGCTCTGCCCTCCCCCGCTTTGTCCAGTGAATGGTATATACGTTCAGAGATCACAGTTAGGATGTCTGCTGTGGAACGGGCTTGTCTAATCCATATTGTTTGTCAGTCAGAAGTTTAGCATCTGTAAGTTGATGGACTAGAGCATGGTTAATTAAGGTCTCAAATATTTTGGCAAAAAGCGGGAGGAGGCTAATGGGGCGATAATTTGATGGGTCAGTCCTTTCGCTAGAATTCTTGAATACTGGTACAACAGAAGCAGTTTTTATTATGTTAAGTATTCTACCAGTTATACCGTATGATCTAATTTTCCTGAGGAGACCCTCATGCCATACCCTGTCAAAAACCTTAGATATATCTAGAGCTACCGCTCTGCCCTCCCCCGCTTTGTCCAGTGAATGGTATATACGTTCAGAGATCACAGTTAGGATGTCTGCTGTGGAACGGGCTTGTCTAATCCATATTGTTTGTCAGTCAGAAGTTTAGCATCTGTAAGTTGATGGACTAGAGCATGGTTAATTAAGGTCTCAAATATTTTGGCAAAAAGCGGGAGGAGGCTAATGGGGCGATAATTTGATGGGTCAGTCCTTTCGCCAGAATTCTTGAATACTGGTACAACAGAAAAAGTTTTCCAACAGCCCAGAGAGCAAGATTCATTAAGGCATTTGTGGTAGAGTTTGGAGAGAACTGGAGCTACTTCGGCTGAGCAATTTTTAATAGCACAGCTGGGATAAGATCGGGTCCACATGCTTTTGAAGTGTCAAGGTTTTTTATGATAGCATTCACCTGAGCAGGGGTGATTTTCAGATCGTCTAGCGTGGCATCTGTCCGCATAGAAAAGTCAGCTAGGGGGTGGTTGGAAGGGTCCAGTGTGGAGTTTGAGGCAAACCGACTGGCAAGCATGTTAGCCTTGTCGGTTGCTGAGGACACAACCTCGTGATTGTTGGTTAGTGGGGGAATTGTTGATTGCCCATTATTTACTACACTGTTGTAGATTTTCCAGAAGACTCGAGGTCCTAGTTTTTGTGCTTCGATGCGCCTTTTAGTGGTTTCCGTAAATTCTTTCTTAGGTGTTGTTATTTCTTTCTTAACGTTATTTCTAGCTTCTATATACTTCAGTCTGTTTGAACTGGACTTATGTCGGTTAAACCTACGGTATGCATGCTGCTTTTGAGCAATGACAGTTGCGCAAGTCGACGTAAACCATTGGGGAGAGTGGGGCTTACTATAAAATTTCCGCATGGGAGCATGCGCTTCGATTGCAGTTTTGAACCAGTCAGTGGTCTCGTTTGCACACTGTTCAGCAGGGAGAGAAAAATATTTCTCCATCGGGCATCTCTAAGTAGTTCCCCGATGGCTTCCCAGTCAGCCTTGTTATAATATCTCGTTGTTTTGAGCACTGGCTCTTCAGTTTTGGCTCTAGAGTTTAGGGCGATTTCAACCATTATCACTGCATGATCAGCGCTCCCGAGTGGGCTGTGGGCCTTCGTTATGCAGTCATCGGGAATTGTAGTCAAAAACAGACCTAGAAGTGATGCGTGTTGTTCTTCCTGGTCATGGAAACGGGTTGCAATTTTGATGAATTGCGATTATGTGGAGTGATCTTGGTTGTGCAATTCATTGTGCGTTTTCTGTACGCGCTAGGATCATTCTACTGAGACAAACATTTGGAGAATAAAAAAATCCACGAAATGAACCTGTCAATTGGGTAGTTCGTTTGTGCGATTTAACCGAATTATTTTATTTTTGTTTGCGTGTGTGTAATATGTGATGAATCCGCTGATCAACAAACACAGTATGTGAATGACAAGATTTAAAGTGTTGTTGTCGAAATACAGTCTAATTTAATGTGTAAAGCTATGAAAATCGGACCACTAGATTACGCCTTAAGCGCATAAGGCATGTGTCTGAAATTGTATTTAAATTACAAGTTCGAAAAATTATTCTACAGAATAAACCAGATATTTTAATATTATTTTTCAATTTAAAATTCGTTGCCCCTAAAGAAGCATTAAAAAAAAATTCTACCACAATGGAAATCAGATATCTTGATTCAATATTGTTATCTTACTGGTGTACACTTTTTGCAACCCCAAAAAACTATATTTTTAAAGCTTTATGTTATAGGCATAATAGAAATCTCAAAGAACTCAAGAAATATAAAATTTATACGAAATGATTTTTGCACGTGACCGAATATCGCAGCATCTCACTCAACATGGTTTCAATGAATATCTGCTTCATTATATCGTGATATTTTGAATATATTATTTAGATATTTTGTATCAAATTTAAGAAGTAGTCAATGATAATGCAATAATGTGACAGCGTGTTCCACAAATAGGCAGATCTTAGAAAGAATCTGAATGGATGGACATGATTTTTCATGTATAGGACACACTGAAGGACGGAAAGTTGTTTAATGTAAGACCATTTTTCACACGGAGGGACATAAACTTTCGCCACGTCGAAAAAAGAAATCAGAAATAGAGCAGCAAAGGGACTCTGCGAGGAAGTGGATGTAAGAAATAAATCATTTCAACAAAATCTCGAAGTCAAAAATACTCATAAAAAGCATTTTCTGAACGACAACTCCATATATGTATCAACAGTGTTACATCTTAATGCCGAGTTGTCTCGCTTGTACTAATATAATTGTATCCAGTGACAGGTACTGAAAATGGCAAAGGTATAACGCACATACCATCAATTGCATCACTTTGTACACTTACAGAAGAAATGGAAATAGCATGATCATGCAATGATCACAAAAACAAAATTGACCTCATCACATGTAACGGAGTTTCGTAACTACAAGCAATGGTCGATGTATGTATGTAGTAGTAAGGCTGGCTTTCGAAATAATTATAATATGGTTCCCTGTTCTGTGATAATTGTGTATTAATGGTACAGCGACTTTCGAACGCTATTAACGTCGTTAACACGTACATGTCATATTATGGGCAACACATTTTGAAAAGAAAATGTTCATTTTTTGTTTTAATTACTGGAAATGTTTTCCAAAGCGACCTTATATGCTACTCAGTTGTTTGAGTTGGCAGTAGTTGGATTCTAAAATCAATAGTTTTGCAAAAGTTAAGAGCAGTGTAATGCCTTCAAAACAAATGGTATAAAAAGTTAACCAATTGAACGGATGACGGGAAGCTGTTATGTATATCATTCAAACACGGTAATATGTGATTAAATGTTTGTTTTATTCATTTAGAACTGTTTTAAATCTTTACTTACTAAATTTGCGACCAAATTTCAAACAGTTTTACTGTTCATAGGCCACCTTCTCAGGTATATTTTGAAAAAGAACATTCAGTTTTCGTTCTGTAAAAGAAAAGTTGTAACATATATTAGTGGTGTTCAAAAGTTCTCAGAATCGGTAAAGAACAGAAACATGTTTCTTTCTGATTGACTGTGTGTTACCATAGCAACCAAACCTGTTTGCATTCATTGCAAGGTTTTTATTTGTTTCGCACCGGCGTTGTTCGCCCTGTTTCCACGATTACTTCGATTTAGCTATTACTGTTACTAATAATTCACCGCTGTCCCGATCTATCGTTCAGCTGTACTGTCGCTGATAATTCATCATCCTTGTGCTCAATCGTTAACCGACCGTTCGCATTGACTGCTGACTATTTACTTACTTAATTACGTTCTTTATTTGATTTTTTTATTTAGTCAATTTAAGAAGTTGATAATATTTTTATGGATTAAAAAAACCCTAGAAACATCATGGATTACATAGAAAAATGCGAGCATAGAAGAGTTACATGGTTAAGATTAAACTTTAAAAAAATAAAGGACTAGTTATTAAAACTGGAAAAATACAAGATATTCTAGTTAAAAAAATATAATAAATTTATAACTTAAAATATTGCAATATAAAGATTTTATATTAATTCAATTTAATATTGTTAATTTAATTCATAATTCTGCAATATTTTAAGTTATAAATTTATTATATTTTTATTGGATTATCTTGTCTTTTTCTTTTTCAGTTTTAACAACTAATCCTTTTACCTTTCTACGCTTAATCTTAACTACATTATTTTTCATGCTCGCATTTTACTATGTAATATATGTCTGCGTGTGTATAATGCAGTTCATATTAAAACTGTTTTAATAACAATTATACATGGTAATCTGAAAAAAAAGACTAGTTATAGCAAAATATTAAACTATTAAATTATTATGACTCGACAGCACATTTGTATATTCGTATGTGTGAATTAAAACGGAAATGTGAAACTACACATGAGTATTGAAACATTTTGTTGATATCAAGAGAAAAAGTACAGACATCAACAAGTAGAAGAAGCTACTAAATATATCAAACTATTAGTGTATGAGTTGAATGTTCTTTGCAAAGGAGGAAACATCAAATTATCTACTGTTCAAAGTAAAGGGATAATTAATCTGTTTTGATTAAACGAAAGAGTCTATGTATGACTTATGCTAAATAGTAAAATCTAATACTTAATTCTTAGTGAATTAAGGAATCTTCTTATAAAATATATTGATGATTAATCATGTAAAAGCTATTCAAAGAGTACAGTTGACAAAAGCCTTGCCATCGTATGAAAAGATTAAACACAGCCGGATTATTGGTATAAGTTAATGAAAGCGGAGTCGTGATTGATGATAAAGAAGTGTTGATAGATCTATTAAACAAAGACCTCATAACAGATTAAATTGAAAGCCATGGAAAGTCATTGTGTATGGTAGAAGGTTTCGAAATAGAACTACAGCAGTAGTGTTACATGTCTGGAGAAATTTATAAAATACATAGGCTGAAATATACATGGTGAACGAATATTTAACTACAAAAAGACTAAAATAAGTATTATGGACAAACGGGACACCTAATGTATATTATCAACATATTGATTCCTGGTTACAAAAATCTGGAAAAAAGGGCCCCGGAAAAAAATAATAATTTGTTTAAATTATTAATAGAATTTCAGGTAATCGGGGACAAGATGATATAACTTATCAAAGGGCTCAAGTATCAACACACCTGAAAGAAGTATGGCTACAAAAAACGACATAATTCATATTATGCAAATGCTTGATAAACGATATATTAAATAATATTAACCGGTTCGAGAAACGCCGCGTGTAAAACATAATCGATAATAAAAATAATAATAATAGTACTTGAAAACGAGAATCATAAAATCCTAAGGGACATGGACATACAAACTGATAAACCCATCCAAGCAAGAAGACCGGATGTCGTAATAATTAAGAAGAAAGAAAACCCCGATCAAATCGAGGATTTACTGTTCCAGCTGACCACAGGGTGAATATGAAAGAAAAGGAGAAACATAGCAAATACGAGGGGCGTGCGATAAGTAATGCCCCTGGCCAACTTTCAGTTGTCTGATCTAGCTGAAATTTTGCATGTGCAATGATTTATATCTCTACGGGCGATGTGACACATTACAGCTCTGAACTGTTTTACAGGTGTTTGAACTGAGTCAGGTGTGAAATGGAGCCTGTTGAATGTCGAGCAGTGATCCGGATTTTGTATTTGAAAGGATGCCCACCACTGGAGACTTGATTAAATGAATGAAACTGATGGTTATAATGCCCCCATCATATGGCCTTGTAAAACGCTGGCATCGTTAATTCAAACATGGCCGGAAGTCTGTGAAAACAGCTCCCAGACAATGTCGCCCCCTTCTCTCATTGATGAAGCAACTGTCCGTCAAGTTGAGGCTGCCATTTTGGAAGATCGTTGCATTACTAGTTGCCAAATAACCCAAGATGTCAGGATTAGTACAGGGTCTGTGGAAACTATCATTCATGACCATTTGCATATGAATAAGCTGTCTGCCAGATGGGTTCCCAGGTTGCTCATACAATTCCAGAAGCGAGAACGCGTCGAGTGCTCGAGGATGAATTTGGAGATGTGTCAAGAAGATGAGTCAAAGTTTTTCGAAAGTCTGATTACACAGGATGAAACCTGAGTCCATCACTATGATACAGAGACCTTAGCCTAGTCAATGCAGTGGAAGCACTTGGACTCACCACCTCTAAAGAAGGCAAGGGCGCAGCCCCACCCCGCTGGCAAGGTCATGCTCACAGTTTTCTGGGACGAGGACGGAGTAGTGATGACAGATTTTCTGGCAAAGTTACTACAATTATAGGAGCCTATTATGCTTCACTTTTGAGGAAATTAAGTGAAGCTATCAAAATCAAGAGGCGGGGCAAGATCAGCAAAGATACCTTCCTCCTGCAGAACAACGCTCCGGTCCACAACTAGCATGTCGCCAGATCAGAAACACGGGCGTGTGGTTATGAAATCCGGGCCCATCCTTCCTACTCTCCTGACCTTGCATCCTCTGACTTTCACTTCTTCCCTGCCATGAAGTTGTTTTTGAAAGGAAAGCGCTTGCAAGATGATGCAACCTTGATTTCTGAAGTCACGTCATGGTTGGAGGACCAACCTGGGGTGTTTTACAAAAAGTGTCTCCAGAGCTTCATCAAACGATAGGGAGAAATGCACAACTGTGGGTGGTTCCTATATAGAGAAATACTAATAACCGTGTCCAAAAAATGTGACAGAATAGTCAAGTAGAGTCAATGAGGAAGGAAAGACCAAGGAAAGCACTGACCAGACCTCGACTTGGTAAGTGCAAAGAGAACTGGGACCTTGGGGAGGTTTATTGCTAATAAAATTCTAGCGAAAACGAATAGTCGCTGCCAACGAGAAATCAATGGCTAGCAGATGTTGCGATAACGCAAATTTACTTTAAAATATTATCAAAAAAGGTGGAGAGTACTGGAAATCTGGGGAGACTTGTTTTCATTCAGCTTCCAGAGAACACCACAGGCTGTTTTCAAGGAGAGATCTTTGATGGCCTTTGTGAGCAAATAATAATAATAATAATAATAATAATAATAATAATAATAATAATAATAATAATATAAATAATATAACAACAAGTATTCCAAAGTCAATGAATATAACAATTGAAGCTGCTTCTCTCCGCCATAGATGTCTAAAAAGAAATAGTTACAAAATGGTATATAATAAATCATGAGGCATCTGAAATATAAAACAACAAAACAAACAAACAAACAAACAAATAAAAGCACCACATGTACATATATATGTATATGTGTTTATACGTATGTATAATATTTATATGCATGTATATGTACATACCTAAAATATATACATACATCTATATGCGTAAATTTTATGCGAAATACTAAGTGTGCACTCACATATACACAAGTATAAAATGAATCACCTGACATTATAAAGTAACCTATCTAAACACTCGGCCTATTTTATGGCCGTCGAACAAAGACAGCAATTTTCTGTTCAGGTGAATTATTGATCTGCCAATGGGAACGCTATATCTTTAATTTGGCATCGATGTTAAATACCTATTTGTTTTTTATGTACATACACACAAAAATATATATGTAAATGCATATATGAATTTCCTATATTTCTACATATATATATATTATATATATTTTATATATAAACCTACATATCTGCATAGACGTATGCATACACACAGACGTAGAAACGTATATACTGTACATTTAAAACTGAGCAAAAGTCCGTTAAGTTTAAATGTGTGCTTCATGCAAAACTGACAGGTTAATATGCTTTATTTTGTGGTCATTTTTCCATGAAATACTAAACCGTATTCATCCTTAATGATTTCTAATGAGTTTGAAATGTTACGTTAACACTTAATTCCCTTCACTGTATCATAGTAAAGCTCTAGATAAAATTCCAGGATTACCAGCCCAGTAGTTCCTTAGAGAACATCAAGAATAAATGTGGTATTGAGGTGACGTCTCCATATTAATAAGTATTATATTTAATATTGCATATAGCTGATAACATAATACGTAGTTCGCTGCACCTTGTAATAAGAATAGTCTATCGAAAATTTCAGCTTGATCCGTCCAGTATTTTTCCAAAAAATCCTCCGGGTAGATGTGGTATTATTATGGTTAATTCCATATTAATCGACATTACTCTGTAATTGTGCATCAAAATGATATCATAATACTTAAGACAACATCATATATTATACTTAACGTGCATTTCTGAAGTTTTTATTGGGGTTTGGCCTCACAGGTCATTAGAAATGAGGACATGGATTTATTAAAACGATTGCGGTAGCATAGAGAGTCTGGACATTTTTCATTGTATAGCCGTAGAATATATACATATCGTGAATAATTGTCCAAAATATGATATATTTGATGATTTAAAAGTAGGTATGCCCCATTAGCGGTGCCAATAAAGTTGAAGGAATACACCTGTTGTCTTCCCCGGTTCACGTTACATATAATTTATATACTTATATTTATAATTTATGCAAAATCTCCAAACTTCTTTGCATATTGAACACACAGATATCACACAAATTCACACAAGCATTGAATTCATGTATACATACAGGGTAATCAGTATTTATCGTTACAATTTAAAGTGGTTATATTTAGGAAATTGAACAAAATTTAGAATTTTGGCAAATGTATTATGGTTGAAAAAGCAATAGAAAGTTAATACACAAAATATTATTCGATATGTCTACCATCAATAAATAGTTGAAGACGTTTAGAAAAAGACTTACATTACTTTCTGGGGGGCTTTGGCCCACTCCTTCTGCTGTTTGACCCTCGGAGCTTCTCAACTTTGATGGTGAGTGACCGAGACCTTGCTCTCAAGGTATGACCAGATCCCAAAATAAAGGGGATTCAGATCGGGGGAAGATGGGGGCCATTTTTCATTTGGAATGAAATGCGGGACATTCTCGGAAAATCACCCCTGAGTCTTTTTGGTCCCATGTCATAGTGCGGAGTCGTGCTGAAAAGACTAGGGACATTTTTTGAAGTGCTTCTGTGCGCAGGGCAACAATACGCCAACGAAGATCTCATCTTGGTAGTTTTGCTGGTTCAATTTCACCCGCTGGTAAACAAAAAAGAGGGGAATTTTACCGGAATCTGTCACGGCTGCCCAGACCATCACTGGGGCGGCATATTTTTCCTTGTCACCACTCTGGATCCTTCATCCCGATCACTCAACCAAACCCGATAGTTTTGGGTGTTAAAATGGTGTTCAACATCAAATTTCTTCTCATCACTGAAAAGGAGGGTTGGTAGCGTGCCATCCTGAATGCGAGAAAGAAAAGTCTACGATCTTTGGAGTCGTTTATCAACAAGTTGAGCAGAAAGGTGGTGTTTCTTGACATGGTTGAATGGAGACATCTTCAGGGCCTTTCGGAGTACAGTTGACATGGTGCCATACGACATTCTCGACTTTTTAGTCAGATTCTGGATGGATCTCTTAGGATTCCTCCTGATCTTTTCTCTGATGGATTTAACAAGCTAAAGGGTTCTAGCTGTTCGGGGGTGGCCTTTCCCTGGCCAATTCTGAATGTCTCCAGTCTCCTCAAAATGTTTTAAAGTCCTCCACACCAGCATTCTCCTCACTTTCCGACCCTTACAGATATCCTTCCTGGACTTTCCTGCTTTAAATAGCTCAACAATTGCAGTCCGCTTGTCTAAAATGCAATTCATGGTTATATTCTGGTATCTGAAATATAAAGGTTCATGAGTAAGTGTCAAACATAGAGGAATACCGATAAAAATGATTAAAATTATAGTCAGAAATATAATGTAACGCTAGTATTGATGACCCTGTATATAGACTATATTGAAGACCCTGTATATGGACTATATTGAAGACCCTGTATATGGACTATATTGAAGACATAAACAGATCTTAATATATATAAAGAGAAGTATAATAATTAGCCAACCTACAGGCTGATAAACTCAGTTAAAAGCGAAATTAGCCTAGCTAGTAAGTCTATCATCAGAGAATTTGTTAATGTTATAAAAATGACAGCTAATCTTAATTTGTGGGGAAATACAAGATCAGTCCAGAAACCAGATGCAGTTTCACCTATTGGACATTCTGTATTTTTCTCTGAGATGTAGTTGAATTTTTCTTAATAGACACTCTGAAAACAACTTCCATCCCCAGGACATTCATTCGGTTTCCATAGAGATGGTGGATTATGCCTATCGCGGAACTATAATGGATGCACATTAGACAGACGCAGGAAAGATTTAATTAAGATTTTCAAGAGGCTAGGTTTACAGATAACAACAATGACTAATTTATATGAAGTAGACTTCTTAGATACAATACTAAATCTAGAGAAAAACTATATAAGGCTTTCCATAAACTAAATGAGAAACTTAAATACATAAATCAAGGGATATGCTATCCACCCACAGTGTTAAAAAATAGGATAGCTAATATCAGCAAAAGAATAGCAAAATGCTCTTTTAAAGCGGAGTTCGAACAGGCAGCGCAATATAATAATAACACATTCTATACAAGTGGATTTATTGAGAACATAAAATTCCAACATACTCAGAATCAACAAAAAATAAAACAAGAAATAGGAGGTGGGATAAAATTTAATTACCACCCTCATTTTCGTTTAATATTAAACTAGGGTAGGGCATGTATTCCTTAGGCTACCGAATAAGAATTTCCCACAAAAAACATAGACCACATGAAATTTTTAATAGCAAGAGTGTGAAAGTTAGGTAGTCGACACCACCATCGATTAAGTTCATAATCTCTTGAGAACAAAAAAGATAGTAAACTCAGGCCGTTTTTACAAGTCCAAAATGGAGTGACCACTAGGAGGTGATTGTAAGGCTAAACCGCTTGTATACGAAGTAACCATTATTGACCAATCTAAAATCGTCTCTGAAAAATACATTGGAATGAGGTAAGGTTCATTTAAACAAAGATTTTATTCATATATGAGCTCTTTTTATTACAACTGTTTATCTTAAAAATATGGAGGGATACAATTTAAGGTTTCTATTAGTATAGTGTATCATTTTTCCTTAGACGTCTGGATAAGCATCCCCCATTAAAACATAAACTACATTTTAATTTTTAAATATTAATTAAAATTTTTTAAATTAAAATTTTTATTTTAGTTTTACATTTTACTTTTTCTTAAATTTTATTTCAAATTTAATTTAAATGTATTGTAAGTTTAATTTTAAATTTTAAATTTGTCCTATCTGATGGATTAGTTATTTTAGAAAAAAAATCGAGGAGTATATTTAAAATTTAAATCAGATAGGTTTCTTCAGACTATATAAATGAAATTTACACTTGGCCTATATTAGAGTAGGCTATTGAAAGATAATATAAGCATGGGTAATATAATCCATAGAGAAGAAAAATAAAGTTAAATACAGTATTATATAGATAGATATAATTATTATGCGTTCAAATAAGGTTTGGAAATTTGTCATATTTAGAAAGTTGTGTCATTTAGAGTAAATTACGAATTAGTTAAGATAAAAACGATTTCGTTTCAGACAAGAACAAGTTTTTAAGTTGATGAATTAATAAACCGTTTTATTTATAGGTGACACTATAAATAGTTCATATATCAAATTTTTAACACCAGAGCAGTTTAAAAATATTCCAGTTCTCTCTTTTCTTTTTGATTCTTTTTCATTTTTTCATTTTTTTCTTTGGTGTTCAAAATATTAAACGGACAATATTTAAAAATTTAATATTTTGCAATTTAAGGGTTAAAAAACAAACGGGATTTGCACGTGTTTGTGTCTGTTTACATTTTACATTATAAACAGATGATAAAGATCGACTGAGGAGGCTTCATACACGGATCTTAAAAAGTTCGTTATCATCAGGTTATCTAAACTTTCAGTACGTATATATACTAGCATGAAGGCCCGACGTTGCCCGGGACTGAATGATGATCAGCGAATATTTTACACTCTTATATTTTTATTGTCATCGAAATCCGTGAAATCGCCCGGGAGGAAGCTTGACATGCCTCCATGCAATGACTTAGTTAAAAAATATTTACTGTTCTTCCATTGCACTCTAGAGAACCTACTGTTTCTTTCATAAAATGTTTCTATATAAACTTCCTTCCATGAAACGAAAAAAAGAACATGAAGTGCAGGGTTTAAACTTACAGAACACATCCTGCGAAAAAAAAACCCCCAAAAACACGTAAATTTTTAAGTCTCTTTCTTTACAGTTAATGAAAAAAAAAAAAGAAATTTATACGCAGTTCGAATTTACAGACCAGGTAATGTAAAAAAAAAATGGAAACACGCTATTAACTTATACACGGTAGAATTTTCACGGCCCGTTGTTCTATCATTGTTCCTAAGCGACGACATGGAAAAACGACTTTAATGATGATAAATAAATTTAAATAAAATTTCGATTACCGATTATCAGTAATTATCGGGGGTGTTATGAGACAAAACTTAACTAAGACCAGGCCATGCCAGGCCAGGCTTATACACCGAAAGTATTCTCTAAATTTTAAAGGAAATCTGTTCAGCTGTTTCGGAGTCTATAAGGAACTAACTCACACATATAAAGTTGCATTTATATAATTGTAGAGATATCAGCAATACATGATAATAGACTTTATTTTTTACTGCTGTCACATCTTCCAACTCCACATGTTGTTGACAAAATATATAGTAAGCTAGATGTGTAACCGTTTTAGACTAAAGACGCCATAATTTTATTGAAAATTCACTTCCTTAAATAGTCTTTTAAAATGCAATGATCTATTATTCACATACTAGCTATTCGGGAAATAAAAGCTTAAACTTTGTTAAAGTTTATTTCTTAGTAATACTCACCAGTAAAATTAGCGATAGAAAATATAGCAATCTCTCTCGTGAAACCACTACTGTAAAAAGAGAAAACGCCACCCACCATTAAATTTTAAGGCACTTTTCGCAAGATAAAAGAGAGTGCTCTAAACGGTATGCATTATTCAAGTAGAAGATTGCATCTGGTGCAGTAGAATGCTTTTTCAACAACGTCATGGCAATGGCAAAATACCCTTTTTTAAGCTAACGCTACACAAATAAAAGCTCGTAAATGAAAGGCACAAAGAAAACAACAATCTTGTTTTGACAGCGCACCTGACCTGACCTAATTTCCTAATGTGATTTACCTTTGTCTTTATCAGCCTTCTTCACGAGACATTATTCGCTAAAACAATTCTAATAAAATTGACCTTATCTTTCTCTGTTATTGGTTTTTAACTTTTCTTCTGTAAGGAATGTCTATCTATTGCGCGATCCGTTATTGCTTCAGAAGAGATAATTATTCCTTTAAAATAAATTATCTGATTAAAAACAGAAAATTATTTTTCCTTTAATATAATTATTAATTAACGAAGCAACAAAAACAGCATATTAATTCAATCCGACTTGAAATCTAATGAACACTCAGAAAAAAATGTCTCCGTTTTAAGCAAACTTATATAAGTACATTCCTACTGATTTTATATCTTAATTAGTTTTGCATACTATTCTTGTGAAATACCAGGTCCAGTAAAACTTTGTATATATATATATATATATATATATATATATATATATATATATATATATATATATATATATATACATATATATATATGTATACATATATATATATATATATGTATATATATTTATATATATATATGTGTGTGTGTGTGAGAGAGAGAGAGGTGCGTGCGCGCGTGTGTGGTATTAGTGGTCTGTTAAGGCCACAGAGGAGACAACCGACGCAGCAAAACCGACAAATGTAGGGGAGAAAACCAAGCAGCAAAACAGAAGGTTCATGCCAGGACACTCTATATACAATTTAGGGATGGGATGATTCCAATATTTTTCCGCTTCCGATATAATTACTGATTCCGTAGTAGATTCCCGATTCCGGTACAATTCCGATTCCGATTCTGATTCTTTATAAATATCTAAATATTCACTATAGACTTGTTATTATTCACCATTACCGTAAAAACGCATGAAAATGTGCAGATGTTTTCTCAAACGTAACAATATACATGTGAGAGATGATCTATGGATGTTCGCTTTACTAATAGTTTAAAATCAATAGATATTCATTATTTTAGTATTATTATCAGCAGTAGAAAAAATTTTCTTTACAGCAAATCAAATCAAAAAAACAATTTGAAGAATAGTTTTTGGCATTGGAAAATAGGCACCCGTTTTTCCAATTACGATACCGATTCCGATACTCTAAAAGTTCCGACTTTTTCGATTCCCGATTCCTATTCCGATTAATTGTCCTAACACCAATACAAATGTAGACATATTTAGGAATATTTTATGGGTTTTAAGAATATATCTTTTTATAATTTTTTAATGAAATTTTAAACACGAAATAGAATAAAAATTTTGAAAAAGCTTGCAAATTTTCATGTAGTTTCGTAACATAGAACCAAAGATACGAGCATTGCAATATTCGATTTGGCTATCAGTATATATATATATATATATACCACTTTTTTGGTAAGTTTATAAGTTCAAAATCTCGGCGACAATTATTCAGATGTTTTCAAATGTGGACTTGTTGCAAAGCTAAAGACCTGAACTATGTAATTAGCTCTGTGACATTTGCCCTTAACGTCGTACAATATTGCTTTAAACAGCGGGGATCACTTTTCTATATAAATCAACGTAAAATCAGCACCCATTATGGCTAACATTTTTTGGGGTCTGTTTCTTTTTGGAGTGGTATTTATTTTAACTTGGTATACTAACACAATACTCACCTTCTTGTTTTCATTAGGTTTTGGGGTGTGCTGAAAACGAATATCGCATTGAAATTTCCGCAAAACAGAATTTTTCCGGGTATTAAGCAAAAATATACCAGTTTGCGCGTACAATAATGACCACCACTTATAACATAAATAATTACATTGCTTAATATTCGGAAAAATACTTATTTTAATGCGATATTCATTTTCAGCATACCCATGAACTTAGAGAAAACAAGTTTTTTAAGGTAGGATTTGTGTTGGTCTACCAGGAAACAATTTCAAAATAAACATAACCTAAAAAAATAACAGAAGCGCCCCCACTAAAAGATGGCTATAAAGTGGATGTTAATTTTAAGTAAAGTTAATATGGAAAACTGATCCCCCAACTTTATAAACTATCATTTTTTATCTTAGAAACCACTGGTTTCCGACGCTCTTAACTGTTATTTTCGTTTACAGCACCCTCAAAACCTAAAAACGTGGGAATTTTACAGATATTTTGTGGATGGAAAGATATTGCACCTTTACAAATATTTCGATCATAGTTATGTGTTTTCCTAATTTTGCATATAAATTACAAAATATCTGATATTTCCTCCAAACTTTGGCTTTGCTGGAGAGGAGACTAAAACCTGTTATTATGGTTTCAAATGATTTGAAATAAAAGTGATATCTCCCCTCTTAGCTTTTCATACAAGTAAATTTAACAATGTATAAGAATTATTTGATATTGGAGATATTCATAACCGTACTCTATTTCCAAAAAAAAAGGGAGGCTATAATGGCCATTATGGTTGACTATTTAAAAAAAAAACTGATTACATATAATGATAGAAGATGTATCGAGACACAGGAATGAGTATGTTTGATCTGACAGAACGGTGGTTCATTAAAATTGTGGGGTCTGAGTTCGCGCCTGGTCCACAAAGTATGGAAAAAAAAAACATTTGCAGGTGTTTTTGATATAGATGCACATAAGAATAATTTGATAAGTATGTTTTAACTTAAATAGGGATAGTATAATAAAATTGTGGGGATCTGCGTCCGCGCCTGGCCTCCATAGAATCGAAATAAGCACAAACTTTAATAAAAACTTTTCATATCTATCTGCGTAAGTATACTTTGATAATTATGTTTCAGCTTAAAGAAATATGGTATAATAAAATTATGGGGCGTTCGTTCGCACCTGCCCTCCATAGAATGGAAATATGTCACAAAGTTTTACGAGGGTTTTTTTTTTTAATATAGATCCACAGAATATTTTGATAAGTGTTTCAGTGTGAACAGGTATGGTATAATAAATTATGGGGTGTATCTATTTTATTTTTACTTTCATCGTATTTTGCTTTGGTTTTGACACCCCAAAATTCGAATCTATCTCTTTACAATACATTCTTTTTATAACCTACCATATTTTCATATATCAGAGTCCCTTTTCTGTAGGCGGTTTTTGAACCCAGTAAACGACGGGTACTTTTGCTAGTATATATATATATATATATATATATATATATATATATATATATATATATATATATATATAATCCGTGCCAGAATTATATGCAAATCGATATTTTTATTCTAACTCCGACAGTTTTCAATGAAAATTTGTGAAATTGAATGAATTAGAGAAAATCTCTTTCGAACTCTTTCGGTTATCAAATAATCAGGAGAAAAGTAAAATATTTAATTTAGCGAAAATAAAGAACAATCAAGGGAATTCTTGTTATATTTAAGGTGCCGAAGCCGATCAAAATAAAGAATTCAATCTAATAAACAAGTATAATGCGATTGAAATTGCACCGCTTTGGTGGGCAGAAGGTAAATTCCCCAAAGAAGTTTAACGTTTTTATCAATATATATATATATATATATATATATATATATATATATATATATATATATATATATATATATATATATATATATTATATATATATATATATATATATATATATATATATATATATATATATATATATATACATGTGTCCCTCAAGAAGCTGACGTATTTTAAATTTATTTAATTTCCACGATATGTAAGTTATGCTTACCAATTTTCACATGTAGGTAGATGAGCCACTCCGTGATTTTTTTTTAGATATAGTAAGATATCATAGTCAACTTATTACAATTTTATTTACACAACTTAATATAGTCTATGTTTTTCACAAAGTTTAATTTTTTTTATGAAAAATAGTGTTTCTCCAATATCCACCATTTTCATTTTCACACTCTTGTGCTCTCTGCAGGGCATTGTCCAGCACATCACTTAATGTTTCAGGGCTTATGACCCTAATTTCTTTCTCTATATTGTTTTTAAGGGCTTTTATTGTGGCTAGTTTGTTTGCGTATACCTGCTCTTTGATGTAATCCTACAGGAAATAAATCTGTACACGTGAGATCTAGCGAGCGGGCAGGCCAATTTATTTCATAGCCACAAGAAATTATTCTGTTGCCGAATATGTCGTGGGGCAGATTTAATGTTTCTAGTGCTCATTGATCGAGAGACCCCAATTTAACTTGATCTCCTTCTTACTCATGTGGATGGATCCTCGGCCACATTCTCTGCTAAACTCTGACGATTCTCATCACTTCTTGCCGTACGAGGTTTACAAGATTTAGAGATGTCACATACAGACCCTTACTCACGAAATAGAGCCACCATAGCTTTTATGGCATTAGGAGTAAGGAAATTTCTTGTGTTGAAGTTTCGTCGGAATTCCCTTTGAACTTCTGATATTGACTCATTAAATCGAAAATACGATTCTACGATAAATATCCGCTCCTCGATAGTATAACGACGCATGATAACCTTGGAAGAGTTACTCTAAATAATCTGAAAGAATACAAGAAGAATATGAAAAATGAAGAAAGTTACAAATTTCTTTTGACCACCAGCTACTTTTGGGACACGCTGTATATATATATATATATATATATATATATATATATATATATATATATATATATATATATATATATATAATGTTAATACATGTACATACACACATACACTTACACGCATATATATGTATATGTATATATATATAATCATATGTATTATTAATATACACACACACATATATATAATGTTAATACATGTACATACACACATACACTTACACACATATATATGTATATGTGTATATATATATAATCATATGTATTATTAATATACACACACATATATATATAATGTTAATACATGTACATACACACATACACTTACACACACATATATATGTATATGTATATATATAATCATATGTATTATTAATATACCCACACGCATATATATAATGTTAATACATGCGCATACACACATACACTTACACACACATATATATGTATATGTATATATATAAGTATATATATTATTAATAGACACACACACACACACACACATATATATATATATATATATATATATATATATATATATATATATATATGGCTTATACGGCTCATGCAAGTGCTAACTCTATTTCTATTTTGCAATTTTAGTTAAGGCCATTTTTGTTGTTTTCATCCATATATAAATGAATTATCTTTTCTCATTATAAACTTTTTAGAATCGGATTATGTAGGTGCTTAGTCTGCGATACGTTAAAATTAATATTTTTTTCTTCCGGGAATTTAAACTGCATTCTTTATTTTTATTTTTGCATTTTTTTATTCAAAGCTTCTTTAGATTATATATTGGGTTTTTAGATATGTATGGCTAGGTTTCCTTCCTCTTATCTATTTACCTTTCTGGTACCTAAAGTACTTAAGCTTTTATGCATTTTTATTCTCATAGCATTTATATGCAAGTTAACATGTCGCAGAATGGATCTTGTGATCTTGAACTTACTTATTAATAGTTTACCTTTATATTTTTTATTTTATTTTATTTATTTTTTATTATTGGAGAACCCATGTATTAAACAGCTGCCCTGTTTTACATCTCCAAAACAACTACATGGTAAGCAGTTGATGATCCCCGTTTTCTATTTACAAAATTTTAGTTAAGCTTTTATCTTTTCATCGTTCTGTAGTTTAATTCTGTTTTAAAATTGAAGACTTTTTCCAAATCGGCTTATGCAAGTGCTAAGTCTATTTCTATTTAACAGTTTTAGTTAAGCCTTTTTTATCCATATATAAATGAATTCTCTTTAGTCATTATAAACGTTTTGGAAGTCGGATTATGTAGGTGCTCAGTCTGCGATAATTTAAAATTAATATTCTTCTTCCGGGAATTTAAACTCTATTCTTTATATTTATTTTTGCATTTTTTTATTCAAAGCTTCTTTAGACTATATATATATATATATATATATATATATATATATATATATATATATATATATATATATCTGTGTGTGTGTTTATCTCCCAAACAACATTCTATTATCGATTAAAACCAAACTAAATCAAATACATTATTCAATACATTATTTTAGCGAATCGTTTTCATGTTCAATACAACATTTTTCATTACCTCCACTTTTGCATCTATTGAGTGTTACTTAGATATTGTCTCGGCTAACGTTTCATAAGCGGTAATAACGTTGACATTATATTTAGTAGTAAAATATAGGGATATTTGCTGGTATACATGAAGATTTGACGACGCCATGTAACCTAAAGTTGTAATTCTGACCCAAGAACACATGACGTAAAAAAGTGTTTTGCTTGTAACATGTAACATGAAATTAATTAGCCGTGTTTAATTTTCCTAGGAAATTTAAAACTTTTATTGCTTTTTCAGGTTGGTGTGAACAGAATTATTTATACAATGAGAACGGTGTTGTTAACGATTGAAAGAATGAGGTCAAACTGGAACTATTTTGCTTTAACCTCGAATTTCTGCGCGTACAACTGTGCGTGTATGTAATTGTGTGAATATATGTTAAGAGTTGGTAGTTGTAAACAGCTGTCAAATTTCCACCGGAAAGAATAAACTACCTTCACATTCTACGAATTACCCTAACGTCAAAAAACGCTACCACAACCTAGGCAACATAACCCTAACATTTACAGAACTGCCTTCATATCAGAAACGGTATTCTGAGATCGTTTGCATTCTAAGAGAAGAATTTTGTAAATACATATTTTTTCTCTCTGAACACATTGTACATTTTCAAAAAATTCCCGTTGCTCGTTTCACTTGTCGCAGCCATTATATTCACGATAAATATAGATTTAGAATGCTTATATTTTGAGACCGTTCGTCTCATTGGTGAAACTTCACTTTGCAAATATCGATAACACATACTTATTGCTATTTTAATAACTGGTAGACGATAGAATGTAGATTTTATTCTCCACACATAAAGAAACATATATTATTCAAATTATTCGGACTGCTGTTCTCGTTTCGTTTGATGTAATCTCTGAGCTTCTAGTATATCGTATAATCAAACGAATCTTTCTCTCAATCTCAGAAGTTTCTATTGAATTGGATAGCATACGCTCGATAAGTCTGTCATGGTAGCATAGAGGTACTAAGAAAATTTAAATTGTGATTTTACTATCATCTGCACCGAACACTGAACAGTTAAACCCCCAGAAAAAGGTCAGTTAAAAGTTAATTTTACTTAGCATTTCATTCGTTAGGGCACAAGTTCTTGTTCAAATAATAGGAATTATCAATGCAACCTATTACATCCAATGAAAGTGACTTTATTCAGATTAAAGTATCATAATACCATTATATTTATTTTAGGTTGGATATTATTATTATATTTATGATTAATGTACACTTTTGTTGTTTTGGTTATTATGGTTTTACATTACAACTGTGCTTTCATTGTTTTTAAAAACAGTTCTCATGGGCTGATGTTTGAATTTAACTTTTTTTATTGTTGTTTTCATGCATAAATATTTTTATTAGTACTAAATGTAGTGAGCAGGCATTCTAATAAAAGTTTAATATCCAAATTAAACTAAAGTTGATTATTGAATTATTAAAGATCTATCGACAAGATATATGTAATTGTTTGTATGGAGATCGAGGTATATATGTGTATTGAGCAGGATACTTAGTTGATGTTATATATATATATATATATATATATATATATATATATATATATATATGTTACTTGTTTATTGTTATATAAACATGCTCACATCCCGCTGCTATTTGTAGCAGCGGGATGTGAGCATGTTTATATAACAATAAACAAGTATTATCAGCTCTTTTTATTGAGCACTATCTAACAACCTCGTTGAATTCATTAGTCCATTACTTTTGAATATAAAAAAAACCCGAGTATATATATATATATATATGTATATATATATATATTTATATATGTGATTACTCATTTTATCACATTAATTAATATACGAAGATATAATTTTATGCGTAAATTTTTAATATTTACTTCAAGAGTGCTCAATACATAGGTAGAGCTATGTATTAAGTTATGAGAATATATATATGCCAAATAAGCTACACAGAATATTCTGCGTTTCATTCCCGTGAGAATAGGCAGGCTGATGCGAAATGTTGCTGTTATCGCGCGTTTATATATATGAACATTCTATTGAGTTGTTTTGTTAGCCAATCAGCTTATTAGTTTTCACCGCCCTCATCCTAATTAACCAATAGGGTGGAGTTTCATGACAACGCCAAATTGACCTCCAGTTAACTTCTTTTCTTTGTGTGTTCATGGGAAGGGGAGACATTCTTTTGTTGTAGTAAGCTGCCCTACTTTCTGCCTGGGTTAGTTGGATATATTATGTTTATTATTAGGATGGGCGCAGTAAGCCGATTAAGAAGGCACTGCTTTATATTTTGATGACCTGATCACACGGTACAGATAACTTCCATAAATCAGCTAAGTCCACCGTTGCTTTAGGTAACGTTTACGGCTAGTGAACTGTTGGCATGCAACAAAAAGTTCGATGCTAAACACTTTATACAGGTTCTGCTTGATTTAATCCCAGTGTGGCTCATCCCAAATTTCTGGGTGTAAGGTATCCTCCCCTGTGTTAGCCTCAACAGAATGACTGTTGCTGGTTCTTTTATTTTGCACAGTTTACAGATGCGCTCACACTTCACAACCCATTCGACGACAGACGGGTCAGAGGTAGATCCATCAAACTTTAGTACTAAACGAATGTCTATTTCGTCATTTTTTTCAATTACCGCTTATCAAAGTTATGGTAAAAAAAAACAATTTCTCGGGTAAATTCGACACACTGCTGTCAAATCGTCCAACTCCACATGTTGTTGACAAAATTTCTAAGTCCAAATCTCGACATATATTTAAATTGACTTGCACGCGACGACGTACTTATCACATCTTCGTCCAACTTGTCTCATGTTCGCTTCATATTCGATTTAATTCACTTGTTATATTAGCATAGGAACGCCAACAATCTGCGTCGATCACATGACCGTCAACCATTATAGCAGCTGGGTGTCGCCATCTTAGACTTTCTTTTCCTTTTTGTACACGACCAGCCATTTGAAGTACAAACACATGCTAGCCAATTAAATTATGAGACAGAACGAAACAAGGTGGCGAACTCACATTATTCACGATATCGTTCTTGTAAAGTTATAATTTTTCTATTATTATTAAATAGTTTCGTGCTTAACAAATAAACATCAAGCTAGTAAATTGTTTGTTTGATACCGTTTGAGATGTCACTCTGATCACACATCAGATATGGGAGTTGTTAGAAAAACAATCTTAAGAATATAACCCATGCTGCGTGGAGTATGTCAGAAAACAAGATACAACTAACCGGCGAACTGACATTAAAATACATTTTTTCAGATGAGTGTTTAATTTGATACATAAATTTTGGATCTTTTTTGTTTGGGATGTTATTGCCTAAGCTCACTTTTCAATTCTTTCCCTAATAATGCTGTAGCAGATATTGAAACGCTTTTTAAAGCACACTTAAGTTTAGCAAGGTTTCTCAAGAAGGTCTTAGATTTTGAAGGAAAGTTAAAGCGATTTTAAAACTGACGTCAGATGGAAAATATGTTTTGCTGACAAAAGCCTATTGTACGAGACGAATCGTTAGCTACAATGAAAAAGCGAGAGTAAAGCAACTCACAAAGTACTTATCTGTTGTCATTGAGAAAGAAGGCTTATGGCATGGTGCGCATATGTGCAGATTTCTGCACGGGATAAATGACACATTAGAGACACATTAGCATCCTCTCCCTGTAATGGAAGAAGTGTTCTCCAAACTAAACAGTGGAACTTATTTTGCAGAATTGTACCTTGTATATGCTTATATACAAATACAATTTGATGAAGATTCAAACATCTTCTCTTTATTAGCAACCATAAGGAATTATTTTATTTTTACCGTCCTCCATTTCAAGTCAAGTAATCTCCTACGACATTTTAACAAAGCATGGGTGCAATGCTCACAGTATTGTGAGAGGTTTCTGCATACATTGATATCATTGCTACAGACGCACCACAAGAAGAACTTCTGACTCGGTTAACTTCTCAGATGAATTGAATTCAACAACATGGATTTTGTAAATTTTTCCAAACTTTTCCGAAATATAGTGGATTTTGGATTTGATAAAATTGTTAAAATAAAGATAACATGCAGGCAATAAAAGATATGGAAGCACTTATTAAAGCCCGATCCTACTCGAGGATAAGGGTTAATGAGTGTACAGTGGTCAAGTGAGCGTGTATTCATCGTTACTACTGGAAATTTAGTAAATCGCATTACTTAAGAGGATGGCTCATTAAGAACTTGTTCACGTTGGACTTGAAGACAACCTTATTGCAGTCAGTAAGAAAGCACTAAATCAAAATATTCCGTAGGCGTGTAGTTCTGAGAAAGAAGCCCGATTCATGAAATCTACGTTTAGGTTTAGGCACAGATAAAGAGTGGCTGCAATTATTACAAGTGGTTTCAACTAGACGAGTGTTTTTCGCGAAAGCCAGGCGGAGGGTGACAACAGATTAGAGCTCAGACTAGCACTTGCCATGAAAATATCTATAAAGCAGAGACAGGCTCGCAGCGTCTCTTCTGTGGGAAAGAGGTTGTAGGGAAGAAAAATGGCCCCCACATGTCTATGAAGTCTATTTTTAACTCTGTCAAGGCAGGATAAGTGGCTTCTAACAACTCCTGCCCTGATGTGGAAACAGTACTCCGTCATTAACGTACTTGGTCCTTTACAGGTAGAGAATTGAATCAGCAGGTAGATATCTACTCCAGCGGTAGATGATCCCACAATTTTCACAGCAGCCTTGCAGCGTACGTGTTCCGTGATTTTATGTACGAATTTCACTTTGCATTAGGAGTAACGGTCAGACCTAGAAGTTTGTTAAAACACGGAGCCTCCCCAAGACAAGAGCCATTCATTTCGATTGATGCGAGACGGGAATCAGAGCATTGATGAGAGAAAGATAGAAGCTTGGCTTTAGATGCATTAAAATTAACCAGACACCTCTTTCTCCATTGCATCATGTGATCAAGATAAGAGGAGAGATAATCAGAGAGAACTTAGTCGTTTCCTGTTATTAGAAGTGTTATCTAGTTAGTATGGTTAGCATAAATATATACAAATTATATAAGATTGTAATTTATGAGATCATTAATGTAGACCAGGAAAAGAGTTGGGCCCAGAACGGATCCCTAAGGTACTCCAGAATTGTGAGCTTCTGATTTCTGACCACCAACCACTACTTTTATTAACCTATCAGAGAAAAATGATTTAAAAACTGAAAAGACATTTAAAAACTGAAAAGACATTTAAAGCTATACCGTAGCTGGAGATTTTGTGAAGGAAATACAGGGTGTTCTGCATAGGGTACAATTAGCTACAAAGTTTTTGGAAAAGAGTTCGTAGAATTACGATCATTTCTAAGATTGGTTCGGCATTATGGTTCTTTTCTTCTTAGAACTGCCCAAATTACGAGGACGTCTTTGTAATCATTTGGAAAAAACGATATTAAACGGAATTAGTACAGCACATGGAAAAAACTATTAAAACATATGTCTTCATTCTAACTGATTTCTTATACACTATGGTTTATTATTAATCATTACTATGGTAAGCAATGCCACAGTCTATGAAATCAGACTAATAACATCCTATATTTGCATAATGGAAGCGCAAAAGCGATTAAAGACTCGCCAAAATCATTGACACCCACTGAGCTGAAATATAACAAAACAGACAGAGAAATTTCTCTATTGCTTATAGTTTCACTTGTTTATGAACCCACCTGTGTCCTCGACACCGACGATCAGTATGCAGGTCTCTTAGACCCTTTTCTCACAACTTGGCAAGAGCTATGTTCATGCTCCGTTCTGTCTCCACTGGGATCTTCCAACCACTCTGTTGTATCAGATAAGATAAAAACGAAATATAATAGGTTCTCAGACTACCTCTCCATCGCACAGTATATCGATACTCTATGGCTGACTGGAATAGCTTCGGTACATTTATATCAGATCTACTTCTGCGTTCTATTAAAAAAAAAGATTTCTCCTCTATAGTATTAGACCAGACAGAATGGTTAATTATAGGTATAGACCGTTTCATACGCCCGAATATGTTCCAGCAAAAACCTAACAGCCAGCCGTGGTTCTCTCAAGAATGTGCTGCTACCATTGCGCACAGAAATCATTTTTTCCATTGCTTCCAACGTTAGACGTACAGAGACTAAAACCGCGTTCAGGACTGCCAGCAACCAATGTGAAAAAGTAATAAAGAAGGCGAGAGAGTTGTATTCTTAGTCCGTCAATTCCAATGTAGCTGAACAGCGGCTTGGTTCCCATCATTTTTGGCAAAGAGCAAACAGAACCCTGAAGAGAAGTGGGTCCTCTATCCTAACTCTCATCAATGGACCTGAGGTAATCTTGTCAGCATCAGACAGAGCCATACTTTTTGCCAATATCTTTGCAGTTATTCTACCCTTTACGACTAAGGCCACAACCCCTCAGTATTAACTCGTGTATCTGAAAACACGCTATCCGACGTACAAATATATGTACGTGAAATTGACAAGCTAATCCAAAACCTTGATTCCAGTAAAGCAACTGGCCCTGATTGCATTCCAATATAGTGCTCAAAAAGCTTCAACCAGAACTAGTGCCCATACTTACAAAGTTATTTATGCTTTGTCTTAAAGAGAAATGCTTCCCAACACCGTGAAAAATCTCATCAGTATGCCCTGTATTTAAGAATTCAGGTGATCGCTTATCTCCCTCTCAGTACAGACCAATAAGTCTGTGTGTGCCATTAGTAAGTTGCTGGAATCTGTGCTGAATTGAGAAGTAGTCAACCAAATCAGAAAAAAAAATTCTTAGTGACATGCAATATGGTTTCCGTTTTGCTAGATCTATAGCAGACGTACTTACAGTAATATCTCATAGGATTAGCGAATCTCCCGACGAAGGCTTCCCCTCTAGAGTAATGTCTTTTGACATATCATAGGCCTTTGATAAGGTATGGCATAACGGTCTACTTCACAAGATCTCCCGCTATAGTATAGCTGGAAATGTCTTCTAAATTAGTTAATAATTTTCCTCTGATAGGTTTATAAGAGTAGTGGTTGATGGACAGAAATCAGAAGCTCTCAGTATTAATGCTGGAGTCCCCTAAGGGTCCATCCTGAGCCAAAATCTCTTCCTGATCTACATCAATGATCTCCCAAACCACATCCTTACATCATTCGTAGACATTTATGCTGACGACACTAGCATTTATGATAGCACATCAACGACTGTAAACGACCACGTTCTTTCTGACTCTCTCTCCTCTGATCTTGAGCATGTAGTACAATGGGAAAAGAGGTGGCTGGTTACTTTTAACACATCTAAACCCAAGCTTCTATTTTTACATCATCGGCGCTTTGATGTCCATCTGTCATCAATTGAAATGAATGGTTCTCGTCTTGGGAAGGCTGTTTTTACAAGTTCCTGAGCTTAACTTCTATTCCTTATCTGAAATGGAACAGGTATATCAACTCCATTGCCCAGGTCGCTGGACAAAATTGTGGAATCCTTCTACCGTTCCAGTAGATATCTCATTCCTTTGCAATTTTCTACCTTTATAAAAGCCAGGTACGGCCAGTGATGGAATATTGCTGCCTCATCTGGACAGAAGCTGCTAGGAGCAGCTTATCCTGTATTGACAGAATTGAAAATAGACTTGTAGCTTAGTGGGGGTGACTTTTCTCTTCTTTGCAACATCTTTCCTACAGAAGAGACGTTGCGAGCCTCTTTGCTTTTTCGTTATTTTCATGGCAAGTGTTCATCTGAACGTTTATGTATGATCCCCCTCGCCAAAATTTCACGAAAAACACTCTTCTAGCCAAAACCACTATCAACAATTTCCCACACTCTTTATCTGTGCCTAAACGTAAAGGGAGATTCCATGAACAAAGTTTCTTCCTTACAACTACACGCCTGTGGAATTCTCTTCCGTTTGCTTGCTTTCCAGCTGACTACAATTTGATTGTCTACAAGTCCAACGTAAACAACTTCTGGATGAACTGTCCCTATAAGTAATCCAATTAAAATATTCCCACTACTAATGTTTACTACACTATAATCACAATGAGTAACGTATACCCATTAACTCTTAACCTCGATTGGCCTCCGGGCCTTGATAAGTGGTGATTCCTGTGTAAAAAGAAAATTAAACACAAACCGCTTACAAAGATGTAAATTACGATATTTCCATAAAGTACCAACCGATCACTTGCCAGGCAGATGCGGTCTCCATATTATTTTCTTTCCCCCTCAAAAAACAAAAAAACAAAACAAAACAAAAACAGTGAAGCACACTATGATTGTTGCTATATCTGTGGAACCAGAAGTTTTCTTAACAGTGATATAATTACCTGCCACTTCGGATATGATTACGGAGGCTGCAGCAGCAGATTCATTAGTACAGTTTCTACATTTTCGTTACACAGCCTGAACAAACTTATCCACTGAGCACTAACTTTAACATCTTTTTTTTCAGCGAAAATCTTCTTTATATGAGAGCAATAGAACCTTCCTTTTTACTGAAAGTGTTATTGTAATATGCAACCTCCGAAACAGTGTTCTTATGTAATTTCATTATAAACAGCAGGATATGAATCTGATAAAAGATTTTACACGTCATTATTATTATAGGCCCAGCATGGACAAGCAGAGCAACCTCATTAAGTTCTGCAAGATATCAACTGGTTACTAAATCTCCTCGAAAAACAATATTTCATTCATGGTCTAACTAAAAGTACTTTCCTCATGAATATGTGTTGATTTTGCAGAAAATAAAAATGGACAACATTACCTAGTATAGGTTGATGCTTAGAGTAAGTGGTCAGACGTCTTACAGATTAAACATACTAACTCGACGAAAACTGGAAAGAACCACCAGTAACTGTCATTAGATTAAAAGTCACTAAAAACTTTAGTTTCAGATGAGTATACTGCATACTGAGTAGCAAGATGTCTGTTCACATTACACTTGAATTTATACATGTCAGTACAGTTTGGAAAGCATATATGATGTTAAATGAGAGATGAGAAATAATAGTTATATATACATGTAGTATATCATCAGAACAATAAGAAAATTAAGAGGAAATTTAATTTAAAAAATGTATGCCATGGCATTTCTAAGCACAATATTTCTTATCATATGAACATAACCATAATAATACAACGTGCAACAATAAAAAGAACTAGTTTAATGACATTTACAAATGAAAGGAGTATAAAACCACAGGATAAAATGATAAAGAGTAATTAAATGTAGGTACAATATATAAGTGTAAATCGGAAGGGTAGTATATATGTAAGTAATATTTGAAAAATACAAGCCACAGTAAAATAATTGAAATCATGCAATAAGAGCTAATAACAAGAGAAGAATAATAGTGAAAATAGAAGAGAAAGCGGAGATGAATGGGGAGATAGAAGCAGTTAATAATAATAATAATAATAATAATAATAATAATAATAATAATAATAATAATAATAATAATAATAATATTGTTTTCTGCTCCCAATGATCGATAATGATGAGTTTTTCTTCTCTTGATAAGTTTAATTTGTTAAATATTTACTCTTTAAGAATATACACACACACACACACACACACACACCCATATATATATATATATATATATATATATATATATATATATATATATATATATATATATATATATATATATACCAGCAGATTTCGTATTTATTATAGTATTATATTGGACCCAGTTGTCATTTAAAATGCTAAAAAAAATCTAACTCGTGCTTCACCACCAAGAATCGACACCAAAAAAATCTAGCTTTCTATTTATTTTTGCCTGTTCCGTTTATTACTGAGCTATAAAGCCATGCATGCTGCAATGCTTAAAATTATAACATGAGCCAAAAGCTACTTTCCTATGCATGTATATTCGTAATGCCGGCGTCTGAAGTTCACCTGGCAAATTTCTTATTTTTTAATGTTCACATGTTTATACAAATTTTTTTCCGGACTAAAACCAAAGTATAAACTTTCGGATGGGTTAAAATACTTTTCACATGCAGTTTCATGTCTTTAGACCTCTAGGAGGAGTTTGGAAGGCAAAATATTTCAAACAAAAATATATACGCAAAGATATTTTTTTATGGAAACATTTTGTCTTTACTATAAACATTTTACACAAATATTAAGCTAGTATAAATCATGTAAAATATCTGCATTAATATAATCACACCTAATAGTAAACGAAATATGATCATCCCATAAGAAAACCGAAAAAACTAATAAATGTTTAAAAGAATATCCAAAATAGATCTTTTACTAGTGAATGTAATTCCATGACATCCATGGCGTTCTATGTTTTGTTTAAACGAATAGACAAAAGGGATTATAATATGAATATAAATACACAATAGTATAAGTATATAGATAGATATAAGGAGAATACTATGATTTGAAAAAGAAGCAAAAGATAATAAAAATTATCAAATTAATTGAAACCATGAAAATTTTAATGTGTTTTTCTAACATGCAAAAATTCTCTTCATGTGAAGATGACTTACTTTATTTACAAATATAACACACACATATGAGAGATAAAAGAGGGGAACTGATAAGAAATACACACGTCGATAATTAGATAAATCTAAACTGGTCACCGATGCATAAAGAAAGACATGGCATCTGAAACCGCCAGGCATTCACGCAGAAAAATAAAAAAAAATCTCAAATCATACTGACTTCTTTCGAAACATCCAATTCTCATGTAGGATTTTGGCACGATGCATAAAGCAACCCGTCAATCGACAGCGCGTTTCACATGTGTCGCAGATGTGTACTGTCCCCATGCTGTTCTTATTCATCGTTACAGTGAATATTTAACTTCTTTATATGGGTTAAAGGTTGGCTCCACACGTCGACTGCTGTTCTACTGTGCTCACACTTGTGATGAGATATTTTGAAAATGTCATCATTTTCGATGCACTAGAATAAGCATTCTAGTCCTCTGCGTGGTTACTATGATATGATAGCTGTCTTTTTATGGTTTCATGGATATATACATTGTGAAATAGAGCGAGAGATCGGTAGAAAGAGTGTTATCTATATCTATGTCTATGTATGTATCTATTTATCTCTCTCTCTCCCTATATACACATGCAGATATATATATATATATATATGTGTGTGTGTGTGTGTGTGTGTGTGTGTGTGTGGCTATCGATATACAGTACTGTTTCGTTGTATCACAACTCATCAATGTAGCTAGACATACTCCTCTTCCCAGAAAACGTCGCTATGACAGTCGGCATCTCTAACCATTTAACCACGAATCAGCCCCGAAATATTTCTCCTCGAGTGTGTATTAAATCTACACCGGCCCGTCGCAACAGTACTCAAACAAACAGTTTGTTTACCAACAAATTAATATTGGACTTCACTTAATTGCTTAAATACCTACCGGGTGAAAATATATTTACAAAGTGCTCAACCCAAAGAGGAGGGGGATTAATAGTCATCCACATATAGTACTGTTTCGTTGTATCACAACTCATCAGTGCGGCTGGACATACACATTTTCCCAGACGTGGATCGAACAACCGTTGCGATGGCATTCAGCATCGGGCCACGGATCCGAATGCACTGTTCATAGCTTTATATGCATATGAATATATATATATTCAAAGGTTTGACTCATGTCTAGGAAACCTACATCTAAGATGTCAAGAGTTTAGACCCAAAAATTGGCGGAGGAGTTTGGTAGACTATGCACATGTCAACTCTTTCAACTTTGACCCTTTGGCAGCCAAATTCTCGCCCTAAACGGAATAAAAATTTGCTGCATATGTAAATACTTTTATGTAAGATTTCAAATTTTAGACCCAAAATTGGCAGAATAGTGCTAGGGACCGAAAAAATAAAATCTTTTGAATTTGCCAGCCAGATATTAA
The DNA here is from genome assembly GCF_053919585.1 of Euprymna scolopes. Classification (NCBI taxonomy): domain Eukaryota; kingdom Metazoa; phylum Mollusca; class Cephalopoda; order Sepiida; family Sepiolidae; genus Euprymna; species Euprymna scolopes. Next base: position 89,656,864 of record NC_136489.1, read on the forward strand.
GCTAAAACCGATTAAAATATTGTCACTATATCTGAATACACTTTATGTAAAGTTTCAAATTTTTAGACAATTAATTGGCTGAATAATTTGGTAGAGACGGTAAAGGTCATTTTTTTTATTTGACCCCAATTTTGAACTCTATACATTTATTGTTTAGAGCTCAAATGAAATTATAAAGTTAGATCCATGCCCAAGCTACCTACATCTAAATTGCTAAAATTTAGACCCAAATTTGGCGGAGAAGTTTGCTAGAGTTTGCAAAGGTCAAATCGTTGAACTTAAACCCATTGATAGCAAAATTTCTGTCCGAAAACAAATTAAAAATATTTTCCCAATCTTAATACCCCTTATGTGAAATCTCGAGTCTATAGACTGAAAATTGGTAGAGTAGTTAGGTAGGGAAATGTACACACATAGACACACACATACACACACACAAACAATTTCACTTATATATATATATATATAGAGAGAGAGAGAGAGAGAGAGATAGGGAGAGTGAGAGAGTGAGAGAGGTAGAGTGAGAGAGAGAGGGAGAGAAATCGTTTTTGTTGTTGCGATTGTTGCCGGGAAAGTTTATACTGCAGGATTATGATAGTGATGTACAAAGAGCATGTTTTTCTTTGAAAATGATTGTAGTGAAAGCAACACTGTTCTATAGAGAAAATAAAAAGCGCACCCAGAGATATGACAGTCGTACTCCATCTTAGAACGGATCTGGGTTTGATATTCGTACATATTTGCATCAGAATTTAGGAATTCTTGGAAGGGTAGAATGATACAATGATTTTTACAGCAGTATTATCAAAAGATACATGTTAGCTTTCAATTACAGGTGAATGCCACTCCTATGAACATATCAAGAATCGCCTTTACAGCGGAGATAAAGTCATTAATTAGAATAAGGAGAATAAGGGAAGTGGTGGTTTTATTTTAGAGGAGTATAAAATGACAAGTTGAAATACTGCCAAAGATAGTTTTACCATCTGTAAACATTGCAACGAATAATGCATTCATGTTAAACGACTAGTCATCAGTTATTTCTTATTTTCTCTTTGACTAGCAGGATGTATACACCGTTTATAAAAATTATGTATAAATTTATGTATAAAAAAGAAATAATTAGACGATGATGACCGCGATTGAATGATAATCAAAGAATGTTTTACTTTCTATTTTTATTGTCAACAAAATTTGCGAAATCGCCAATTCTTCAATTTAATCGATTGATTACTTGCTCTAGTTGGGGGTCACTGTAAATAGCCTAATGTTGATTTTATAAAATACTGTTTCAATATAACAATATAATGACAGGAATTAAAGTTTTAAATGAAAAGGTCAAGTATTATGGATTATTGTGCTTTAAACAAAAACATTCATTTCGAACGCGCCCCGCTAATATCAACGGGTTCGTATGCCTGGCTTTCTGCTTGTGTGGTGATAGTTGTTTAAATTGATGTTTCAAACGAAAAAGTAAAGTATCATGCTTCAATTGTGTTTCAAACAAAAAAAAATTACTTCAACCGCATCGCATCTATATCTAAGGATGTTTGCTGATTTTATATGCCAGGGTTTTCTACTCCTGTGGTAATAAAACTTCTAAAATATATTTGTGATGTTCTGCGGTATAAAGTGCTAACTTTGATCAAAATTGCCTGTTCCTTCTTTTCATCGGATTATATATGTATTTATGTCTGTTTTATATCTATATCTATATCTGTATATGTATATATATATATATATATATATATATATATATATATATATATATATATATGTATATATATATATAAATAAAAAATTCGAGTGTATATATATACATATATGTATATATTTACATAAAAAATTCGAGTATATGTATGTGCATATGTATATAAAACATACATAAATGCATAAATAATTCGAGTGTATATATACATATATATATATATACATAAATAATTCGAGTATATATATATATACATATAATATATATATATATGTATATATATATATATATATATATATATATATATATATATATATATATATATTCAGATGCATCGTATGAGTATCGGCCGAAGAGCGCTTCATAGCGGGACTTAAACCGGACCCTTATTGCCAGGTTTGAAACCGATGGTACCGATGATTTATCTAAATTTTCTGAAAATTAAAATATGAATAGTACACTCTTATTTTTGAATTTGTTTCCTTATAATAAAGCACTCTGTTGGAATCCTTTTTTCCGAAATAAAACTCAGTATATATATAACCTACAGATGCACGTTCCCACACGCATGCATGTACACAGATATACATGCATACACGCATACACATATGCAGACACATATGCTCCCGTTATATACATCTGCAAAGATACATGCCACCACTCCCTCAAGCACATATATGCGCGCAGGCATATACATACGGGTATATAGCGTGACATGCCGTAAATCTGGGCAAGGGTGTCATCCACATATACTTACATACACATTAATAAGCGCCCACGTACCCGGGATAGTGGTCCTAGGTAGCAATGTTTATAGATTTTGGGGAGGAGTTTGGGTAGTTTTTATTGGGATTGAGTGCTGTAGTTATTGTTCTAAGTTGGGGTATTTTTTCTTTTTTTTTTAAAGGTAACCCTCTCCAAACAATTAACAACAAAATAAAAACTAACAATAAATAAACCGAATCAATGCCCCCCCGCCTCCAAACATAAGCGAACACCCAACAGGTCAAGACATACTTACCAAGAAATCATCTCACCAACGAGACGCATAAAAACTTTAACATTAAGACTCGAATTTTAACATAACCCCCTCCTCCAACCCCCACATATTCCCCTTCCCCTCCATGTATCCCTATGCCCTCAGCCACACCAGAAATGAACTTCCCAGACCCTCCCTCACAAGTTCCTTAAACCCCAAAATCAAAAACATTATCGACATACCAAGCGCCCCCTCCCACCTTCCCCCTTGTTCCCTTCCTCTCTTTCTTCCGTGCTCCTCGCCCCCCTGACCTCATTCACTCTTTCACTCTTCTATCCCAAAATAGCGAACATGTCTGTAAAAGTTTGAGGAAGCTACAGACCGCCCAAAAAAAAAACGCCGAGTAGCTGAAACAATAATGTAACTTAACAGAAAGAATCGGTAATAAAAAATAAAACGCATATTTGATTTGCAACAGTATTGAGCACTTTCTTCAGTTTTTATTAATTACCACTTCCACTAAATATATATATATATATATATATATATATATATATATATATATATATATATATATAGTTTTTTTATTTGAAACGCGCACCGCACTTATCTAAGCACTAGAATCATCTTACAGTGATCAATATATGTTTGAACGGATTTAATTGCTTCATCTGTCGTTCAAAGATTACTTAAAAGATTTAAAGTCATTGTTAAACCCCTGCCGAGAATATAAGCAGCGTCGAAATGTACATTTCTTTATGTAGATGTTTTCCTGATGTTTATTTAATTTAACTTATAAAAATTACAAAGCACTAAAAAAGTTTTTGTTGAAATACATTTAAAGTTATTAAATATATATGTGTGTGTATTGGTGTATTTTGTGTGCTTATATTTATGTGTCTACCAGGAGGACGACCCTACGTTTACCATAATTTATTGAAAAATAGCGAATGTTCTTCACGTCCATTATTTTAGTTAGTTTCATACGCCTCCCCTCGGTTATTTGTCTACAACAGTGGTATTACTGTACTAGTACATGCATTGTATTAAACCTATTAGATTTAATAATAATTGCTTCATCTGTCGTTCAAAGATTACTTAAAAGATTTAAAGTCATTGTTAAACCCCTGCCGAGAATATAAGCAGCGTCGAAATGTACATTTCTTTATGTAGATGTTTTCCTGATGTTTATTTAATTTAACTTATAAAAATTACAAAGCACTAAAAAAGTTTTTGTTGAAATACATTTAAAGTTATTAAATATATATGTGTGTGTATTGGTGTATTTTGTGTGCTTATATTTATGTGTCTACCAGGAGGACGACCCTACGTTTACCATAATTTATTGAAAAATAGCGAATGTTCTTCACGTCCATTATTTTAGTTAGTTTTATACGCCTCCCCTCGGTTATTTGTCTACAACAGTGGTATTACTGTACTAGTACATGCATTGTATTAAACCTATTAGATTTAATAAAAAAGCATTATATAATGTCGTGGAATAAAGTTTAGAATGCAAAAGTCAATTATCATGTTTATTCGTGCTCTTAAACGTTAATTTCGAACGAGACCCAGTTTTATCAAATGAATTACTCTAATATTTATGCGTCAGGGCTTGGGAATGTTGGTCAAATGCAGAGTGTTCCTTAAAAAAAAAAACAACAACGAAAAACAACCTTTTTTGACTATCTGTTTTTTTGATACTTAGCGGAAACATATATATATATATATATATATATATATATATATATATATATATATATATATATGTAAAACATATAACGGGCCTCTCTGTAAGTTTTTTAATCCGATGGGCTGTTTCGCTGTCAATAGGGGACGAACTCACATAAACACACCAACGCACACACACGGATACAACATGTTATTCATACATAAGTAGAGATCTGTGTTCTTATGTATATATTCATCATTCAACAGTTGATTACAAACAAATATATTTATGTATTTTATAGTTATATATATTCAAGCACATCTGATTGAATACGACAGAGTTATTCTTTATTCCGTTTTTTCTGCAGTCATATACATGTGTGTGTGTGTGTGTGTTTTAATAAACTATGTTTTTTCTTTCAATTATATTTCACTCTAATGTATACTAACCCCTTTTTAAAGAAGCTCAATGGATGTTTACTCTAACAATAGAGTATATATTAAGAAAAACTGTATAGTTATTACAAAACAAAAATATTCATTTTTAATACAAAATAACTCCTTCAGCATCTACAAATTGTAAAACATTTATTACAAAGCCTCTGTTTATGCGGAAACAATCAGTTATTATGATGTCAATACCGACCCTTTTCTTGCAAATATTTCTCAAAATAATAAGACATTCTTCTCTTAGAAAGAAAACATGTCTGCCAATGTAATATCGAACGATAAAGAAAAGAAAGAATATATGAATAAAGATAGATGCCAGACCAAACAAACCAAACACACGATGTCGAGTATTCTATGAATGTTCCGTTATATCTGAAAATGTATTCTCAATTATTATATCATTTCTCTCTGATAGTTTGATAAGAGTAGTGGTTGATGGGCAGACATCAGAAGCTCACAGTATTAATGCTGGGGTCCCTTAGGGGTCTATTCTGGCTCAATTGTCTTCCTTATCTTCATCAATGATCTCCCAAAAACCTACTTAGATCATTAGTTGTCTTATATGCTACGGCACTACCATCTATGGCAACATATAAATTGCAAAATTATCTCTGATTCTCTCTCCTCTGATCTTGAGCGCGTGGTACAATGAGGGAAGAGGTGGCTGGTTACTTTAAATGCATTTAAAACTAAGCTTCTATCTTTACATCATAAACGCTCTGATCCCCACTTGGCATCAATTGAAATGGATGAAGAAACTTCTGGGCTTAACCTTTACTCCTGATCCTAAATCTGCCAAGGTTGCGGTAAAATAGTGGGATTCTTCTACCGCTCCAGTTGATATCTCACTGCTGATGGAATTCTCTAACTATATAAAAGCCAAGTACCCCCAAGGATGTAGTACTGTTGCTACATCTGGGCAGAAAATGCTAGAAGCAGCTTATTATGCCTTGACAGAGTACAAAATAGACTTCGTAGCTTAGTGGGGGATGCTCTTTTCTCTTGCTTGTCACCTCTTTCCAACATAAGGGACGTGGCGAATCTGTTTTTGTTTGATCGCTATTTTCATGGCATCTGCTCACCTGAGCTCTAATTTCTGGTCTCCACTTATCAATCTGCCACGAGAAACGCCCGTCTAGCTGAAACCACTGTCAATAATTTTCCCCACTCTTATACTGTGCCTAAATCGAAACGTAGATTCCCTGAACACAGCTTCTTTCTCAGAACTGCATGCCTGTGGAACTCTCTTTCGTTTGTCTGTTTTCCACCTGAGTAGAACTTGGTTGTCTTCGAAGACAACATAAAAATATTCTTGATTAACCGCCCCCTTAAGTAATCTAATTCATCTAATTTCCATTACTAAGGATTGCTATGATATTATCCCATTGATTACTCTACATTCAATAACCCTTACGCTTGAGTGGCATCTGGGCCTTTATAACACATGACTTCCTTGTAAAAAAAAACGTATAAAATATCATAGCTTATGTTTAAATGGTAACCGAACACTTGTATATAAAATATGCCGATCTCTGTACAGTTTATTCCGATCGGGCTAAAAAAGGGATATTTTAGGATGCGTCCTTTTGCAAGAGATATTATTTCTCAATACGCCGTTCAGTCCGCTTGTTAAGATTCGGTTAGGAATTGCAGATTCGTCATAAAATGCTACACTTAAATGGGCTCATCTACCTTTTGATTTGTTCAAATTTAATGAGAGAATACGTCCGTCGATCTGACTGGCAGGCTAAGATTCCTTTGTCCGTTATGATTTATTTTTAAATAGAATTCATGCCATAAAATGGGCTATATGAATTGGAATATACATACATATAGAGACAACTTGGTCGCTTACTAGATAGGATAGAACTTGGACGACTACTTGACAATATCCACGATTATCAGAAAAATCTGACATGTGAATACTTTTTTCTATAGGTAAATCCTGAGTAAATATTCAAAATCACATAGTATTCACGGCCCAAATAAGATCTCCTCGGTTAAGGGAACCCCTACAAGCTTTTACGCGAAACTAGCTTGGGTGTCCGGCGTTGCCCGGGTGTTTAGAGGTTTGAGTTCAGAAAAAAAAAGAAGAAAATTGGTAGTAGGCTGGCAGGCTCGAACTCATACCACGAAGGAGTAAAAGAACGTGAAAAAAGTGACGTCTTTGCCGTTGCGCCCATCGCTAAACTTGGAGTAACGATGGTTTAAACTAAAGTTAGTCAATCGAAAAGAGGGGATGACTTTCGAAAATATCGACCAAAAAACCGCTCCTTTCTTGTAGTAAAGTGCCCAGCTAAATGTAAAGGGATTAATGTTTAAGCCAACTAATAGTTACTAATGGTAATTATGCTATCTGAATGGTATTACGCACACATATAGTACATATATATGTATTTGTAGACACACATCACATACACACACACACACACATATATATATATGTGTGTATATATATATATATATATATATATATATATATCCATCACGCTTTCATTCGAGATATTGTTTACGTTTTAAATATGATTTCAGTCGGTGTGTCACATTTCAATCTGGAATACTACATTTAAATATACATCTTAATTGGGAGCATTTTATTTTCCAGGGTATGTTTCTTTCGTCTCTCACAATGTAACCAAAACTTCATATTTATCAGTTAGCTTGGCTTAAATATTAAATGCTATTTTAGTTCACTTATATTTTTTTTAATATTTGTAAATTTCATTTCCTTAATTAACGTGGATATCGAATTGACGCATCTTAAGAGCATCTGCTTTTCTCATATTTTATTTCAGATTTTTTTATATATATTTTTATTTATTTATGTTTTCCTTTGTCCTGAAATTTCAGAGCAAATAAAAAAAAAACAACGTTGTAACTCTTCATCACTAGAAGCATTTCTACAGAAGACAACGGTAATCAGGAAAGCGTGGGAGCTAACAACAGCGACAAGTGGATGACTGGAACAGGCAGGAGAAGGAGAAGGAGAAAAAGAAAACAAAAATACATTTTCGTCTGGAAAAAAGAGTAAAGGGTGGTTATGACAAGGCCCGGAGGGTGGGACGCCTTCAAACAATAAGTAAAATTTAAGAACAAAAAAACGTGTACTTGTATGTAAAATGCGTTCGCATTTTTCTAACACAGGATGTGCGAAAAGTGGAAAGTCATTTTCCGAACGACTTGAATACCATCAGTTTTTGTTTCACACATGTAGCTTTCGTATTTTTGTTGTGCTTGTGTTTTTGTTATTTTTGCTCTTTTCCTGTGTCTTTCCCTTCGTCTTCTCTTCTTTTTATTCTTATTATCATTCCATTTTCTTTTTCTTTTAGCGAGGAAAATCACAATGGATACACGCTATCCGGAAACTAGTCGTGCTTCCGGCGATCTAGACACGCCATTTGATTTTAACTTCGCACATCTTGAAAGAACATTTTCTTCATTCACTATCCTAATATATTTTTATCGTGTCAGTCGGTGTTACGTACGAGCATCTGTATGAATGAATCCTGACTTGTAGTCGTTGATTGGTTGTTCGCTTGTACGACATATCAGTTATTATAAATTCATTTTATGTCGGAACCGGACACATATTTTATATATTACTAGCAAATTACATTTACTGGCGTTTGCAGGTAAAAAAAAGGTACAACGCTAGAACTAATCCATTGAAAGGAACTCACCTACTCAAAAAGAAATGAAACTTTAATTATATAGCGCGTTATTGTAGACGGGCTGATATAGTTTTGTTGTTGTTGTTGTTTTCTGGACTGGTAATTGAGGTTCTCAACAATAAAAAACAATGTTTAAAATCAAATTAACTAACGCAAATAATAATAAATGGACAAAAGCAAGAAAAGTAAGTAAATTCATTATGAAATATCATGGCTTTCGTTGTGTTTCAATTATTGAAAACTTCTAAACAGATTTTTTATGAGCTCGTCTAGAAATAAAGACATTAACCGTGTTAATGAATTAAAATATATACAACAGCAGAAAAAACTTCAATGAAAATAATAATCATTAGATTGAGTGCAACCGTAATAATAATAATAATAATAATAATAATAATAATAATAATAATAATAATAATAATGCTACCGCCAATAGTACTACTACAGATAGAACTAATAAAGAATGATAAGACAGGCTAGATGAAACTATTTTTTTACATAGATATCATCACATATAAAGGGCCTAGTGCTAGGATAATGTTAATGGGCGTATAGTAAACAATGGGACAATATCGTAGTAATCGTTAGTAGTGGAAATTTGGTAAATTGGATTACTTAAGCGGATGATTCATCCAGATTTTTTTTTTATGTTGACTTGAATAACTATCAATTTGTAGTCAGCTGGAAACCAGGAAGAAGAAAGAGATTTACATAGGCGTATAGTTCTAAGAGAGAAACTTTGTTCATGGAATCTACGTTTAGGTTTAGGTACAGATAAAGAGTGGGGAAATTATTGATACTTTTTCAGCTAGAGGGGGGCTTTTCGTGAAAGTTTTGCGAAGGGTGACCATAGATTGGGGATCAGATGAGCACTTACCATAAAATATAACGATAAAGAAAAGACAGGCTCGCCACGTCTCTTCTGTGTGAAAGAGGTTGCAGGAAAGAGAAAAGGACATCTCACACTAGAAGTCAATTTTGAGCTCTCAAGGCAGGATAAGTCTTTCCAGCATATTTGGCAACAGTACTCCATCATTAGACGTACCTGGATTTTATGTAGGTAAACAATTGCATCAGCAGTGAGATATCTACTGGAGCGGAAGAATGATCCCATCATTTTTTCAGCGACCTTGGAAACGGATTTGATATATGGTTCCATTTCAGATCAGGAGAAAAGGTCAAGCCAAGAAGCTTATCAAAACATGTAGTCTTGCCAAGACGAGAGCCATTCATTTGAATTGATGCAAGACAGGGAGCATAGCTTTGATTATATAAAGATAAAAAAAAGTTGGTTTCTATTTACGGAAGTTAAAATCGATAAAATGAAAGAACTGGATTTTATAAAGTAATTGCAATTTTGATTCAATAGTTCGAATCCACGGTCAGGGAAATCTTGCTGCGAGTATCATAAAGAGAAAATAAATAAAGCCGCCGACACCTATTTTTATGTCTAAATATGAAGTTTTTAAACTGTCAATGTTAAACCTAATTCTCGAAGTAAAGTATCGTAACGTGAGCGTTTTAATGTACACTCATACTCTGTGACGAAATAAATACGATATTCTATAAAACCCCTCCTAATATAGCGAAGCCTATGACATTGAAATGAAGAAAACGTCTTTACTTGAGATCAAAAAAGTACAAGAAAAAAGATATCGGTAAAAGATGAGTTAACTCGGAAGTAGCCGAAGCAAATAGTCGATTAGTCTTCGTGTTTCACTCGTGTGTGCACAAAGGCTATGTACAGAATTAACGTCATCTGTTAAGCTCTGTGCAAATAGGCTTGGATCATTTTAGATAAAGATGGCAAAAAATGTGTGTCTCGTAATTTAGCAGGAAAGAAACAATCAGATTTGTTGTTGTGTGTGTTTATGCTATCTTGTTTAGTGTTTGACTGTTCGAACACCCGGGAAACACTGGCGGACAGCTAATGAAATTGGCGAAAGAAGTTGTCATTGTTTTAAAAAACGAAAAAGGAAGAACTAATGTCAAATATTTGCAGAAGAAGCAAACATGTATGGCGCGGTTAGGAAAAGATGCAGTAAATGCATAAAAGGTTCTCGGTCGCTTTGGAGAGAGAAAAGGTTGTAATTATCGTGCTAGCACTCATTATAGGATGTGAATAAAAGTCGTTATAATAACTTGTGATATCAAATGAATGCGAATGATAATAATCGAAAAACCTACATCACATAATGACTAGTAGTGGACCATATATATATTATATGTGGCGCATAATTTTGCAAAATTATACTGCTTTTGTAGAGGGGACTCAATATCATTTTATTACTATATAGATGAGCTTGTTATTTGTGTGTATATCTTTTAGACACACAGTCTGTACACGATTGTGGAGCTGCTATCAATACTAAAACACTGTGTCAGATTGGTTCTGCCAACAGTAATAGATACAGGACTAATTAGTGGTTACAAAGAAATAGGCGAATAGGGCTCTACACTCCTGATATACACTACACAAATAGAGTCTCTAGGATATAATTTTGTTAATTTAAATTAACAGAAAATCAAGTTACGTCTGGGTCAATCTAGTTACGTTGAAGTTTACATAGCCTTGATTTTAGATATTGAAAGACAAGGATCTATTGTCACATGGCTCGAGAGAGTGTAAGTAGAGTAGTCGTTAGTTCTAGTAGAAACTTATAAATACAAATATCATATTTAAAACATATTCTTATAATATATGAGTAAGCAGTAATTGTCTACATCATCTGTCTAGCTCAACAAGTAAGTGATTACCCTTTTGTTTTATACAACTTTTGCTAGAGGTATAAAAAGAACGCAACATCCCTTAGTTTGACATATTCCTAATGTACAGGATAAAACAGATGAGGTAGTGTTAAGAAATTCTCTATTATACATTGTTGACTCCTTCGCTCCGAAAATATTCCGACTTAATGCGATTGTATAATATATTCCGAACGGTTGTAGGAACTTCAGTAATTCATAGAAGTGGGAGATGAGATAGTCGGCAAAAAAGGGCTAGGGTGGGCCAAGAAATATTATTAACAAAGACAAGAGTATCTAAATCTTTGTTCACGTGTTATTCTGTTTACTGAGAGAAGTAACTTTGCTGTTTTAGGAAATTCGTCCTTCCAAGCCTTGCAGTCCTGCCCTCGAGTACAGTTTTTTTGTTGTTTATCATCTAAGATGCCCAGATGATGGGAGAGCCAAGACATTTTTCCCGAGCAGATCGCTTTTCCTGAAGGGTTCTAATGTTTTAAGTTCTATATTTCTGTCCTTGTGTCGCATTTTTCTGCAGGAGAAGTGAGATACCACCGACTGTGGAAAAATATGGATCTCGTTGTTATCGGCTCTGGGATAGGCAGACCTCTTGTCTAACGTTGCCGAGGCAGTGAGTGTCGTGCTAGTGACAGATTCTATTTAATCTCATAATAAGTCTTTGGCAGTTACTACCACTGCTGGATTGTGTGAACCAGTGCTTAATGTTAACACGTTGTTACTATACACTCTCTTAAGCTTCTCTCAAATTATTCACACGCAAAGCATTATGGTATTGCTAGCAGATGTTTCTTCATTAATCGTAAGAGAATCTTAAACTACAATTTTAAATTCTGCATGCCACATTTTATCGATGCCAACTTTTTTTTACTGCTTTTACTAGTTTTGGAAAGTTAATCACATTATTGTTTTGGGCTCAAACTGAATTAGAATGTTTGAACCATGTCCACGGAACCTATATCTAAAATCTCAAGTGTTTAGACTCAAAATTGGCGGACGAGTTTGGTAAGGTTTTCAAAGGTCAAATCGTTGAACTTCGAAAACGTATTTTTAAAAAATTCCTACATCTCAATACCCCCTAGATCAAACCTCGAGTCTGTAAACTTAAAATCGACTGAGTAGTTTTGTAGGAAAATGTACACAGAGAGAGACACACACGCAGAAACTTTCACTTTTATAGATATATAGATAGATTATATTGGACCCAATATATAGTGGTTTCACAGTTTAAAAAGTATTACCAGTGCGATATCGCTGAAAATCGAAACTATAATGTTTAGCTTATGATTTACTTTTCTTCTTTGACGTTAATGACTGAGGTATGAAATCATGTTTACTGCAAGGCTGACAATTCAAACATAAACTAATAGCTATTACGCTATGCATGCATATTCGTAATGTAATCGTTCGACCTTCACCTGGCAAATTCCATTTTTTCAATTATCACACTTTTGCACCGATTTTTTCCGTCTAAAACTTCAACAGAAAGTTTCGCATGGGTTCAAATACCACATATATTAAGTTTCATGTCTGTAGACCAAAAGCTGACAGGGGAGTTTGGTAGGCAATATTTTTAAAACAAATATATATATATATATATATATATATATATATATATATATATATATATATATATATACAAATACATAAATATATGTAGAAAAACGTTTGAGTTTACGATAACTTTATTAGGCAAATATTACGCAAGTATAAATCATGTAGAATATCTGCATGGATATATGTACACGTAATAGTAAAGTAAAGATGATCATTTGATGAGAGAATCCTAAAAACTAATAGGAGATCAATTAAAATGATTGTTTAAAAGAATAGGCAAATAAGTGAGATCTTTTGCATATGAATGAAATTCCGCGACTCATGCATAATAAAGTAGTATTTTGTTTTTTAAATAAATTAAAAAAGGGGTGTTTAATATGAATAGCAATACACAAAATATATATTTTAGGAGTATAGATATATACATAGAGTGTGGAACAATAAATTTGTAGCCGAAAAGAAAATAACAGTACAGACTTGTTTTATAACTTTTATTGAAAAACTTATTTTAATTTACTTTATTATGTAGTAGAACTGGTATCTATCTGTTGTGGCTGCCTTTAGCATTCAATTACCGCCTCGATATCGGTCCGGAACTGAGAGCATGCCTTTTCCACAAGCGCCGGCTGGAGCTCAGCGAATATTCGGCGGATGGCGGCAATCAGGCTTGCTTTGGTGGTGTGAGAAGTCATCTTGGTTATGTTCTAGTCGTATTACCGAACGAAGTAGTCCAGCGGGTTCAGGTCGGGGGAAAGGGGGTCAATGAGAGAAGGGTACAAAGTCGTAGAACTTCTCATGAAGCCAAGCTTTGGGCTCTTTGCACTTGTAGCCCGTGCTGAGTTCTGCTGCCACATCCAAGGCCTGCCTGCGACTACCTAATTGCACCAGAGAATCATCACACTCTTCAGCACATCCAGGTACAATTTAGTGATGACTTTCAGGCCAACTTCGGAGATGTGAGGGGCATGGTGTAGTCCTAACTTGAAACCGCATCAAAGACTATACTCGTAGCGGGAAACTTCGTTGAGATGTGCCCTCAAGCGTTGACTCTCCAGATTTGCATTTTGAGTGTGATGGCAATGATCCTGTTTTCATAACATGAGTTGGACAGTGGCGCATATCCGATTTCGCTCGTTGAGTATTGTGTCACTTTCAGACATGATAGAAGGCTCTTGGGATTTGTACACAACCGCCTAACTACTAGATGGTGTTCAGCAACAAAGAAAACAAGTTTTTACCAAACAGAAATGGAATCATGTTGGGCGACAATTCTTAGTTCCAGCATTTCATTCGATGCTTTGTTTAGCTATCAGGCGTAGCTCACTATCCGTTTGTTTGTTTTGTTTGGGCACTGTTAAGCGATAGGTTGTTTTTTTCTTAATAAGCACTTGATGAAGGATATTTGCGAGGACCGATTTGTAGCCTTGTTGGTAGAAATGCCGACTGTCAACTCGACCGAGTTGCCCATCTAACCGCACTGATGAGATGTGAAACAGCGAAACAGTACTGTATGTGGATGACTATATATATATATATATATATATATATATATATATATATATATATAATTATTTTGGGGGGTACAAAACTGTTTTATAGCTATTAAAACGGAAGACTGAGTTTTCTTTTGTATCAATGGTAAAAAGAACGGAGGGAAAACATTTGACGGAGGTTGAGAAAAAAGTTACACAAATAATGGAGTAGAGTCGGACGACCAGGTTTTGCACTCACTTTTCCAAGTCGAATCGAGGGGTTTCGTTTTGTATAGAGAAACGAATTTAAACAGGTTTGGGGGCGACTAAAATAAAATCAAATTATCGAAATCAAGAAAAAATCGTTATGATAATTGTACAATGAGGGGAAATGCCTTATAGACTAATCGCGCCCAAAGCCAAAAGACAATTCCTCTGATTACAGAGAGAAGGTCTCATTTAACGGACCTGAATAGTCTCCAAGACCTTCAGATGGAAAAAAAATGAGCTTGACTTAGGATAGAAAATGAGTCACTGCTGAAATAAATTGCACATCTCGGGTTTTTAAGCAAATAGTCCATTATAGCAGAACCATACTTATTGCTCAAAATGTCCATTAGTCGGTAGATTTCATTCTGTATTTAACTGGGTACATTTTGTTGGACGCGGCCATCGTTGGTGAATTTTTCCCTTATTGTCTCTACATGAATGTAAATGGGACATTTGGCCGCCATCTTAGTTTTTATTTGAGAAAAATATTTATTTTCCTTTTTATGACGGAGTTAGTCACATCAAGAGGGCACACGTTATTGGACAACGTATTGGTGATCGTTTTTAGTTCTTCAGCCAATTAAGATTGTGAAAAATTATTAGGGCATGATGTGTTTATGTCTTAATCAAATTATACTTTTGTTTGTTAGGACAAAATGAATCCCAACAACGTGTATATATCCATAAGACGGATATTCCGTTAAGACCTAGTCGTTCCATGGTAGAGTCTGCACAACACAAATTGCAAAAAGGGTCTTCAACATTTTACAACCAGTAGTAAATTATTATAGTAACTGCTGCTTAAAAGATATATTTTAGTTTGCTCATTTTAGTGCAAAATTATAGAAAGGTGAGGACGAAACCTGGTCCGCCGACTCTACTCCCTTATTCGTCTAATGTTTCTTTTCTTAACCTGCATCAAACGTTTTTCCCCCGTCCTTCCTTTACCATGGATATAAAAAAACTCAGTCTTCACTTTTTAATAACTATATATATATATATATATATATATATATATATATATATATATTCAATGCCCGAAATTGATCAGGATTAACGAATGTTTCGCACAGCAAATATATTTATCATATTTAATATCGTTTATATTGTTTATTTTTCAATAAAATCGAATGTTAGTGACTTGGTCCACAATAAATTGTAGTATGCACTGCACTGTAGAAAACCTATCATAGATTTTATAAAAATATATAGCTTGAATGAAAATTTAAAATGCAAAAGCCAAGTGGAATGGTTCAGTTGTCGCGAAAGAGTAAAACTCATATTTAACGCACCCCGATCTTATTAACGTTTTTACTATTAATTATATACGTGTGCCAAATAAGGCTGCGTAGTGATGGAACTTCTCAAATGAACTTATGTTAACGTTGCTAAAATATATAACTTTTTTTGTTTTAATTGGAAGTTTCGATACTAATCTAAGGCATTCCGATAACAAATAAACAAAAAAAAACATTCGCAGCCCCACTACATAAAGTATATTCATTAGTAGGGAATTGCAAGCCTTTTTATTATATATATATATATATATATATATATATATATATATATATATATATATATATATATACATATATATATATAGAGAGAGAGAGAGAGAGATAGAGAGAGAGTAAAAGAGAGAGAAAGTGAGTGAGAGAGAGACAATGAGAAGAAAGTTCTTGTTCTATTTAATCATTTTAATTACACTCGTTTAAAAGCAACTATATTCATATCTAGACGTTGAATACTAAATTTAAACAAAGCAAACTCGCACAATTTTCTTATATCAATTCAAGCTAGGCCGATAGCTGCTGAAACAGCTGGCGATATCAACAAAAAGTTTAACCCACTACTGAACGCACACCACAATTGTGGTCTAAAGATTTTGTGGCGACTACGACATTCTTAAAGATGATAAGCGTAATGGTCGGCCATTGGATGTTGACAACGATCAATTAAGAGCCTTAGTGGAAACCAATCCACGTACAACTGTTCGGGCACTTGTTCTGAATGAAGCGTAACGAATACGGCGATTTTCAACTACGTGAGAGAGATTGGAAAAACAAAAAAAAACTTGATAAATAACTGCCATACGAATGGAACGACAAGCAAAAAAGCTCCGCTATGAAATGTCATGTGCCCCACTTTTATTATCGTCGCTAGATAAGATTCTGATTTGCGCTGAAGAAATGGATTGTTTGCGAAAAGTAGCGACGAACAACTCAGTCCTTAAACGCTGATGAAGCTTCACGGCAGTTCAAGAAGCCATAGTTGCAACAGAAGAGAGCCAGCCTGACTGTTTGGTGGTCTGCGACTGGTCTCATCGATTAGACTTTTTTTAATGCAGGCAGAACCATTACAGCGGAAAAGCCATGTCAATAAATTGATGAAATTCACCAGAAACTTCAACGACACCCAGCTTTAGTCCAAAAAATGTCCTATTATCCTCCATGACAATGCCCGAACACACGCTGTAAACTAACTCTGAAGAAATTGAACGAATTGGGTTACGAAAATCTGCCCACTATGCCATACTCTCCAGACCTGCCAACTACCACTTTTGCAAGCATCTCGACAGCATCATGCGTGAGAAATGCTTAAAAAAACTTAACGGTATAAAAAACGCCTTCCGTGACTTCAGCGCCACCGGAACAAGAGATGTGTACGTTACTTCATGAATACTTGATTTCTGTTTGCAAAAGTCCACAAAAATGTCTTATTCTGTTGGTGCTTATTTCGATCAATAATTTTTTGTTTGAGATGAGATATGCTTTTCTAAATTTAAAAGTAAAAACTGCAAGAACTTTCCTGTAAACCTGATATATATATATATATATATATGTGTATGTATATATACATATATGCATGCATACATATGTGTGTATATGAAAATATATATATGTACATACATATACATAATATATATATATATTTATATGAAAATATATACGTACCTACATATAATAATAATAATAATAATAATAATAATAATAATATAATTATATATATATATATATATATATATATATTATTTATCAGTGGAGAAAAAAAACGGACTCAATGTGTAGCCAGAGCAGTATATAGGGGATTTCTTACTGTGAGTCCAGAATGAGTTTACATATGGTTTTCGATAGTGAGATATTCTCAAAAGAAGAGGAAATATCCGACTAGCTTCGTCAGAATTCATAGATGGACTGAGTCATAATACCAAATAAGAATGGAAAAATCTTAGCAGATGAAGCGGAGTTAGATAAGAAGGGGGTGGAAGGGAGAGGGCGTTGGAATTTAAAGTAGTAGGAGTGTATATAATAAGAGGGGGTTATTATTAAATATTAATTATGTGTTAATGTTTATAGACGCTCTTCTAGTTTATAACGGTTTAAAATTTATAGACGCTATTCTTATTTATAACGGCATAAGTTTAAGCGGCAGTTAGCAGTTAATTTAATGGATCCCCATGGCAACAGGTTGCAGAGTCAGTGTTGGTCGGCGTGGTGTGTTGGGAGGAGGAAAAACAGGTTACATATAGGGTTTAAAGTGATAGTGAGAGTTGTAGCCGAGCGGGGAGAGATTGAAAAATATTTATTGTTTTTTATTTATTATTTATTAATTTTTGAATTGTGTTTGGGGTGGTTGGACATAGGGCGTCTATAAAGATTATACTATAAAGAAAAGCGTCTATAAACATTAACACATCATTAATATTTAATAATACCCCCTCTCTTATTATATACACTCCTACTACTTTAAATTCCAACGTCCCCTCCCTTCCACTCCCCCTTCTTATCTAACTCCCCTTCATCTGCTATGATTTTTCCATTTTTATTTGGTATTTGGTATTATAACTCAGTCCATCTATGAATTCTGACGAAGCTAATCGGATATTTCCTCTTCTTCTGAGAATATTCCCCTAGCGGAAACAATATGTAAACTCATTCTGGACTCACAGTAATAAATTTATATATATATCTATCTATCTATATATATATATATATATATATATATATATATATAATATATGCAAATAAATACCAATTGGTTTATGGATACTAAAATTAATTCAGATATTGTTTTATTTCCTAGATAAGTTGAAATTGAGTTGTCTTTCTTATTTTATTATTTGTCCAAGTTGATAACATCGTATATTTTTGTTTCAAATATTGACAAAAATTTCGTATCGTAGCTTACATAACAAAATAAAAACACTTGCTCACCTTATTCAATGAATAATAATGATCTTACATATCATGAATCAAACAGTGTTATGCATTTTATTCATAGATATAAATTTAATATATATTCAAATCCATACGCTCTTTGTCTTGCCATGCAACTCTATTGATTTTTAATTCAAATACAGGATCTACTTACTATTATTAACTAAAAAATTAATCTGAACATTGACATCATATGTAGTTTTTCAAGATGTGCTTCTGCTGGTTTGATTTAAGTTTTAATAAAATATTGATTCAAAAGTATTTTAGTTTTTATTTAATTTCTAAAATGTTTGATTATCCTCCGGTATACATGCACGCCTTCATAGCGACATATTATTAAGTCTTAATGCTGAGTTTAAGTTTGACACGAGTGTCATGCGCACTTATGAATACTCTTGCAATTCTCAGTTTGTCTCGTTTCGTTGAATGTAACTGCAACTGGGTCGGCATATATTATATATAAGAGCCAATCGAGGATAAAGGCTAATTTAGGCAGAATCACTATCAACTGAAAGGTTAGGGATATTGCGGACCATTGTATGAACTATTTTTATTTATTGTATCACGGTTTAGAACTAGTATATTTTACATTTAATTTGCAGACGATCAAATTGTAATGAGATGGGACGCAAATATGTAAGAATTTATTCCGCCGGTCATCATTCCTTTAGATTGAATCTATGTCTGTGAAAATTCTTCCTGACACTTGACACGATGAGAGAAACAAATAACTGTGCTTTGCCTTTTTACTAGGCATCGTGATTTTACCATAGCTACATTATAAACAGAAACCAACGATTGGAGTAGTTGCATAAGATTTCATCAACAACTCATTGGAGGTGTCTAATGTCTTTCCAACCTAATATACATATACATATATATATATATATATATATATATATATATATATATATATATATATATATATATATATAATTGGTGCTTACACTACCGCAATAAAGTTGAATAATTTGCTGCTGAAATTTCATTATATCTGAGAGCAAACACTATATCTTTATCGATATTTCTAAAAAGTATTTTCGTTTCCGAACTTAGCTAATGTTTTAAAAGGTTAAATATACGACAAAGTCTTCCTGAATTTTAATATGTCCATTATTTGTATTATTCGGACTATTGTTCTCATCTGGAAGACATCTGCACAACGTTTTCCTTAATGTAACCTTCAACCTTATTCAGAGGTATCTTGTCGAAGCCAGGAACCTTTCTGTCGAGTTCGAGAATTTGTCCAAATTGTTCTAACGGAACTCTTAATTTAATCAACGGACTTAGTATGTTCTCTGTCCATCAGTCATGACCGGGTTTCTTTACTAATTTGCAATTATAGTCTTTGTATCCGCCATACTGAAATTTGCATATTAAACATCCAGAAAGAATAAATTATTGGTAAGTTAAAATAGGTCCAATATGTAGAAACACAAGCATTTCATCTGCGTATTTATAAAATTTAGTAATATTTTGTAAATATTACGGGTAACTATTGATAAACCCTACAAATATGTATGAATTGTGCAAATTCGTTTTGTTATTTCTAAGTGTAACAAAGTTTTATCGCTTTATCGATAAGATACAACGTGACTACAATAGATAAATATCAAAGAAATATGGCTCATCCACATTTAGAATGCAACAATTCGAGGACTAATGCCAACATTGTGTTCTGATAAGAAGCAACTGGTTTTCAAAAGCCTTTGATTACAGACTTTATTTACACTTTGTGTTTATTCGATTTGTCCGGATTAACTATCAATAATACTCGAAATATACATTTAAAAATTGAATCTATATGATTAAATGGATTCTTCAGTTCAAGTATTTTGATTGATTGATTAATTAATTAACGATAGCAGATGCAATATTTATTATAATTCTAGATTTTTTCTGTGGTGTAAATGTTCATATAGTTCGAGTTCCATTCGCTTGTTATAAAAGCCGAAGTTCGCCTTAACATAATTTTCTAAAGTATGATCTATTCTAAATAATCTAATAAATCATTGTTGTCGTCAGAGATTTGTAATATTCTAATTATATCTTACTAGGTATTTGTTCCTTATTTATGAAGAAACGTCGATTTGTTGCCCGTCGCTTAAGGTGGAGGTTCATTCTCAGATATTATTTTTATCTCTCCAAAGAGACCTCACGATAGAATTCCATTCGTCTCAGTACCGTTCATTTGATTTTGTTAAGCCTTGCCGTAATGGAAAGCGAACACGTAGTGGTTAAAATTTTCTGTATTACGTTAAATTAAAATGCAGCAATAAAAACGTACAAATCATTCTTTTTGTGTGATCAATCGAAAAAAGGGGTTGCTTTTAAAACACATGTCTGCATGTGCATATCACAAAACATCTATGGGAAAGGCCGTTCACATTTATTTAGCCTAGACTACTAATCCCATATCTACATTCCACAAACGTTTCTATATTTTCCTTTTCTTCTGCCAACTATTATATTCTATCCAACGTTCTCAACCCAAACACCCATCGTTTATGTGAATTCAAAGTCCATCAAATGGTAAAGCCATTAATCTGGAACATTTGGGGCTAATCTAAGATAGCATTTATCATAGAGCCAGATTGTAATCTATGCACTAAACACATTCGACTGATAAGTGTATAAAACAAACATATCTACAAATATATTAATCTTCTAAGAAACTGAAGGATAAAACGGTCGATTATAGCAGAGGATGACTGAAAGGCTCCTTTTAATTTGCTGCTCCAGCGATGTAGGTGAGATGGCGCCGTTGGGTTCCCATGATTACTCCATTTGTCGTTGACCTTCCATTATAATGCAGACTGTTTAACAACCAGGGCATCAAGTATCATTTTTAAAGGCTTTGATATGACTCGATTGAATATTGAACAACGGTCTCCGCGTTCATTAGCAAAGACTATTATACCAAATTGACCGGTCAAGGATAAAAGCTCTGAATTACAAGAGACTAAAAGTAAATTACATGGGATCAGTTACACTGTGTATTTCATCTTTATTCACCTTTTTTTTTACAAAGGAGTCACCATTTATCAAGGCCCAGAGACCACTCGAGGATAAGGGTTAATAAGCATACAGTGGTCAATGGGACAATGTCGTAGCATTGGAAATCTGGTAAATTGGATTACTTAAGGGGAACGGCTCATCAAGAACTTGTTTACTTGAAGACGACCATCTCTAAATAATTGCCTACCAAGATGAAATAGTGCTTCAACTGCCCTTAAAATCTTTATAAAAATACTTGTTCAGGCAAGGAAGACAAATTTAATTATGAATACAGCATTAATAAAAAATAATTCTACATTAATCTATTTTTATAAATAATTATATTTCTTTACAATAAAGATTAAACTATTTATTTCCTACATTTAGTAATACACTATGATACTAGATAGAATATTTATCATTTTAACATATACATTAAATTTTCTTTCTATGAATATTCATCCTAAACAATGATTTTTTTTATGATTATAAACAGCCAGTTATCATATTTAGTTCTAAAAATAACTAAAATAATGTAAGGGAGATAACTCTTATTTAAACTTGAAGATTAAAATAAAAATTGTCTCCCTTACATGACAGTAAAAGCTCATCAGAAAAAAGGAGAAACCAAAAATGCCCAAAACTCAACTCGGAAAATCATGTGCTAAACTACATGAAACCACTTTTTCCTGGCACATATTACGATTAGCGATGTAAGTAAATAATAATGGCATATTTAAGAAGGAAACTCTTGAAGTTGTCAATGCTTCAGAATATAAAATCGTCATATCAATTTTAAGGCAGAAAATAACATTAGCAAAACATTTTGCCGTATTTCCATATTTGCACTGATTTATTCACGATGGCTTCAACATATGTCAATAATAAAATAACAACGAAAATAGCGATCGAACCACAAGAGAATTGAAGAGTGACGTCGGGATGAATTTTCTTTTATTATATTCTGTACGATTTCATGTTATATATATATATATATATATATATATATATATATATATATATATATATTATTTTTCATATGTTCTTTTAGGATCAATTTCTCGATGTGCAAATAATATTGCTGATATTGACAAGGAGACGTAGTTGGATATTGTGAAAGTAAAATTATAAATTAAATCACAAAGTAAATATACATCTACGTATCGTTAAACTAACAGAACAGTACCCATCTACAGAAATATGACACATATATGATCATATAAGTCTATTCACCTACATATATATCACGATAATTTAGAATATATAAATAAAAAAAATATACACTAACACAGACAAGAATATATATATATATATATATATATAAGTGTATAAAAATATGTGTATAACAAGAAATCTACACAGAAATAATCATGTTTCATTTTCGAAGATGGATTTCAGATTAAATTCATGGAGGTATGGTTGTCATATGAAAGCAATGCTTACTCTAGCTAGCTAATCAATAGCTTACTTTAGATTGCTTACACCTCGTGGGTTATGAGCAAACAGTTAATAAAACATGTTAAAAACAGTTTGAAAAAGAGTTAAAAACATATTTAATCTGAAAAGGAAACACTTGATAAGTGGATAGTCCTTAATCCGCGGAATTTCGAAGACATATTTTCCTTCTCATCAGAGGGTAGGAATTAGCAAAATGCGAGATCGGATTTTCCATACAAAAGTATTTGATGAAACTACAAGTAAGTCAAAGATCTTACTTGATAACAAAAAGTGAAGCAGAATTAATATATTGAAGAAAAAGGAGATTACATGTGAATGGATAGACTGGTGAAAGGTAAATTATCCAATGACGGTAAAATCCAAAAATATAACTCCAAGAAAGTTAAAGTTTTTATTATATATATATATATATATATATATATATATATATATATATATATATATATATATATATACTAAAATACCAAATGTTATAGACTATAGACTTTTTACATTCCTGATGTGAAACTCTTAAAAGATGTCGCATTCTTCCTGATTAATCCCTTGTAATCTCTAAAATGGCATCATACATTATGTGTATACATCTAAAAAGATTTATACACGCGCGCACACACCCACATATATGTATTTTTATATATATTTATATATATATATATATATATATATATATATATATACAGATATTATGCCTAAATATTTTATATTTTATCAAAATATTAAAAATTAATGATCGACCAAAGGTTTATTTTAAACGATACTCCGTGTAAAGAATACTGAGTCTATAAATCGATTACTACTTTTTATTTATTTATTTAAATTATATGTACGAAAAATCTACGATGTATACATTTATTTATGAGATAAATAAATCGCTGAGCATGTCATATAATTTAGCGTTTGCTTATAACTCACAGACGTGCACACAAACCCACACATACATATATAAGACACACACACACACACACATATATATATATATATATATATATAAGATTTGTTTCATGTATTTGTTATATATTTTTTATTTTGTTATATATATATATATATATATATATATATATATATATACTACGTGTCTCATGTTGATGTTAATTTGTGGTTATGTTAAAGTTGGATTGGTTTATGTTTGAATTAGATTATTAGTTATGTAAGATTAGATGAAAATAGTTTGATTCGTATTGTGCAGACAGAACCATGCATTTTTAATAAAATGTTAAGTTTCCCGACGTCTTTATTTTTCATTAATATTAAAATTTGAACAAGAATGTATTTTTATGCAACTTACATCTATTATAATGAATTATATACTTTTATTCTTTATTAGTTTTCTATGTAAATAACTAAATTTTAAACTTATGATCTGCTATGTAGTAAAGTTTGTAATGTAAAAATAAATAAATAAACGCGTCCGCATCCAATCATGCGCAGAAAATATTTGACAATTAATTTCATTAAAAATCGCAAATAAGTAAAATAAAATAACGCATACAAATAAATTACCATCGAAACAATATTTGTCGATTCGTCGATATGCACACTAATATAATTATTCTAAGTATTAGGATAGAAAATTCATAAAGTGTCCGCCTTCTGTTTCCGTGTCTCTTTCACCGTTAATCTGTTTTCTATTTTTCTTTTCCTATTTTATTCATAATTTTTTGACAAGTGTTTTTTGTTTTGCTATATATTGCACGTAACAAAGATAAACGAAATATGATACTCATGAGGAATAAATATTCCTATTGACCTTAGTCTATAAAGGATTAAAATAATAGGTAGAAAGAAAATAGTCAACTAAAACATATTTCTCCAAAAATGCTATTATTGGAAAGAGGCTGCAGGATTAAGGAGAAATAATACAGCGAAAAATAATAGTGTATATTAAAAAACAGATTTTTTAATAGCTGGTACGATTGAAGAGACTACTTGCACAAGCCGACAGAATATGCAGAGCGCTCTACAAGTGGCTCAGCCAATTAAAAAGTAACTATCGCGATAAACAAACAAAAAAAAAAAGATACAAAAAAAAACACCCCCCCCCCAAAAAAAAACGCATCATAAGCAGAGGACTTGTGATAAATTGTAAAGCAAGAATAGTTTTAATTTTAATCTTTCTTTGCTATCGTTTCTATCATAAAGTCGACTGAAAGTATTCTTACGGGCTTATTCTGCTCCTCTCAGTTTTTCCCCAACGAAAAAATTGAAATGAAATTTAAAAAAAAACAAAACACGTTGTACCCATCCACTTTAACAAATGTTACACACTTTTCTTGAGAAAACAACAAAACTCTAAACCTTATAAAAAGTATATACCTCATTGAAATTCCCTGAAAATGTGGTGCTATTACAAAAAATCTTAATCAGAAAAATGGTGTTTAGAAAGATGGGTCTTATTCACGAGAAACAGAAATAAAAGGAAATTTAATATATAAACACCATAAAAGATTGGATAGGAATGTTGGTTTCCGTGTATTTAATACAACATAATACATCCTGTAAGATGGGTATTCTAATGAAGTGACACTCAGTGAAAAGAACAATATTCAAGTGGTTCAATCCGCACTTCTTTTTTAAACACTATTGACGATTTGTATTATTTATTTTGATAACACGATTTCCTCTCAAAATGTTAAACATGTACGGACAACTATTAAAAATGGCGTTATTTTGTTAAAAAGGGGCATTTAAGTAAAAATATACTTACATACGCGTACATCACACATATAAACACACACGCACATACGCGCAAACGTGCGTGCACACGCACGCGTGCACACACACACACACACATATATATATATATATATAAATATATATACATATTCAGAAAATTATTGTTAATTTATAATTAAAATTAAATTTTTTTAATTGTTTCACAAGGAAAAACAAACAAAACCAATTGATTTTGTCTGTTCTTCCTTGTGAAACCGATTTTTAATTTTAATTTTAATTTTAATTATAAATTATCAATCATTTTCCTCAATATAAAAATAGCTGTAGGATATATATGCCTATCAAGCTTATTATATATATATATATATATATATATATATATATATATATATATATATATATATATACATCACAACGAACACTGTTTTTTAATAGTATTAATACATTTACTAGTACATCAAAATAAACTCTTCTCTTTAGACTATTGTTCTAATCCCCTTAATATATATAATTATAAAACTTAAATGACCTTAACACAAGTGATGTAACTAACTTTCCGGTTTACGACATCCGGTTGCGCATGCGCGCATAAACATTAGCCCATAACAACGTAAACAAATAAACACAAATCGCTGCTTTTGCAGATTTTGACCAGCGCACTGAAATATAAACGTTATGGTTTCGAAATTATTATTTAACATGTGAAGAGTGGTGGTGGTTTGCAACTATTCTTTATTACAACTATACTGTCGCTAATTTCTTTCAACTAAACAACTTTAAACCATTGACAAATATAAGACAATTGTAGTAAAGCCAAGACTACTACTACTCCTATTACTACTACTGCTACTACTACTACTACTACTCTCTAGCCGTCCCTTTTTCTTTCCTTCCTTCCTTCTTTTTTTATTTTTGTTTACATTTCTAGATACAAAATAGTTGTGAGAGAACGGTGAATTTGTTGACACATTTACTAATCTGTTTCAATATTAGTTTTATTTAATTTTATTTATTTAGCTTTTATATTTTTGATTCAGGCTTTTTCAATTATTATTATTTTTTTTTTTTTAGGTTTTAAGTTTCTATTACTTGGTTGAATGATTCCAATATGTGTTTTTCATTCTTATATTTCTCATCGGTAGATTTTTGCTGCTAAATGACTTTCGTCGGCGTTCGATTCGTAGGAAAATCATGTTTAATTTTCGATTTTGGAGCGATTATTCGAAAAATAGGTAATTTTACACGAATATGGAGGTGATTTTTCATTATAATATACTTTCATAGAAATGTTTCTGTTATGTCAAAAAAGACTATTTTCTTTATGTCACAAGTGTCACGCTCCTACATGAATTCCATAGCTAATATAACATACTGACCCAACGGGTCACGGGTAGTCTAGTATATATATATATATATATATATATATATATATATATATATATATATATATATATATATATATATATAGCAATGCTGATTATGTTCTCGATGTAACGACGAATATCAATAATTTCACTTCTTCCATATCGATTCCGTCTTTGGTGAAACCTTTGGGAGAGTGGAATTTTTTTGCAATGACAACAAAACACAAGTCGACGCTGTCTATAAAATTTAATCAATTAGTCAATATCAGGCAAGATAGAAAGAATTTATTTATACGAGTTTCATTTTTTATCTTGTTTTTCATTTGTAAATACGATAAAGATCTGGGTCAGTGATTGTTTTTAAGATGTTTACAAGAAAAAATATGTCATGTCCGAATATAAGTGCTTCTCACTATATTTCTTTCGCTCTCCCTATTACTCTTGTATTCTGTCTGGCTGTCCCTGTCTCTGTCTCTGTGTGTGTGTGTGTGTCTCTCTCTCTCTCTCTTTATCTTTCTCGCTCTTTCTTTTTTCGGGCCAACGTTTTGGACGTAGCTTTGTTTTCACCTGAATTATGCTTTATATGAAACTAGTAGACTTACACATGGTTGCCTTTATATCAGATATGGCAAACGGAATTAATGAAACTTTACTAATTTGTACATTTTACATTAAGCTAAATAATGAAACTGCTGTTCTACTAATAGGTCATTTTTAAAAGGAAAACAATGAATAAAAAGTTTTATATACTGTTAAGCATAATAAATTACAACATTAATATGCATCTTTATATAATGGAGATAATGTGTCCACATGTACCGGAATCTATGCCGTTATATAATTTACAATTTATCCTAGGTTTTCCCCTTATGTAACGTGTGCTGGTGAAAAATAATTCAAAAAATATATATTTATAGCGTTTACATAATTTATTAAATTTACTTAACTCATGTTCCATATTCGAGATGCTTCTCACCTGTATGCGAACAAAATTCTGCCACTTATTACGTTCTTGAAGTTCTACTGTTGTCAGGATTGTAATGCTAATATCACACTTTATTTAATCCGCCACTACTTTAAAAAATAATGTGGAATCTAGCTATAGATTAATACCAAATCAATTGGACAACAAAGAATTGGTGTTCATACAGTCAATCACAAGAGTGTTTAGCGCATTGATTGTGAATCGAATTTTATAAATTTATAAATGGTAGTTTTTATTTTATGATTAATCTAAAAGTGCATAAAGTCAAATAAAAAAATACCACTGCATTTATTATTTTTCTTTGCTAAATAGTTAATGCTAATAATTAGTTAAATTAAATAGTTAATGCTAATAATTAGTTAAATTAAATAGTTAATGGAAATAGCCATTTGTCTTTTCACGAGTCGAAAAACCTTCGTTGTTTTTCTGTTTTATTTTCGAATTTAACGACAATTTCTGATACTGAAAATTTACAAGAACAAGCAGATTTGAAAGTCCGCGTCACTGTAAGCAATGTAAAAACACTAGTAATTATCCGACAACATACATTTTTTTATATTTTTTTGATTTTTAAAATATGTCATATTGTACAAGTTTGTAAGTTGATTCCAGTTGTTTGTTTATTTATGGTTTGTTTTGTCGAATATAAATCGAGGTTTCGATATTTAAAATAAGTTCGGCAGAAATTAAGTCATTTTTATGGCCTTTAATCTGTTGCGCTTAGGTACCCGTCTTATGTAGTCGTATGAGGACAACAAACCAACCCTTGAGCTTGGTGCAAGTGCATTGTTTAACCGGGGACTGTGGATAAGACACCCCAGGCATTAAAAAAAAAGACAAAGTGCTTCTGTTTAGATGTGCTTGTCTGACCTCACCCTTCCATTTTGAGATTTGATCATATTTTCCTTCGAAGAAAGAATATAAATATTGCGAGTGGCGCCATTCAACATTTAGGGATTTTATCTTGACAATCAATCAACCAGAAACTCAGTAATTTCGGTTACTTTTTATCGGTTGTGCATACGCATTACTTTTTGGTAGTTCAATAAAGTCTGCCCTCTCTGGCCCTGCTGGAGGTGAAACATGCAGAGTGTTGACTGGGCTGTTCAGGCAATCATTAATTAGTTAAAGCATTTTATAGTTGTGGACACGGGATTTAATTTCCCCGCCTTCCACTATTATGACACCATACTTTCCTCAGTTAGATACGAAATAAACATCGTTTCGACGACATTTATGCCAATCGCGTATTAAATCCGACAAGTCGTTAGGCAGAAACTGAACAATTTCGGTTGCGTTTTATCGAGTGGGAAAAGAGATCTGCATGAGTAGTCTTTTGATATCTACTTTCTCAGTCTGTGCTTCCTTTAGAGCGAAGAAAATTTGTTTACGTATTGCTAAAAGCGCAACTACCTGAGAATGCTGACTGGACTGCCTAAGCAATAGTAATTGTCTGTATTTTTGAGATGAGGTGTTTTCATTGATTTAGACTGTCGGATTGACGTCCTCATCTTGGTTGTTATCGTCACAACGTTTCGGTAGTTTTGCCTTCCGGCCTTCATCAGACTCCTAACAAACGGTTCCCCAGTTCGATACAAAACACCTGATGAAGGCCGGAGGGCAAAACGGCCGAAACGTTGGGACGATAACAACCAAGATGAGGGAGTCAGTCCGACAATCTCAATCAATGTCTAAGCAATGTTTAAAATAAAAGATCTCTTCTTTAGCAACGTAGATTTTTCTCTGCACCACTTCCATCTTTGTTCCACATATTCTTGCGGTTGAAACAAAATAAATAAACATTTCATCGGCAATCATTTGCAGACAGGTTGAGTATGAGGTCCTGTGCCAATGAAAGATCTGATCTTGACAATCAATCCGACAAAAACATCGTAATTTTGGTGGAATTTTACTGTCGTATTCGTCGTAAATAGTTCTAGTAACTAAACCTTCCCAGATTTTGTGTCCCTATTTGATGTCGAGTAAAATTATTGCTTACAATCTGAGGCACTCCGACCTGGAAATGCCGACTGGCCTGGAAAATTCTAATAGGGTGGGATCTTCTTATTTTGAGGCGCTGACTTGATTCTTCAAATTTACAAACAAGTGAAACTTTTTCAAGGACGTAGAAGCGCTATTGATTGCATTCATTTTCCATCAAGTGGCGAAAGTAGACGTTACCAGTTTCGGACCTTATATCGATTTTCCCACTCTTTATCTGTGCCAAAACCAAAACGTAGATTCGATGAACAAAGTTCCTTCTTACAGGTGCATGCCTATGTAACTCTGTTCCGTCTGCCTGTTTCCTAACTGACTAAAACTTAGATGTCTTCAAGTCCAACATAAACAAATAGCTGATGAACCGCCCCCATAATTAGACACTTTATCAAATCTCAACAGTAACGTACTGTACACGCAATAACATCCCCGAATGGCTTTCGGGCCTTGCTAAGTAGTGAGCACCTTGTAAAAATATTTAAGTAATCGGTCTGGCAGAAAATGGGGTCTCTCCTTGATCTGTGTCATTCGTCCTGCGTACTCTTAAGAAGATCACTAACTTTAGCTCCAGTAATTGAACTTAAATGTATTGTATCATATCCGAGGCGTCCCAATCGCGGAATGATGCTGCTTCCATAGCTGCACTTACTTCATTCTACCAATTTTACATTTTGTCATTTTGTATGCGATTGAAAGGAGTAAATATCTCTGTTCTCGACAGTCACGGCTTCCGATGCGTATTTCATTGTGTTTGCCTTGATTACTACCGACTTGCGAGGTAACACAATGGACGACGAATCATCCGAGATTACACTGCGACAACACTGGCGACAAATATTTGAAAACTACATCTGATAACTTGGGTTGTGACAACAGCATATTCTTTTCATTGTTTTGACTCTTGAGTATATATCCCTTAATAGTTTATATGGTTTTATATAGACTGATGTGGTTCTCGGTTGATCGACTGTGTCTTACTGTGTCGGATATCTACTTGGAAATCAGAAGAATGAAAATTATATTCTGTTGTCGCAGCCCTACTGATAACACTAACGTTGAAGATTTATTTTGACATTTTCCACAAATTTGATTTGCATAAATAGAAGCAAGGTTTTGAAAGTGTATCCCAAATATGCGAATCAAAAAATGTACTTTAATACATGCAAAGCAACATTTTTTTAGAACGCATGTCGTCTATATTTGACAATCGATAACTAAATTGATAAACAAACATAAAAATGACCAGGATTTTAGTTGTATACGAATACTCGTATTGGAAAAAATCGGATTCATGATTATAGTTGAATTGTTGAACAAACAAAATATTTTAGTGGCATTCCCTGGTTGTTCGTTTGAGTAACTCGTGTAAAGCACCGATTTCTTAAAAAAGCAAACGTATACAGTTAATAAATCTTACTAAAACAAAGTTTTAACGTAAAAAGAGTTGGTTTCAAAGCAAAGTTTAAGACATCAAGTATAACAACGAATGCATATTGTAAGAGAAACCAAGAAAACAAAGAGTTTATCAATTTAGTTTTGTTAATTCAGATAGGAAGTTAGCACAAGCTCATTAAATGTCTTCTTTTCACTGAGAGTGTATCCGGCCATAAATCAGAAGTACCTACCGTGTTCATTCAAAAAGCGTATACATATATGTAAATACGTATATATATATATATATATATATATATATATATATATATATAGTAATGTGATTGATAAATTATTATATATCTAAATTACAACGAGCACTTTTTCTTTCCCTGTATTTTAATTAAACTAGTAATTTTACTATTACATTAAAATACGCTCTGCTCCTTAGACTATTGTTCTAATCTCCTTTTAATTTATATATATATATATATATATATATATATATACACACACACATATATATATATATATATATATATATATATATATATATATATATATATATACCCCTTTTTTCTATTGGCATTTACTTGCTTCCCCATAAAGAAAAATGATACGAGGTCGTTTTAACGGTTCTGCGCTGTGGATGACGTGAGACACTAATAGCAGAAGAGGCTGTTTGGGATCGATGCAAGCTGCCACCTCGTTGACATACGCCCAGTACCGTCCGAGTCCGATGCAATCAGAGAACGCGTGTTTCTGCGTTTTCTCGGTTGGGGTCCTGTAACCCTGACGACCTCACTAGTCCGGCACTTTTGTATGGTGTTGAGGAGCAAAGCGTTTCGGGCCAATTGCCACGTCGTGGAAACTCGAAGTTGGCGCCAAGTTCCACAGATTGCAGATATCCTCCTTCAACAACCATAGCCGCTCGGCGAGAGGGTTGTCGGCGGACCCCCTTACTAGTTCCTTATGAAGATTTTTTCTAGTTAATCCTGAATGGTCGCTGACCCTTTGCAGGTTCCTTAACGCAACCCTACACTCGCTCAAAAACTGCGTATCAATCCACGTTTTTCGACGCGCATCAACGTTGTGGTCGAAGATGAGGTAAGAAAAAGCGGCCTCGAACGAGGGGTTCCACGCAAACTCTTCTCTCAGGATTCGACTGAGGAAACCCAGCCTCTCGGCATCTTGATTAAACCTCAAGTAGGTTATTCCCAAACCTTCCTCACACTGACGTTGAACACAGACCTGTTTGTTAACCCAATGTTTCCCTTTGTCCCAAAGAAGCGAGAACAACTTGGTCTGTAGATAGTGCTCAGGCAAGAGAAGTACAGCCAGTCAATAAGGGATGAGTGGAAAGACATAGGTAACACACCCCTCCGCTACACAAGGATAGTTTCCTTCGAACCCACGCGTCGACCGAGGCTTCCTTTGACATTCCCACCGACTAGCCTCGGTCGAGCTAAAGGGGGCGGGAAGAGAGTTGGCGCCCTCCAACATCCCAACCGCAGATAGGTCACTTTGCTGTTGTTGATTTTGGCACCCGTGGTCTTTTTGTACCTGGTGAACAACTTTGCCACTGCCTCGATGTCTCGGAAGCTCGACACAAAAACGTTGATGTCATCAACGAACGCAGAAACTCTATCCGTCGATCTGCCAGGCAGGGCGATTCCGCGCATAACCGGTCTTGCCTCTTCCTTGGTCAGCACAGAGTAGCGGCTCCAACGGAAGCCCATAAAGCAGGGGAGACAGTCGGCAGCCCTGACGCACGGACTGGAAGATAGCGAAGGATTTCGTACGCTTTTCGGTTATCTGTACCACTGCTGTCAGTGCGCGGTACAGTACCGAGATTCATTTGTGGAAGCCCGGTTAGAATCCGGAAGCCTTCAGAACAGATGCTAGGAAGCAATGATCGACCCTATCCGAAGACTGGTTCAATTAGTCAGCACAGCATCCGTTTTGTCTTCTATCCTTCTCTTTAAGATCGTACGGATCAGGTGCAAATAGTTTTGAATCGATTTCCCCTTTACGGCATAAATCTGCTTTCATTAATAATTCGCCGATGACGACCTGCAGCCGATTCGATAGGACCTTGGCCCAAATCTTTAATTCTGTGTTTAGCAGAGGTATTCGCCTGTAATCATCTAGTTCTTCCCTGCAATCCCTATCCGTTTTCCTCAGCAATGTGATCAATCCCTTGGTGACTTGATTCGGGACGGAAACCCCGTCAAACCAGTGGTTTTATCTGTAAAAATCGGTATCATCATAGGCGATAAAAGACAATTCGTTGGGCATCAAATACAATTCGTTAGGCAGACTACCGAGTATCGGCGATCTTTTTCATCCGTCCTGCTTCAGCAAAGCCAGGACATCCTGTTCAGTTACCATGCCCTCGCAACTAGGCACTTTAGAGTCAGCCAAATAGTCGCCAAATTCGTGGACAGGTAGATCGGGCTGTTGTGTGAAACGCTCATCGAAATGCTTTCGAAATCCCTCACAGATTAATCGAGTCGACCTCATGGTGTGTCCGTCGGGGTGATTGACGCTAGCTATATACTTGTCTGAGCCACGCATAGAAACCTCCCTACGTGTGTCTGCATCAGTTCACGGCTTCATTGGTTACTTTTCTAAGCCTAGCCCTTACTACTTGGACCTTGTAACGCTCGCTAGCCTCGTGTCGAAGGCCCTGCTTAGCTAGTTTCTGACCTACGATATCCCTCAAACTCCCCAAATGTTATTGTAAGTACTAGGGAAGCGTATACTTAAAAGACGTTGTGCACTGCATTAAAGCGGCACTCATCATAGGCGGGTTGAACCGATTTTACTTCGAAGGAGGAAGTTTCATGGGAATATAGAATTCACAAGTAGAACCAGTCGCATGTACATTTCCGTTAGGGAAGCTGACGAGGTTATGATTTTGCAGCCCTTTCAGGAAAGTGACGACGTCTTCCTACATACAGCGTCTTGTGTTCTCAATTTATCACTTATCTGTTACTAGCATGGCTCAATTCTGTTTAACTTCGGTTATCTAACGAGACCGATGTATGGACGTGATAATGGCGTCGTAGAATATGCCTTGATGTAATGTTGATTTGTGTGTATATAATATCAAGGGCCTACTAAGTAAATCGAATTTATCTTTCGTCAATAGGACTAAATCCGTTTTTTTTTATGTTCATTATTTTTTTTTAATTACCCAGATTCAATACTTCTCTTCCCGTCATTTGGAATGAGCAAATTTATTCTCGTGAGCGATTTTAACTATGTATTCATTCACATGTTTAATTGATAAATAATTAATAAGAAATAATAGTTTCCTCTTTAGAATAAAATATTTTCTTGTGATGTCTTTCCGGTGTTGATATTTCGTTTAGGAGCTTTTCTGTTCTGAGTGAAAAACCTTTGAAGCATTCCATCTTTTATATTGACGCGCTTAAAAGAAGTTCGGCACGTAAGTAAAATAGATATAAGCACGAAATGGCTATTGCGACATAGCAAATCCTTTCTAAAATTTTGTTCAGCATATAAACATCCCCATAAGATATTCTGCTGTTTTATATTTAAAAACACGAATTTCATTTCTTGATTCAAATTAGTTTTATTTTTTTCCGATTTTTTCCATTTATATGTAAGTGTACAGGTTGATGCTTTGACGTTTCGGCGTTTCTCCCTAAACTCAATTTAAATATTAATCATCGTGTCAGATTCTTTTTAATATCTAGGTAAAATGGCAATTTAAAAGGTTTAGAAAAGGTGGGCATCACACATTCGGTGATAGTTTCATTTTTATCTATCACGAGGCTTATTATTTAGCCAATAACAAGCCAATGCAGTTTGACAACTTACAGGATGTTGAACTTTGACGTTGTCATAAAAATATCCAGATACGTTGAACTGTTAGGGTAAGTTTGACTTCCTATTTATTCATATGAAAATATTTGATGTATGCATCTGGCGCTAATGTAACTTTACCATCTATGTTAAAGTTCTACCTCAGCAGATAAATGTTTTATAACTTATTAATGTGTTCATAGCATCACCTAGGAAATGTTTCATTTAATATTAAGAACCAAAATACAGAATAGGTTCTTACATATATTTCCAGTGTCAGGCTGTGTTCTTCAGTCTCACGTCTGAATTATGTAATACCCTCTTTATATATATATATATATATATATATATATATATATATATATATACATATGAATTATTTAATACCCTCTTAGATATATATATATATATATATATATATATATATATATATATGTGAATTATGTAATACCCTCTTAGATATATATATATATATATATCTGAATTATGTAATATCCTCTTAGATATATATATATATATATATATATATATATATATTAAATTGTATCAATATGCTTTATTATAAACTCTCTTTAAATTTAAAGTGACTTTATTTGTGTAATCTTGTGTTAACGGAGCCAATAGGGGATTTGAGTATTTGATGTCACGTGTAGTATTATGATGTGAATTTAAATAATTATTTTTCTTTCTTATAATTAGTAAGTGGTTTTGTTTCGATAAGAATGGATCTAGCAAATAATAATAATAATAATAATAATAATAATAA
The DNA here is from genome assembly GCF_053919585.1 of Euprymna scolopes. NCBI lineage: Eukaryota > Metazoa > Mollusca > Cephalopoda > Sepiida > Sepiolidae > Euprymna > Euprymna scolopes. Next base: position 89,693,065 of record NC_136489.1, read on the forward strand.
TAATAATAATAATAATAAAAATAATAATAATAATAATAATGATAATAATAATAATGATAATAATAATAATGATACAATTATTACCTATAATCACCACAATTATTTAAAAATAATCTGTCTAATAACGTGAAAAATTCATTAGATATTTTGTTAGAAATGAATTAAAGAAATAGACATAACCTTATACTTAAGGTATACTCTCATACATAATGCATCGTAATACAAATAATGAAACCTCATATATAAAAAGCCCTATCACTGCATATCATAAACTGTCAGTTTGAAGCGATATGGCAAATAATAATAAATATGAATTAAATAAATGAGAGTATACTGTACATCTAATTCTGGATTTTTTTAATTTCTGAAAATTTACTAACGTGTGCATAATATGAAAACGCTTTGCGTTTCGCAGTCTTAAACCTACTCATTTCTTAGTTAAATACCAGTGGCAAGTGGAGGTTTAGGACGAAGGGAACCAATGCTGAGATAAGCGGAGAGCGCATACATTGCTGGAATTCCAAAATGATCACGCATCTTGTACTAGTTTAACGTTGGTGTTCTGACAACCCTGATTTACCTGTATATAAATCTCTGTCTCTGTTTCTTTCTCTGTCTCTGCCTCTCTCTCTCCCTCTCTCTATCTTTCTCTCTCTCTCTCTCTCTCTCTATATATATATATATATTATATACATATATATATATATAATTACTAACGTTCACATATACCCTGCCATACCTAAATATATGTATTTTAAATGACATCCTGATTGTATTAAAGAAATGTCTTAATTGTATTAGTGACTTGTAACATTTTATAAAAGGAAATGTTGCAGTACGGACACCATATGAGTAGTATCGCGATATAATTGTATGTCTTCAGCAACTGATGAGTATATATAAATTCCACGCTTGTCTATGGATGTGATACAATTATTTAAAATGAATAATAAATGAAAATTCAAACTTTAAGCGACAACAATTTTATGTGGACGAATTTATTTTATCACTTTCCTTACAACTAAACCATGCATTTCAATTAAATATTGTTTTTAACTACTCAAATAGTCAGCACGACCTAAGATAAAAGATGAAGATCCGTCGTAAAAAGTTAATTGTATACAACTAAACTAAAATGTAAAAAGTTAATTGTATACAACTCACCTAAAATGTAAAAAGTTAATTGTATACAACTTAACTAAAATGTAAAAAGTTAATTGTATACAGCTTAACTAAAATGTAAAAAGTTTATTGTATACAACTTAACTAAAATGTAAAAAGTTAATTGTATACAGCTTAACTAAAATGTAAAAAGTTAATTGTATACAGCTTAACTAAAATGTAAAAAGTTAATTGTATAAAACTTAACTAAAATGTAAAAAGTTCATTGTATACAACTTAACTAAAATGTAAAAAGTTAATTGTATACAACTTAATTAAATGTAAAAAGTTAATTGTATACAGCTTAACTAAAATGTAAAAAGTTAATTGTATACAGCTTAACTAAAATGTAAAAAGTTAATTGTATACAACTTAACTAAAATGTAAAAAGTTAATTGTATACAACTTAACTAAAATGTAAAAAGTTAATTGTATACAGCTTGACTAAAATGTAAAAAGTTAATTGTATACAGCTTAACTACAATGTAAAAAGTTAATTGTATACAACTTAACTAAAATGTAAAAAGTTAATTGTATACAGCTTAACTAAAATGTAAAAAGTTAATTGTATACAGCTTGACTAAAATGTTAAAAGTTAATTGTATACAGCTTAACTAAAATGTAAAAAGTTAATTGTATACAGCTTAACTAAAATGTAAAAAGTTAATTGTATACAACTTAACTAAAATGTAAAAAGTTAATTGTATACAACTTAAGTAAATGTAAAAAGTTAATTGTATACAGCTTAACTAAAATGTAAAAAGTTAATTGTATACAGCTTGACTAAAATGTTAAAAGTTAATTGTATACAGCTTAACTAAAATGTAAAAAGTTAATTGTATACAATTAAGTAAAATGTAAAATGTTAATTGTATACAACTAAACTAAAATGTAAAAAGTTAATTGTATACAACTTAACTAAAATGTAAAAAGTTAATTGTATACAACTTAACTAAAATGTAAAAAGTTAATTGTATACAACTTAACTAAAATGTAAAAAGTTAATTGTATACAGCTTAACTAAAATGTAAAGAGTTAATTGTATACAGCTTAACTAAAATGTAAAAAGTTAATTGTATACAGCTTAACTAAAATGTAAAAGGTTAATTGTATACAGCTTAACTAAAATGTAAAAAGTTAATTGTATACAACTTAACTAAAATGTAAAAAGTTAATTGTATACAACTTAACTAAAATGTAAAAAGTTAATTGTATACAGCTTAACTAAAATGTAAAAAGTTAATTGTATACAACTTAACTAAAATGTAAAAAGTTAATTGTATACAACTTAACTAAAATGTAAAAAGTTAATTGTATACAACTTAACTAAAATGTAAAAAGTTAATTGTATACAGCTTAACAAAAATGTAAAAAGTTAATTGTAAACAGCTTAACTAAAATGTAAAAAGTTAATTGTATACAGCTTAACTAAAATGTAAAAAGTTAATTGGATACAACTTAACTAAAATGTAAAAAGTTAATTGTATACAACTTAACTAAAATGCAAAAAGTTAATTGTATACAGCTTAACTAAAATGTAAAAAGTTAATTGTATACAACTGACCTAAAATGTAAAAAGTTAATTGTATACAACTTTACTAAAATGTAAAAAGTTAATTGTATACAGCTTAACTAAAATGTACAAAGTTAATTGTATACAACTTTACTAAAATGTAAAAAGTTAATTGTATACAGCTTAACTAAAATGTAAAAAGTTAATTGTATACAGCTTAACTAAAATGTAAAAAGTTAATTGTATACAACTTAACTAAAATGTAAAAAGTTAATTGTATACTACTTAACTAAAATGTAAAAAGTTAATTGTATACATCTTGACTAAAATGTAAAAAGTTAATTGTATACAGCTTAACTACAATGTAAAAAGTTAATTGTATACAACTTAACTAAAATGTAACAAGTTAATTGTATACAGCTTAACTAAAATGTAAAAAGTTAATTGTATACAGCTTAACTAAAATGTAAAAAGTTAATTGTATACAGCTTAACTAATATGTAATAAGTTAATTGTATACAGCTTAACTAAAATGTAAAAAGTTAATTGTATACAACTTAACTAAAATGTAAAAAATTCATTGTATACAACTTAACTAAAATGTAAAAAGTTAATTGTATACTGCTTAACTAAAATGTAAAAAGTTAATTGTATACAGCTTAACTAAAATGTAAAAAAGTTAATTGTATACAACTTAACTAAAATGTAAAAAGTTAATTGTATACAGCTTGACTAAAATGTAAAAAGTAAATTGTATACAGCTTAACTAAAATGTAAAAAGTTAATTGTATACAGCTTAACTAAAATGTAAAAAGTTAATTGTATACAACTTAACTAAAATGTAAAAAGTTAATTGTATACAACTTAAGTAAATGTAAAAAGTTAATTGTATACAGCTTAACTAAAATGTAAAAAGTTAATTGTATACAGCTTAACTAAAATGTAAAAAGTTAATTGTATACAGCTTAACTAAAATGTAAAAAGTTAATTGTATACAGCTTAACTAATATGTAATAAGTTAATTGTATACAGCTTAACTAAAATGTAAAAAGTTAATTGTATACAACTTAACTAAAATGTAAAAAGTTAATTGTATACAACTTAACTAAAATGTAAAAAGTTAATTGTATACTGCTTAACTAAAATGTAAAAAGTTAATTGTCAACAGCTTAACTAAAATGTAAAAAAGTTAATTGTATACAACTTAACTAAAATGTAAAAAGTTAATTGTATACAGCTTGACTAAAATGTAAAAAGTTAATTGTATACAGCTTAACTAAAATGTAAAAAGTTAATTGTATACAGCTTAACTAAAATGTAAAAAGTTAATTGTATACAACTTAACTAAAATGTAAAAAGTTAATTGTATACAACTTAAGTAAATGTAAAAAGTTAATTGTATACAGCTTAACTAAAATGTAAAAAGTTAATTGTATACAATTAAGTAAAATGTAAAAAGTTAATTGTATACAACTAAACTAAAATGTAAAAAGTTAATTGTATACAACTTTACTAAAATGTAAAAAGTTAATTGTATACAACTTAACTAAAATGTAAAAAGTTAATTGTATACAACTTAACTAAAATGTAAAAAGTTAATTGTATACAGCTTAACTAAAATGTAAAGAGTTAATTGTATACAGCTTAACTAAAATGTAAAAAGTTAATTGTATACAGCTTAACTAAAATGTAAAAAGTTAATTGTATACAGCTTAACTAAAATGTAAAAAGTTAATTGTATACAACTTAACTAAAATGTAAAAAGTTCATTGTATACAACTTAACTAAAATGTAAAAAGTTAATTGTATACAACTTAATTAAATGTAAAAAGTTAATTGTATACAGCTTAACTAAAATGTAAAAAGTTAATTGTATACAGCTTAACTAAAATGTAAAAAGTTAATTGTATACAACTTAACTAAAATGTAAAAAGTTAATTGTATACAACTTAACTAAAATGTAAAAAGTTAATTGTATACAGCTTGACTAAAATGTAAAAAGTTAATTGTATACAGCTTAACTACAATGTAAAAAGTTAATTGTATACAACTTAACTAAAATGTAAAAAGTTAATTGTATACAACTTAACTAAAATGTAAAATAGATGGCAGAATAATAAACTGCACGAGCACTTCTTCCAATTTATTTTGATAGTTTATATAACTAACGGATATATAATATGCAAGAGAAGCAATGCATGAGAGGATAGTAAATAAACCAGGATCATTTACTAAACAAATCACGAAAAATGTAATTATTAGCAAACGGTCTTATAATAACGAAACGCATAAGGCACTCTAACCCCAACACAGCAGTTAATTCCTGGGAGGGTTGTTTGTGATAACAGAACATAGACTATACTTACTCTATCAACCTGAGCAGATCAGTTATCGCGTGGCAGCGTAATATTTTCATAACAGAGCAGATACTGCGGTTTATGCCAAAGAAAGCGTTGAAAAATAGTACATTATTTGGAAATAATAACGTAAATAAAATCGGCCATCAAAAAAAATAATAGTACAGAAAAAAAACTACAAAATGTTTATAATATATAACGAATATATATATATATATATATATATATATATATATATATATATATATTATTCTCTTTTATTTATGCATAATTTCATTTTTTACAAAAATTGAAAAGTTGAACACTATATTCAAGCGGAGATTCTCTAATTTTTCTAAAAATTTCTGCTTGAATACACACACACACACACACACACACACACACACACACACATATATATATTCATTAAAATTCTTGCAGATATGAAAGGAAAATATGCGAAAAATTACTATGTACAAATCATATTCTACATAAGGTTTTCCATGCTATTCTATCTACCGAATAATCTCAGTATTGTGCAGTCGAACAAGGCAGTATAAGAAACATATTTATATTTGCGTACAATAGGTTGTGTGGAGCTAGTAATACCTAACTATGCTTTAGTGACGCTTAATCGACCAACTTCTGTGCCCAAAATGTTGATCGAAGCTATTTATGACGAAACAGATGGCAGTGCATAGCTGAACGACATCTGGAGAGATGGCTCACTACAGAATGCTGTAAAATTGAATGGCTGTTAGTCATGTTTTATAAAGGGAACCGGAAATGAATCTGAAAAATGTCACAACAAAAAGCTTCGAATAAAACAGTTCTTCGCTTTTTCAATACAATACAATCGATACAGAATAAGAAGAAAAACTTTTAAATGTTACAATTTCTGTCTGTGATTGGGGCAGTACAAACGTGATGATCGGCATTTGGTACAAATGCAAAAGGAATCGCCATGTCTATATTAAGCCTACAGACACGAGTATTTCAATCTTATGCAATTATAAGCGTAAAAAGAAATTATAACAGCTGGTTGCAAGTCTCTAACCTAGTCAACTAAGTCAACTTTGGTTCTGCAATCAAAGTTTTTCTCCTCCGTAACTAGAATTTAACCACTTATATGGCAGTGAATTAAGATACTAATGAAGCCATGCAAAGTGGTTTTTCCTAATGTTAACCAGCGAATGAATATATATATATATATATATATATATATATATATATATATATATATATATATATATATATATATATATATATATAATATGCACATTTTCCGGGGGGTACAGAATTTTATAACGGATAAATACAGACCAAAAAGCATAATGAATTTCAAAATAATAATGGGCAGTGATCCTTTGTGAATTTAATAAATCCGTTTCATTTTTGGGGTGTATCTGACTAGATGTAGTCTGTTCATCTGCACAAGTATTGAATAAAAACGGACATGGGGAGGTTCACATAAGTTAAAGGTTAATATAGTTGTTTTGTTTTGGATTGGATTGTAAATTAAGATCCGGGAATAAAGAAATTAGATGCCAAACAGTTATCACTTTTAGAAAAAAAACTTGCACGCTAATATTAAAAAAACAAAACAAAAAAAAACCCCAATTAATTCAAACAATAAATTTTTATTTTGAAAGGTAATTGCCCGCTTACATATGATATTGTGATTAACGCAGATTTCGAATTTATTATTATATTGTATTGGACCTAATATATAGTAATGATTTCAAAAGTTAAAAAAAGAAAACTGACTCGTGCGTCACCACCGAGAATCGAAACCAAAACGTGCAGCTTCCAATAAGTTTTGCCTCTTCCGTAAATCACTAAGCTTTAAGACATATTCGCTGCAAGGCTAATTTTTTAAAATTCAATTTTCACCCCAAACAAGGAAACTTCGAAGTAGGGGGGCTACAATCGGAGACATAAGTTGCAGGGTATTATGAAGGGAGATGAGTGGTAAGTTTACATTACACTTGAACTTTTGTATCTCAATACAGTTGGGAAAGCAGAATCCCGGAAGCGAGTTCCAAAGTTTAGCAATTCTGGGGAAGGAATGATTGGAGTAGAAAGCTACGGATCTCTACTGGATTTAGCTGCTTGTCAGGTTTGTCGGGGGAGTTCACGTCGAGGGAGTACAAGTGCTTGTAGTTTGTCAGAACAATATATAAATTAAAACATTAACCAATAGCTACTACATTATGCATGCATATTGGTAAATTGGCAAATTTCATTTGTTTTTTTTTGTTTGTTTTTTTTTACACTTTTGTACCGATTTTCCCGGGCTAAAACACAAATAAAAAGTTTTGCATACGTTCAAATAACTTTGTCAAACTTTTTGTCAATGGTAAAAACCTGTACTCCAATAGCAATGGCTAATGAGGAATATTTCAGGAAGGCCAGACATGGCGATCTCTGTGTATAATCGCAATTCCTTTATCAGCTTAACAAAAACTGAAACGAATTAAAAAATTATTGATAATCAGATGCGCATGTATTCCATTAAAAAATCAAACATATAGCTTCAAGCACAGATGACACAACAGATTGACAATATTTAGGACTCTTCCCTTCAATTACTTGCTATTGAAATTTCATCAGAATCTTTGATCTTGGAATTTATCTTTGCACACTATATTAAACTTCAAAATTGCCTCTCCATCAATTTAACCTTATTTAGCTTTCTGAAATGGCATTAACATTTCCTGACAAAATAATTGATCACTGTCACCTGATATTATAAAGGAAGGGGTAACCGCTTGCAACTGTACTAAATTAAATAATCACTTAGATTCAAATGATTTCTATGTATTTTTTTTCGAAATGTCACTCTCATTCTGTTATTTGTCGTAACCGGAATCTAAATTTTATTTTGATGCTATTTTATATTACTTTATAAACTCGAAGTATCACTTTGTAAGAATTATATATATATATATATATATATATATATATATATATATATATATATATATATATTATGCTTCAAAAGTGTTACTTCGAGTTTATGACTGAAGAAGATCGAAGGATCGGTCAAAACTATGTGCTTTTGAAGGAAACATTCTTGTTTTTTCAAAGGACTTTTTTGTATTTCTACAAGTCAACACATGGAAAATAAATACAGTAAAGATATAAACATTCATATATTTTTCGTATTGATTTTTTATTCATACATATTTAAATATATATGTATATATATATGTATGTATATATATATATATATATATATATATATATATATATATATAAAGACAGAGAGTTAGAGTCAGATAGAGATAGAGAAAGAGAGAGGAAGAGAGAGGAGGAGAAGGAAAATTCATGATATTTGTAAAATTTCCAAAAAGGTAAAAGATTTTTATGACAAATTTGTGATTCCGTGAGACGAGTATGTGTAAACTTTTCTATAAGAAAATATACGTTTGCATCACGTAGGCACCTTATAAAATAGCAGTCTTTATCCCCATCGCCTAAAGGTAAGTGAAAGGAAGGAGAAGAATTGGTTAGCTTTTTCATAGGTCTAACCGGCTGCATGAGAGTATCACTACACTACACTTCATAAAACCTGATAAAATTCTCCATGCAATTCCTATTTGTTCGTTTACCTTGATATTGACATATAATGACCCACATTAACGTAGAATTTTTCATCCGTTTTTGCTCGCCAGAATTTGTTGTGCAGCCTATGATTAAGTGATCAATAATGTCTCTATTATGCTGATCCAAGTAAGTATATTTTGATCCTCTCTTTTTTATCATGTAAGAGTTATAATATCATCAATTGACATTCGTCTACATCAGCAAGTATTGACCCTTCTCTGTCAGATTTGAATTCTGTAGTGCACAACATTTGCTGTATTTAAACTCTATTTATTTGTACGACTTGTATGTAATAGTTTATTTTCCAATATTTGTTTAGTTTGCTCAATTTTACTCGCTCAGATGTTTAATACAAAATATTACTAACAATAACCAGCGATGTTGCTCTGGTGCTCAAATGAAACCAATTTTTATAAACGTTCAATGATCTCTACTTACGTTAGAAACATGGCGAATTATTATGCTTTCTTGAAACAGCCGTTTACCAACCAACCCGAATCTATCTTTCTTCTACAGAATTTACTGAATAATAAGATTTTCCAAATTTCTGTATTTTCACGCCCTCTACCTGATAGTCTCTATATTTCACCCTCTTTTCAATTATTATTATTATTATTATTATTATTATTATTATTATCATCATCATCATCATCATCATCATCATCATCATCATCATCATCATCATCATCATCATCTACACAAATAATTGAAGTAACTGATTACGGGTAAGGAAAAACTGGTTTTAAAAGTAAATTTCAATGACATTGATACTCCGAAAATTTCCAGCAATCTCCACCACTTCCGATCACTGTTTGAAATATTTCTTTCTTGTGTTATACCTGTTAACATAGATTTCGGTCTATTCAAGAATTATCATGGCGATAAGATTGTTAAAGGCCTGAGTACATCGGGTACAGTTTCAGTGGGTATCTTATTATTGCTCTCCGTCCTTGATTTTTCTTTCATCATTACGACTTTACGACCGCTTGTTTAGTACTAGCTGATGGCATGCAAGTTCTTATGATTTATGGAGATTATTATTATTATTATTATTATTATTATTATTATTATTATTGTTATTATTATTATTATTATTATTATTATTATTATTATTATAAAATTGTTACTATGATTAGTAGTAGACGTAGTAATAGTTGTATTGATGTTCGTAATAGTCGTTTCTTTATTTCTTCCGGTTTTTATGTCTCGGTCTCTATCTGCTTATATTATTCTTCAATATTTGTATTATTTGTATTATAAGTAATATTACCAACGATCTATGTACTCTTTTATCGTCTACTTTTTCGTCTTCGTCTTCTTCTTTGTGTTCTTCTCCTTCTTCTTTGATATCCTCAATAATCTCTGGTCGAACATCGATCAGTTCGTGCAAACCTTCACTTGTCCATCATGGGAAAACATGTTTTTCCATGCAGACAGTCTAAATAGCGACTTAATTGGGTGGCCATTTTCTCTCTCCATCTCCCGCCACGGACGAAGCTTGATCAAAACACACGCATATCTCATTACGTTCATACACAGACCAGAACAATCGCACAATTAGAAAAGTCGTTCCTAAAGACGTGTGCCATTAAAAAATAAACAAAATACCAGTTTTTGCATAGTCCGAATATTTACCAACTTCGAACCGGTACCATGTGAACTATACCACTAGATGAGTGAGCATGTGAAGCTTTGAAATCAATAAGTATTGTCAATAAATCAATAAATAAATGTTGGGTGCATTTGAATGGCTCCTATGTAGCTGGTTATGTGTGTTTGTGTGCATATATGTGCGTTAATGTGAGTTTATCAATGCATGGGTTCGTGATATCTTTGAATATTTAAGGTGCCACTAACCAAAGTTTTTTTGTAAATATTTTAACATAAGTTTCTACAAGTTTAACTTGTTTCCTTTTATGTAATACACCAGCACGCATACGTGTACCAGCAACCAAAAGACAGTCATGAAAATTCTTAAAAATGTTAGATTCTATGCTTTTTGTAATGAAAATGCTATTTAAACGTTTTAGTGTGATAGACCCGCATAAATTCCAAACCCTTTACTTTAGAGTTTTCTAGATACAAGATGATGCCTTACGCTAAAAGATTTTTAGTGTGTATGTTGCTAGGAGGTTAACGACTCATACTGAAAACCTAATGTCCTAAGTTGGAACCCACTTCATAGCACATAAACTCTTTCCTATAACCCACATCTGACCACAAACAATTGATCTAAAAGCCTGCTTATTTAAATGCTTGCTCTTAAAATTTCCTCATTATTGCTAGCGTCTCAATTTGTTTCAGTAAATAAAGACATTCGAATTCAATGTTAACAAATAGCTTGCCGCTAAAATCACCATCTTGATTACACAATATAAATCTAGTTCTTATCACATTAGCCGTTTACGATTGTGTTTAATAATCGTAATGTAAAAGAAAAGACTAATAAAATACTATTATGTCAAGGGATCACCGCTTATCATGGTCAAAAGGCCACTAGAGGATATGAGTTAACAAGTGTCACGTTGCAAGTAAGATACGGTGAGTAGAAGTAAAATAAGAAATCAGACAAAAACTTGTTAGTGAAAAAAACGGCTCAATTAGTTAAAGCTGGATTAAATAACGATCATGTTATAGTCGTTATAATATTTTTCAAACTTGTGTTACAGTCAAACAAAAATGCGCTTAACGAATTTAGCGATGAAAATATTATTTTAAGTGAAGCATTAGAGACTAACGAATACTATTGTTAATGTAACCTTCACAGACTTTTAAAATGATAAAATTTTTCCCGCGGCTTACAGATTGATTGACGGAAAAATTGTAACAAGGAGATAGTTATAAACGTTTTCAAAATACTTTTTTGAATCTGCCCGTCCAGTGATAAACGTTCTGGGTTGCCATTTAGCAAGTGCTAAATTAACAATATTGAACTGTGGACGAAAGGGAGTAAAAGAAGGTTTTTAAAATTGACAGTGATGGGGAATGTTTGTTAAGTGGTTAACATTTGGGAGCAGATCAGAAACGAGTAAACTAACCAAACGGTGAAATAAAGAAAATTGATTTTACATGCCTGATAAATCAAATAAAACGCCTGTTATGAAACGCAAACATGACATACCGACAACAATATATCACTAACTTGATCGTAACACATTTGGGGATTCGTCGAAAAATCGAAATAAGACGCGTCTATTTAATCATCACATTTTTTGAAAAATAATTTCTCTTTCAAACTAAAGCGTGAGAAGAAAAGATGTTGGCCGAGTATCTCATATACATGAGGTCGAATGAAAATAAAAATAAAACCCAAAGAAAACAATGTGCATAAACTAATTATTTAACACATAACATTTTTTCAATGTATATCGCAGAAATATTTCTTATATTCTTGCGTTTTCAACTGAAAGTGTTCCGGTAGTGAATATTTTTAAAAAATAAAACCTACGCAATTTAATGTTTCATATCTGCTGAGCAAACATTGTATACTGTTCTACTGAACGAATGAAACTAAACAATGTTGCCTGTCGAATAACTAATTTAAACGAAACATACAAATCGACAGTAATAAAAAGGGAACTGATAGTAATACCGGCTTTCATAAGAAATCCTCTCAATCATATGTATTTTAATGGAAATCACCCCCAGAAATAACATGAGGAAACGGGATGTAAGCAACTAGGAGGAACACACTCAGCAAAGTGTGAGTCCCTCGTAATAAATGTAATTCTGGAATACGAAGTTGTATTACGATGGTGGATGAAAACAGCGAATCGATAAATTCTCAATGTCATTGTTCTCTGGAGTCTGCGTGTTAACAATCTTCCCAGATTTGCAGTACTCTTTATCCTTACGATAATAATGAAACACATTTTTTATTTATCGCAAGAACCGCTTACCATTGATATCTCACTTGTGACCACATTAACATTCTTCAGAAATTAAGGCGCCATCCAGTCTTAATGCGTTATTATTCAATTAGAAATATTAGTAGTAGTTCCCATAACGCAAACTGACTTGCTACGGTTATCGAGAGAGAAGGAAAGTACAAGGAATATTACAATATCTGCAACGTCTTCTTTTAAAACTCGTAATGTGTAAATAATATTACAATCGGTTTTTCATTCCCCTTCTTCCTCTCCTACTCCTACTATTACTACTAATAATAATGACTAGTAACCACTCCACATCAGACAGACATCAGACGGTATTTATTGTGTCTTCTACAAGCAGGTTGGTATTCAATTATATTTACGCACCCATTAGCTTGATTTGGAATGGAAATACAGCGAATTTAAACATAACATTAGAAACAGGGTTAAAATATTTTACAGGTATATAGCTAAGTCCTAATCGCTACGTATATTGGTCAAGGCGAGGTAGTTTTATAAACTTACATCAGCAGTCTAAAGACGTGAACTATACACTCTGTAATTTTAATTTAGATAATTTTACACTCTATTCTATAAAATCCATTAAGTTGAGATCTAGATCTTCAAAAGGCATTCCGGTGCTTAAATAGGAAATAGTGTATTTGCTTTGAGCAAAGCAACAGTGTTCTTGAATTACTGTTTTTTTTATCTATCTTATTACCATATTAATTTAACTCCTGCCAGTAATTTTTTTTCGAGGGTGGAACATTTGTCTGTAGGAAAATGCAAGTCTCAGTACATAATATGGGCTAAACGAAAAGTTTTTTATTCTCCTATAGGCCACCTTGCGGGTTTGTTATAAGGAGTGAAATCAATTTATAATATCTGTATATAACTTATCAGCTACAACGATTTTAAGAGAATGACACAAAGTGTTGATGCCATTAAATCAGTAATATCTGATGTATCATTTCCATCATCAGGAATATTTATCATCTTTCATAGTTCTAACATGCTTGCAAAGTTGGCCAATATGAATTATCAATGTGAATGAAGTGTTGTATATTGAAGAAACATCCGCATTCTTTTGCTCAGTAATCTCCTTTACTTACCCAATGCCGTGGCGAATTCAGTTAATCCAAACGCAACCATATATTTTTCAATTGAGACTTTAAATAGAAAATGCTTCTTTGAATTATTTGGATTATTAGGACTACTGTCCACATCTTTGGTGTTATTCGCACACTCGTTCGGTAGATATAATCTACGATCTTCTTCAGGGGTATCCTGTCACACTAGGGAATTATTCGCTCAAAGTCGGGAATCTGCAGCGAATTCTAAACCGTTTATCTAATTTGCATTCGTAGTATACTCTCGTAATTGTTGTTATCTAACAAAAATTAGAAATATAAGAAGATGCTTCTGTTTTTTTTTTTGCGCCTTTTTGACCCCAAAACACGGTATATAACTTGGAGGTATTCCTTCTTTTACATTTTACACACTTATTAGCATGAAGCTTTCTTGTATTCCAGTTTTTACAAGTATAGTGCGAAAAAGAATAATATATGTTGAAAAGGGAAATAGTTTTATTTATTGCATGATATGGTTATGTCTGAAAAGCTACGCTTATTCAAACAAGGCATATATTTTATAAGTTAGATCGACCGTTTGCTCAAACTATTTTAAACATGCCTTCTTTCTAAACATATGAGCAAGCTTAAATGAAAGCGCCTTGTTTTTCTCAGTTCCTATTCTTTATAAAATAGCAGCGAAGATATGCGATCTACTAAGTGACATTCTAGTACTTCATTAAGTCTATTCATTCCATTGCAACTTGTAACTTTCACATTTTATTTATATTTCTTACTACTCTTACGTTTACATTCGTTGTTTTTTATCATTAATTTTCTTTTTCTTCTTCTTAAATTCTCGCAACTTCTTCAATTCTTCATTCCTCAATGCCAGACACTCCTTTACTCATCAACCAAAACCTATTGCTCTAGTTCACCGATGCTCTCTCCAACTCCCAACATCTCAGCAGCTGTGTTTTATCTTGCAGAAAAACATTCCTATTGACAGAATAACTTTTGCACTCTCTATCCTAAGCAGCTTTTCTACCAAACCAAACGGCCACTCCTAAACCGGTCAATAAAATATCACAAAGATTTCAATCTTTGAATACATTTTTGACGCAAAAGAATATAATCCTTAAAAACAAATGCCATGTTTTTCTCAGGAAATTTTATTTTCCTGACAGCTTCAAGAATTATAACAACAGGTGCTTATATTTGCAATGTTTCTACGTTAACTTAATGAAGTGTTATTCTTTAAGATGCACTTGTGGGTCTAGTCGTAGTTTTCGTAAACATAAAAACATAAAAGAAAATTAGAATTTATCAAAATACTAGTAAATCAATTTTGTTTCTTACATCGTGCAACGCAGATTGATAACGGAACATCCGTGTTCAAATCTCTGTTTCCTATTTCATATGCAAGATTGAAAACTGTTTGTAGTCACATACTGTTACAACGGTCATAGTAACCAGCGTTTTATGGTGGCGTGTGCGTATTGTAAAAAGTCATAGACACTCGACATCGAAATCCAACTTTTAGGAAACGAAAAGATTGAAAATGAAAATTAAAACGCGGTCGAATTTGAGCATATATAAAGCAAGTAGAACCTCGGCATACGGTGGCTCTAGGATACGTTTTTTTTCAAGTTACGATGTGGAATACAATGTTTTTTCGGTCCCTGGTTATGGTATTTTCCTTGCCTTACGGTGTTATTTGTAATGTTATTTGATTATATACATGTGTATTATTTACTGTACTGTATTAGGTTACTGATTTTAATGCCGTATGCCGGGGTTCTACCGTATTTCTCTCATTGGGAAGGAGATTGTTTGTTGACTCGGAGTTGGTTTTGCGTAAGGTTAATTCGCGTGTTAATGGGAAGAAAGAAAGGCGGATTTTCTACGAACGTGGAAACAGGAAGAGAAAAAAGGATGGCCGTTTTTTTGTGGGTATGCCGAGAACGTTGCAAACTAAAAATACATTATCTTTTTTGCATGATAATTTTACGGTATTCGGCACGGTATTCGGCATATTAAAGGATAACTTTAATTTCAACACTTTGCATACATTGGAAAAGTAACATTTACAGAATAGTAACAAACAACGCAAATGTACTGTGACTTGTAGATTCATATTAATTGCATTTTTCTCATATCGGAAAAACAACTGCATCTGCATTGTTATTTATTTTTCGATATATACAATTCTTAGCTGCTATAAAATGCCGGAATACAACACACACACACACACACACACACACACACACACACACATATATATATATATATATATATATATATATATATAAATATATATATATATCATGGTTCAATTGCTCTATACAAAACATTGATTTTGAACGTACTTTTATCTTATAAAAGAATCTACAGTTTATTTTATAGGCGATACTTTTCTGCTTGTGCGGTTATAAACATATAAAATGCACTTGTGATGTTAGATTCAATAAAACTGTTACCTATGTTCAAAATTGGACTTCCTTCTATAATTAGATTATTTCGGCTATCAATTTAAGTACTCATCAGATGCATTCCCATACAACACCTATATAATTAAACTTCCTGACACATCAAGTGCCTTCCTGTGACATTTAAAAAAAATCGGTCCTGCAGTTTTCGAGTCAACGAACTTGGCCCACCCACAGACAACATTCATCTCATATAATATATATATATATATATATATATATATATATATATATATATATTTAATTGAGAACTTTTTTGAAAACTTTGAAGTGTCGAGTACAATGATAAAATCATTGTTTATTGCTTTTTTTTGTAAGTCCTATATTTCGCTAATACATAGCCTTATCAGGGTCGAAAGTCCGGTTCGTGAATTTCTTTTTCTTTTTCTTCATTTTGGTGTTATGGCGAAGAGACGAGAATTTACGTGTTAGTCCGGTTGTTTCAAGTGTGTAGTGCTCCGGTTTCGAGCGGGATTTAAAGTAAAAGACGGTCACAGTTTTTGAAGACACTTTTTAAAAGTAATATTTAATTGAGAAATTGTTTGAAAACTTCGAAGTGTCGAATACAATGATAAATGCAGTTGATGTCAGCACATTTTAATGATAGGTTCGTCGACTAAAGAGTATTTACAGAGATGACAATGGCAACGCGTGCTCTAGATTTTATGACCGAAGCATCAAAATAGACTGTAATAAATGCTAAAAAATGTTCAA
Source organism: Euprymna scolopes (assembly GCF_053919585.1). NCBI lineage: Eukaryota > Metazoa > Mollusca > Cephalopoda > Sepiida > Sepiolidae > Euprymna > Euprymna scolopes. The sequence continues at coordinate 89,709,829 of NC_136489.1, forward strand.
TCATATCGACAACATTATATGTAAGAAATGCTTCAAACACATTAACGATACGCTATCAGCGACTTCATTGCCATCAGAACTCAAGATTTTCACGTTCTCGCATGAATGTCTTGCGTTGATAAAGGGGTGTTGATACTGATGGTGCTTATATTGATCAAGGATTCTTTGTTTGAACCGAGATGTTTTCATCTGAATTTAAAAGTAAAAAATGCAATAACTATCATATCAACAGAATATATATATATATATATATGTATATATATATATATATATATATATATATATATATATATATATATATTTGTGTGTGTGTATGTACCGATTGAAGAAGAGTGAGAAAGAGACAAGGTAAAGCAAAGAGAAGGAAAGAGAAATAAAAGACGAGGGTGGGTACGCGCCTGCGTATTTGTGTACGAGAAACCTTACGTTTGTCAAATGCGACATATCCTTCTGATTGAACTTTCTGTGATTAGAAGCGTAATTCCTGAACATGTTTGTTGGAGATTGGTCTTGGAATTATATACTCTTGACGTATGAATGCAAGGACACAGGACGACGAGCATAATCGTTTCTTACGGCAAATGACGGCAAGGGTTTATAAACTACATCAATATGGTAGTAATTGGGCACTCGTTGTTTGCGCCAAAGGTTTTTAATCACGACGGGAAAACTAAAACGGACACCTGTCTGTATATATATATATATATATATATATATATATATATATATATGTATATATATATACACACACACACACATATATATATATATATACACACACACACACACACACACACACATATATATATATATATATATATATATATATATATGTAAACACAAGGAGTTGAGATTTACAGATGCAGCCATTTAACCACCAACTAAAAAGTTTTCTTGTTTGAGTCATAATATGCAATAAAGCTTGGGCATTATTATGACCATGTGGTATTCTCATGATTATCGACTAAAACTCAAGATTTGCTTGTCCAGTGTAATTTTTATTAGTATTATATTTTCTTTACCTGGAAAAATTAAATTATTTTTCTGTTTTCGATTGCAATAACTTTAGAGCAAATGTAACATTCCTACATCCGGTCATTGAATGCTCTCTAACCTTTCACTCCGTATTTAAAAATATCGCCGTACTTGCGAGGAGACCCGACGTTGCTCGAGGTCAGAATGATGATTAACGTATGTTTCACAATACCATATATTAATTGCCATAAATGGTCGGTAAAATCGCCCATTTTTAAATCAAATCGATTGATTGCCTGCTCGAGTAAGGGATCTATCCTGGACAACCTTGGGCCCTGTCGGTAGGTCATTAGAATACGCCGACTGCCCCCTGCAGAGGGTAAAAGTCCCTCAATGGGGGTCCTGGATATGACCTTAAACTATATTCAGTGGTGAGGCCCCAGCTTGTGGGCTTTGGGGGAGTGTGGAGCTACCCTTTAATTACCATTGCTCCCAAGTCCACTCTGACCCGGATTGGTAGTACCTGTTAGGGTCCCAACTATGGGTTTAATAGAAACCGACGTGAAAACAACAAATATATTCTATTAAAAAAAATTTTCTTCAAAATCTTTGGATTCGGCATTAAATAACCCGAAAAGGGTTGATATGCCGTAAAACAAAAACAACCAATTAACCTGGACAACCTTGAAGAATGGCGCACCTTTTCCAAGTGATGTTATCCTTAGTTTCAGCACGAAATTTGTTACTCACTAGAATAGATTAATTCCCATCTTAAAAAGAAGTACGACCTGGTTTCTGTGAACTATTACATATATTTTTCAGCATTTATTTCTACTGTGCTTTATGCACAAATACGTCTTAGCATATATATTTGCGTATGCTTAATTGAACAGTATTACCGAAACACCTAAAACGTTTCCATAGATGTTTAACTTATATCTATGAACTTATATCAATGAATACACCGGAAATACAAGTGCATTTTCTCATATTATATTTCATATAAAAAGGACTTATTTAAATAAATAACCTAAAAATTTACAAATAATAGCGACAAAAATTTACATTAGAAAATCCTATTATTTTTTTTAGTTGTGATAACTATTTTTCACGAAGATCAACTATGAATTCAAACGTAACAAACTACTAAAATGTTTTCAAAAGGGGTTACAGATATTACTGGCGTCAACTAAGTGTAATCTTGTGTATATGTTCGTAGTACACAAAAAGCTTTATTAACTAGATGGTTATATATATATATATGTATATATATATACATATATATATATATATGTATATATATACACATATATATATATATATATATATATAGGTTTTGTTGGCCTTTAGCATGTGTGGCGGCCATTAGGTGTGAAGTACAATTTTTTTTTTAAATGTGTCCTGCCTACAGTCAAGCATGGTGGTGGAATGTCATGGTCTGGGGTTGCATGAGTGCTGCACGTATTGGAGAGTCATATTTCCCTGAGGGAAGCATGTACTCCAACATATACTGCCAATCATAGCAGCAGATCATGATCTCCTCCCTCCAGAAACTGGGTCGCACAGCAGTGTTCCAGCATGATAATGACCCAGAACACACACTGAAGATAACCACTGCTTTACTGAAGAGGCTGGGGGTAAAGCTGATTGATTGGCCAAGCAAGTCGCCACACTGGAACCCAATAGAACATCTTTGTGGCATTCTCAAGCAGAAGGTGGAGGTGCGCAAGGTCTTAAATATCCGCTAGCGCCGCGACGTCGTAATTGAAAAATGAAAAGGTATTTCCGTGGCTTCCTATGAAGCACTGGTAATCTCTTTGTCCAGCAGTGTAAAAACTGTTTAAGATAATGATGTTGGCCACACAAATTATTGAGAATTGACATGTATAATAATATTGACAACTTTTCGTAAGCGGTCTACTCACTTTTGTTGCCAGGCAATTAGCTTTTAATGGCTATATTTAGAGTCATTTGGAGGTGAAAAATACCCCTGTTATATATCTTGAAGACATACTCTTGTTCATTGTGCAAAAATCATTTGGTCAGTGTTATCCCATGTAGAGATATACTTTAATATTTAAAAAATGTGAGGAGTGTACTCACTTCTGTATATATACACTTGTGCCCGATATTATTCATACCCCTCGGATCTTTGAGATTTCTATAAGAATATTGCTCAAACCAGAAGGTAGACAATCTTAAAGGGATTTCAAACAATAAACTAAGCATAAGCATTTAATTTAAACTCAACAAATAAATAAATTATGCAAGTTTGAAACATTATACAAAGAAAAACAATAATCGCACTAGTTCAAAATTATTCATACCTCTCTTACTAATAGTCAATAGCATGCCCTTTATTCTTAATAACTGCCTGTAGCCGTTTTGGATATTTATCAACAAGGTTTTTACAAGCATCAACACTGATTTCTGACCATTCTTCAATGCAGTAGTACTCCAAATCCCTCAAATTTCGAGGTTTCCGCTTTTTAACCTCAGTTTTCAATATGTGCCAGAGGTTTTCGATAGGGTTCAGGTCGGGACTCTGGCTAGGCCATTCCAAAACATTAATTTGATTATCCTCAAACCATTTCTTGACTATTTTGGCAGTATGTTTTGGATCATAATCCTGTTGAAGGACCCAGTTTGGTCCTAAATGGAGCTTCGCCGCATCCTGTCTAATGTTTTTCTGGAGTATCTCCAAATATTGCTCCTTCTACATGGTTCCATCTATCTTGATCAAACTACCTGGACCACTAGCCGAAAAGGAGCCCCAAAACATTAGGCTACCACCACCATGTTTCACCGTGGGTATGGTGTTCTTTGGGTTGTAAGCTTCTCCTTTCTTCCTCCAAACGTAAGAAGCATCCATATGGCCAAACAATTCAATTTTTGTTTCGTCAGTCCACAAAATACTTGAGAAAACGGACTCTGGAGAATTCACATGGGCCCTAGCAAACTTTAGACGTTCTGCAAGGTGTTTTCCGGTGTGCAGTGGAGTCCTTCGTGGTCTTCTTCCTTTCAGACCATTTTCATGCAGAGTCCTTTGCAATGTTTGCCTTGATATTTTTATGCCAGAAGACTCCAGATTTTCTTAAATGTCCTTAGTAGTGGTGTTTGGATTTGCATTAACACTTCTTACAATGTTCCTGGTGGCTCTAGCAGACAGTTTCCTTTTCCTTCCTCTACAAATCAAGTTGTTTGTTGTGTGGTGGCTCTGGAATTTTTTGATGATGCTCTGTACTGTTGCTGTAGGGACCTCAAATTTCTTGGAAATTGACTTGTAACCTAAACCATCCTTATGTAAATTCACAATTTTAGTCCTAAGATCATTACTAAGCTCTTTTTTCTTCCCAATTCTAATAATTTTTATTCTTTTATTGGTTTTCAGTTGATATCATTTTAATTTCTGAAAAATGCAAAAAACGAAATGAAATTAATCAAAGGTTGTATAAAAGCATTCAAAATAAGAATCAAACAAGAAACAAACAGTCAGAAACTCGATTAATACTGAAAAAATAAGGGGGTATGATTATTTTTGAACATTGCAGATTTTATAAATAGCTGTATATTTCTTTTATTACAAGTATCCCGAGATTCTAAAATGACGAAAATGATCAGAAGAGGTTTATTAAGAATATGTATCAATATGGACGTAAACAATAAATTCTTACAAAGTTACACCTAATAAACTCAATTTTCAAGAGGGGGTATGAATAATATCGGGCACAAGTGTATATATATATATATATATATATATATATATATATATATATATATATATAACTACTTCATTTACTCACATAAATTTAATATATGAAAGTATAGATTTATGCGTAAACTTTAAGTATTTACTTCAAAAGTGCTCAATACGTAGGTAGAGCTAGTTAGTAATTCATAAAATATATATGGCGATTAAGCTACACTGAATATTCTGCGTTTCATCCACTATAGGATTCGTCAGGCTTATGCGCATAAGCCTGACGAATCCTATAGTGGATGAAACGCAGAATATTCAGTGTAGCTTAATCGCCATGTATATTTTATAAATTACTATATATATATATATATATTTATTTATATATATATATATATATATATATATATATATATATATAAATTCTCTTAAGTCTGGTCAGCATACACACAAATAGTATGAAATTGACAAATGGTCGAATTCTAATTTAACTAATACTTTTATTGTTATCTAGTTATTTAATTTAAATATATTTTGTTAATCTATATATCAATGAATGTTACAATGTGTACGTGTGTGAGGATACTTCTCAACTTATATACTTAACGCATTTTTTATCTACAGACTTCAGATTTGGTAGACATGTGAAACACAGTTTAATCAGTGTTCATCAGGAAAAATAGTATTTAAAATATATTTAAATTAAATTACTATCTAACGATAAAAGTATTTGTTAAATTAGAATTCGACAATTTGTCAGAATTGAAAAATCAGTTCATGGGAGTTATTGGATGTTTATCTGTTGACTAACTTTTCCGCAAATGCACGCACGTGAATAGTTCACTTTACAGAATACTTATGTTAAGAATAAGTAGTTTGAAAATTAAAAATCATGTCACGTTCGTAGAATGGTGACCGTATTTGACTCAATGTCTTTAGCTATTGGTTTCGATCTCAGCTCGAGTATTTTTAGAAAAAAAAATAATATTCACATGCACATGTCTCAGTTACTTTTCGTTTGTTTTTGTTAGTTTTTTTTTAAATGAATTTAACGTGACGCTTAATACTTACGATATTTCTGTTAATAACTAATAAGAACTCTGCATAAACTGAAATATAATATTTATGTGTATTTATTTTAGCACCGATCAACGCCATGCGACCAAATCTAATTTCAATAGCCGCTTATCGTTGTATTTGTCGTTTTATTTGATATGTGTATTTATTTCAATCTCTGAATTAAAAAAAAAATATATTTGATGTTTTATTTCGGCATTATTGATTGCGCATATGTGATGATAAAGGCGTCCATTTCTTTACGTGTATTTTATTTCCAATGAGATGATTCGATTTGTTTTCTGACTTTAATGATTAATTGTATACAATTTTACATTGTTAAATCGTATTTACAATTTTGTCTCTTTGTCTATAATTTTATTAAATTTTAATTCGTAAAATTAATCTTTTTATACTTTTATTTGAGTTAAAAATTGAGGTTTCATCAAAGATTATATATTTTTTAATTCTTAATTTATATTTTCTTATATTATTTATTTTTGCTTATGTTCTTTATCATAATAAAAGTTAACCTGATATTGAATTAGTCGAGCAAGTAACTACTCGAAAAACAAAATGTTACTTGCAGACTACTATTGAATAATGAAGCCGTAGGTTCCGCTAGAAAAAACAATTTTTTAATTTCCTTGACAAATATTTAATGAATTCCTTTGGAATAGTGATGATAATAATCTCCATATTATTTTTATTTGGAATACATTATTGACATGAGTATTATTTGTATTGATTTATTTTATTGCGGACTATTATTCTGATCTTTATTGATTATTGTTTCACGACGTTTCGGCCAACTACTCCTCTGACCTTGGTCAGGTGGTAACCACGATAGATACGAACTTCGAATCTCCTAACTGCATTCTCAGCAATCACTATCATCTGTAGTTGTTGTCGTCTCACCACGTTTTGGCCAAGTAAGTCTCTGTCCGGCTTTGAGTAGGATTGAAACGGCTATCTTCAAACAGTTGGAACACCAGAGGAGGTTCGAAGTTCCTATCCGTCGCGGTTTCCACCTGACGAAGGCCAGAGGAATAGTTGGCCGAAACGTCGTGCAACAACAACTAATAAAGATGAGAATAATAGTCCGCAATTAAATAAAGTAAAATAATCTCCATGTTTTTCTCTTTCATTTCAGATATCATTGTATATAATTTGATATAATATCAAATTAAAAACAAAACTTTTTTACAAAATCTTTGCTTATTTCTAACAGCATCAGACTGACTGCTTACTAGAATTGTTGATGCTATTTCAAGTAGTTTGTATTTTCTTATCGCTTGCACATTGATTTTTACAGAGCGAGAGAGATATATGGAGTGAGAGAGAGAGATAGAGAGAGATGTAAACGAAAATAAGGAATCAAGCCGTAAGTATAGCACAAAAAAAAAAAACAAATTAAAAAAATTTTCACCAAATATTTAATGAATTCATTGGGAATAGTAATTTCTCTTATCGCTTGCACATTGATTGTTACAGAGAAAGATGGAGAGAGATATGGAGAGAGAAAGAGAGAGAGAGAGGGGGGGGCGAAAATAAGAAATGAAGCCGTAGGTATAGCATAAAAACAAATTTTAAACTTCTTAACCAAATATTTAATGAATCCCTTTTGAATAGTGATAATAATAATGCTCATGTGATTCTGCTTTATTTGAGATTTTTAAAATAAATTTTGATATAATATCGATTTAAACATAAAAATATACGTTACAGATTTGGATATTACGGGGTTTCACTGTAACTATTTATACTGACCTGTCAAACACTACCTGTACACAACAGCTGCCGGTTGCAAGTACGCGTATACTAACTGATCGCTTGTTAGGACTATTGATGTTATCTTTGCGTTTTAATCAAAGCTGCTTGTGTGCCCGGCTGTTTGTAAATGCTGTACTTCCACCTAAATATTTAATGAACAAAAAGATATAGTAAAACTTGAAAATCATCACCAATTTTTTGTTAATAATTACATAAACTCCGGCAATAAATTACCCGTAAAATACACAGATATAAGTCATAACAAAAATCATGCGCAAAGTTCAAGCCAAAATAAATAAATGAATAAATAAAAACTAGTAATAATAGCGGCCTTTTCAGTCGAACTATGTGCAACATCGGAGGCAATGCGTAATTCGCAATAGGGGGATAGCATTCGTGTACGTCCGTCTTTTGGTACCGTGCTGAAATAATAATTTTATTATTTTGAAAGCCATTCTTAACATGTACACGAGAGGGTGTTTTGTATCTATTCCGTGCTTCCACCTTACAAGTGAATGAAAAATTACAATTGAATAAAAAACAGATATCGTGAAAACTTGAATTGCACGTGAATACACGATTTACAAATAGCATGGTACCAAAAATACGCACATTTTAGGATCATTCCTGAATGAAATATTGTTTTTAAAAGAGACTACTCCCCTAATATTTTTAAGAATATTATTAGTTAATTACTATTTTTTTTAAATGTAAAACGGATTTTCTAAGTTTTGTTTTTGCTACCTCGCTGACTAAGTTATTAGTGGTTCACGTTATTTAAAGCGTTTATTCAGTCCAAAAACGAAACTACAGACTGCATAATTTTTCTTAAGTATTTACACTTTTTACTGTTGTTTTACAAGAGGAAAAACTGATTTTCTACCTAGCTTGCTAAGTTGTTAGTGGTTTAACATATTTTAAAGTGTTTATTTAGTTAGAAAAACAAGTCAAGAAGGGTTTCTTCTCCACTAAGCGAGTGCAGAATAAGTGGTGTATACTAAACTTAGCTGCTAATAATAATAATAATAATAATAATAATAATAATAATAATAATAATAATAATAATAATAATAAACAAATAACTTTATCTTCAGATGAAACAAAGTTTTAATCATTGGCTGTATTAAATTTAAATAGTAAAACTTAGCGAAGATTATATTTAGAATTAATTATAAATTGGATGCAGCGTAAAATTTAGGAACACTCGTCCATTTTTGATAGGTAAGAAAACTCTCCATTATTGAATACATATCGATTGAAAACACATTTTAGGACCGTTCTTAAAGGGAATATTGTTTTAATAGAGACTACACCACCATATTTAAAAAAAAAATATATATATATATATATATATATATATATATATATATATATACTTGTTTACTGTTGTTTTAAAATATATAAAATCGATTTTTTGAAGTGTTCATTTTCTACCAAGCTTCGGAAGTTTTTAGTGGTTCAACTTATTTTAAAACGTGTATTTAGTTTTAAAAATAGTGTTGAGTGTAACCTTAGAACAAATAAATGTTTGAAATGAGAGTATTAAGTGTCGGTAATCTCGATAATGGCTCAAAAATAGAAATTTAAAGAATATATTGAAATAGATATAGTTTTAAATATACCTACCCTTCCAAAGAAAATGAATTTGTATATTTTTTTAAGTAATGTCAGTCTTCGGCAAAAATCAAACTATCGGAGTAAATACGGTTGATTGTGTAACGCAACGTAACGGAACAGTGTCACGAAGTCAAGACACGAAAAACAAAACAATATATTTATTTTAAAAAATACTTGTGTTATTACGAAACAAAAAGGAAAAAATATTGTATTATTGAATAATAAAACAAATATTCCATGATGTGATGATACTTTTCATGTTATTCTCAGCATGTTTGATTTATTAATAAATATCATTTTATTATTTTCGTTTTTTCTTTGTTTTAATGTTGTTGACAAATATTATTTTAAAAAGTTAGGTATTTTCTGGATAATGATTTCTGCCTCAATTTCTCTGCAATTAATTTTATTTCTTCTATCAAAAATTTATAAGCAATATAATAATCGTGTTTTATAATGAGAAAATTTATAAATATTTATAATCTTTAAAAGTGCAACAACATGCTAATTACATTTTTATTAGTGCATATGCCACATCTGATTGAGTGTAAATAAAATATTTTTTTATATTCTAGTATGTTCCTTTTTATAGTTTAATATTAATAGTTTTCGGTAAAATAATTTTCCGGGTAAACATTTGGTTGAATAATTTTCTGTTGAAGCAGAAATCTTTTTTAAGAAAATAAACATATTAGGCTATTGATCTCATTTCTGAAATACTTTCCTCTATTTTTAAATTTGTATATTGCAAAAGTTGTTAGAATACAATCGACTTACTTTCATCATATTAATTTAGAAATTTATGATCAACTTTTTTTTCCACAAAAATGAGCTATTTTTTTACACGCTACAGATAAACATAAAATTAATCAAAACATTCACGTAACATATAACTTTGAAATTAACTTGAATTACTATCGAAAGCCCCGCGTGAAATGTTTAGAAATGCGACAATTACAAAAGATATGGCATGTAATTTGCCTGTTTGTTCTCAAGCCAAAATATAAAGAGTTTTTTAATCTTAAAAAATAGACATTTTATAAAATACCCAGTTCACTAGGATTAGGGTATAAAAGGTTTAACTAGCGGAGCATATTTACTCCATTGATTATTATGAATGTTATATATTGGGATACATTGCGGATTTTATAAGTAACTCCATGGTTCCTAATATTCGCTTATGCATTATAAGCAATAATAAAAATAATATGAAGCCGATAAAATCGATTATGGATTATGTCGGGAGAAAAACAAAAGAATGAGCCAGTTTTAAAGTAACTGACAATATTTACATAACGTATTCGGAACTAAAATAAATGAACAACAAATAGGATTAAAGGTTTTCCCAGCTGTTAACTCTCTCATCATGAAAAATGTAAAATGATCTCTTCACAGACATTCTGCATATAACGGAATATTGTTGAAGTAATGCTAACTTTGCTTAATTATATGAGAAAGATATTTATGAGATTCTAATGTTTATCCTCCCTAATTTATAAGCGATCTTAACTGTTGGTTCCTCGGTGGTTAAAAATACAATTTACAAATTTAAAAATACAATTTGTTTGTAAATAAAATTCTTTATTTACTGCACCACACAAAAAAAGATCCTTTCCATCGGGAGAGCTGTTACGCCGAAATCATCGATGCAGTTTGTTTGTCGCAGTATTTTTTTTTGATGCAATCAATTTTACGTAGACCTGTTGCTTGTTTGCCACGCTTATATATTGTAGAAATGTACGTTCGTCTGCATGGCTTACGTTTTACATTTATTTTCATCAGTGTGCCAGGCTTAAATTTGTAATATGATTTTCGTTGGTGTATACCACCTACGTTTGGAAGATTTTCTTACGTTTAAGTTTTGAATATCGAGTTTTTTATTCCCTATGGTTACCGTATCAAAAAATCCACCGTTCGTCGATTACACGAATCGTTAATGTTATTTTCATGGATCTATGTTATTTAAACGTGTAATATTGCTTTCATTGGTCTCTAATGTGTATATTAACAGAGGGATATTTCTTAATCTGTCACGGTTCTAAGAAATACAATTTTCCTTTGTCAGTAATACTTGATATAGAAATCGCAATTTCTTTATTCTGTCAAATTTTTTACTTGTCACGTTATGTTAGAAATAGCATATACCTTGACCTGTCACACTTTAGTGTAAATAAAATGTAATTTAGTCAACCCCACTTAAGTTAAAAGTAGCATTTTCCTTCCTTTCTCCAATCTTTCTTTCTTAATTTTAAAATCCAATGTCGTCCGAGATGTTACTCTGTAATTTAAAATAACATTTTTCTTAGCTGTTCTCGGATAATTTGAAACAACCTCTTCTTGTCCTTAAGCATGAAATACAAATTTTTTTGCTGGTTACTCTTAACTCCGGAATAAAGTCTCTCATCGCTTGTCACTGTTTGATATGAAATAGTATTTAATCTGTCAAAGATAAGTTTTATATAGCATTGTGATATAATTTCACGTGGCATGTTTTCATAAGAATTTTGTCTAACCTGTCAGGCTTAAATTTTAAATTAAATTTTTCTGTGCCTGCTTAATTATAAAATACCAATTGAATTGGCCTGTCACGCTAAAATAACAAAAGTATCATTTCATTGATCTGTCACACTTAACCTGGAAGTAGAATTTTCGTGATTAATGCCTAGACGAAAGGGATTATCTTAACATGTATTTACTCGGTTCTTTCCTCTTTTACCTTTTCCTTCACTTCGGGACCAAGGAATAATAAGAAAGTAATGTTTTCTTTAGTGTTTATTCAGTTGAACCAGCCTTAAACGAGTGGGTGGTTCTGTCATTAACCCCTCATTATGACGTATCAAGTTACCGATACGAATACATGAATAATATACTTATTGGATTGCTGTAATGCTATATTTATTTTCTCTAATACTTCTCTTTTAAAGTTAGTAACGGTTTTTAATGAGGACGCTAAGTTGGTTCCCGTCGTTGTTTTTTTTTCTAATAGCATTTTCTTATTCGCATGGGATTTTTGATTAACAAATCCAGAGTTTAATGAGTAAAATATCTACCCAGAATTTCTCTCTTCATTTCTCTATTAAAACTGAATATATGAAATATCTTTCTTTACAGATGTAAGCCATTTCTTTTCATCTTCTTGTTTTATCGTAACAAATTCTCAATTGTTGTATTCTGCGACTTGGAATATGTTTTGTTCTAAACGAGGAACTTCTAAAACTATTTTGCTACATTCATTGGGATCGTTTGCTTTCATTCTTTGTGGGTGCTTTTTAGATATCTTTTCGATTACGATATTAAAGATGGATTCTCTTTTTGTCATTTGCACTTTTGATGTTATTAAGTTGCTGTTTTGATTCTGTTATTATCGGACGATTTTAATTTTTGAAACACTTTTTGTTTATATTTTGTTATTTATCCTACAATTCAGCCGTTGCAACAAATAACGAAACCAAATTTCACAAAACATTTTAAAAGTATAACTACAGCCCTAAAATTTAATAGCAATATATTTTTATGATCTGAAAATGTTATATTTAATCAATAAACTTATTTCGTAGAAAAATAGAAATAAAAAGTTTTTTTTTATAATAGATTATTTATTTGCATTCTAGACACAAACGATTTAATTAAGCTTAGTTACCTGAAACACATCTTTGATTTAAAAAAGGTTAATAAATTACCATGCCATTATTTTTGTTTGTTTTCTTTTGTTATCATTAAGCAGAGAATATTCACGGCAACTTGTACTCCTTTTATATTCTTTAGTTAATGTAGTTTCGATGTCGTAATAACAGCTTCTTTGTAAGATAAAGATTTCAAAATTAGAGAAATATTTTCACACAAGAAGACTGCAAAACATAATAATTTAATTATTTTAATAATGCATATAGAAAGAAATATTGTATTTCGTTAAAAGCTAATAGTTAAGAACACAGCAATAATAATATTCGTTCATTCTAAACAGTTTCATCCTTTTATTGTCTACTGAAAGATGTTTCTGTTGGCAACAAGTTTTGTGTTCATTTACTAATAATTAAATACGAAAAAATCAATACAGTCACTTTCTGTTCAAGTTCATGTATTCTCATATGTATACGATGATATAATTTTCATTTTGTTGTGATCTATATTTAGTGAAATATTAATATTTTACAATTCTGCAATAAAGCGATTGAATCAGTTCATATATATATATATATATATGTATAGATATATATATGTGTGTGTGTTTGTGTGTTGTTTATTTGTTTTGCTTGATATATCTAGAGAGAATTCAAATATTTATACGAAAGTGCATTTTTACCTAAATGCCATTTGGGATTAATTTTCCGTTTGACGAATTTTATGTATATATATATATATATATATATATATATATATATATATATATATATATATATATATATATTGTTTTTAAAAGGTAATTATCCACTGACAAATGTGTTGTCTTCAACATTAGAATGACTGAATCTGGCGATATATATATATATATATATATGTATATATATATGTATATATATATATGCATTTATAATTCAGAAATATTTCACGTCAGAAATGTTAAATTATTTTATTTAATGCCTAAAATTGGATACACACACACCACACACACACACGCGCATATGTATATATATATATATATATATATATATATATATATATATATATATATATATATTAGTAGGAAGACACGAAATCCCTTGGGGTTAAATGAGAATCAACACTTATTCCAAGCTCTTAATACTTTATTCATCGAAATCGGTAAAATCTTCAAGCTTTCAATTAACTTGATTGATTGTATATTCAAGTCTTGGACCAACCGCAGTGCAGCGGGAAAAAGCTTTACATGCCTCCACTTAGTCCACAATATATTGTGGTCTACATTGCACAGTAGAGAACTATCTGTTGTTTTTATAAAAAAAAATATAATTGCTTGAATTAAAAATTCAAATGCAACAGTCCAGTACGCTGATTCAATTGTTTTACTAGAAAAACACTCATTTCGGACGCTCTTATATCTCATCAAAAACCTACTGTTGATTTTATATGCCCGATTCTTTTTGTTTTCGTGGTCAAAAACGTCTCTAATGAACTTGTTATGTTAGCATGTCTCTTTTTCTCTCTCGGGCAGTCCGTCGATTTTGACGAGGACGCGGAGGTCGGTATGTGTCCGTGTTGAAGGTGCGATGTGAGTCCGATCGGAGCTCTGAAACGCCGGCCGCAGAAGTGACACCTCATGATAGGACATCCGGGTTGTGGCGCCCGTAGTTGCGTTCTTTTGCTTCCCAAGCAGCAATGCTTTGATCTTTAATGGCATCAGCTTCGCCTGATACCACACTTCTCTAAACCATCCGATCTTCAGCTTTTTGTTCTCCAGTCGTTGATTTGGTGTGTGTTTTTCAAATGTCTCTTGAACACATCTTTATAACGCAGTTTCGATGCGCCTAGGAGTTAGGTACCTTCTTTGAGCTTTCCGAAGAAAACTGCTTTTGGTAGTCTGTTGTCTGACATGCGCGTGACATGTCCTGTCGATCTCAATTGGTTTGGTACAATTATTTCTACAGCACTGGGCATTTTAGCCTTTTCTAATACTTTAAAATTCGATACATTATCTTTCCAAGAGATACCCATTAGAGGACGGAGGTGCGTTTGTTGTATCAGGTTCAATCTCTTGGAGTAGCGTCTGTAGGTTTCTGAGCTGTACAGGAGTGATGGTAGGACAATAGCTCTGTACACTTTCATCTTGGTCTTTAATCTGATTCCACTCTGATTCCACAGACGGTCTCCCCATTTTCCGAAGGCTGGTGCAGCCGCTTGGATCCGTTTTGACAGTTCTTCATCGATTTTCCCAGTGTTCGTAATGGTACTGCCCAGGTAGGTGAACTGTTCAACTTCCACGAATGGGGTAACATTCAGGAGTACTTCTTTGTGTCACGGGTGTCTTGACTCAAAACTTCAGTCTTCTTGATGTTGATTGTCAGTCCAAATTTTTTTGATGCCTCGGAAAATGCTATCACTGAATCTTTCATTGCTTGGGGGATGTGAGTCACAAGCGCTGAATCATCAGCAAAGCATAGTTCCTTGATCACTAACTCATGAGTCTTGGCTTTTGCTCTCAAACGTCTGAGATTGTAAAGGTCGCCATCACTTCTGGTTCGGATGTAGAGATCACCAAGTTCTTTAGGCATACTTTTCAAGACAGCAGCAAGGAAGATTGTAAACAGAGTTGGCGCGAGGACACAGCCTTGCTTGACGCCGTGTCCAACGCTAGAGGACCATGAGCATCCGTCATCCCTGCAAACGGGAGCAGTCATGCCATCATGGAAACTGCACAGCACACTTGTGAAGGTCTGAGGACATCCATAGCGTCTCAGTAACTTCCAAAGCATGTCTGTATCAACTGTGTCAAAAGCCCTGCTAAAATCTACAAAGGTGACAATGATAGGTTGACGTTGTTCAAAGGACTTTTCCTGTAATTGTCGGAGGGCAAAGATCATATTTTGTGTGGATCTGTTGGCCTTGAATCCACATTGGCTCTCCGGTAGAATTCTTCAGCCAAGGCCTGTAGTCGATACTGTAGGATTTTAGCCATAATATTTCCAGCAATAGACAGAAGGGAGATTCCACTGTGGTTCCGGCCTTCCGCCTTGCCCCCTTTTATATTATACACTGTCACAATGTTGGCATCTGAGAAATCCTGGGGAACTTCTACTGTAGATGTCCAGATGTTCTGGAAAAGTTGTAGTAATTGACTTCTCAGGGCTGCTCCACCATGCTTCCAAACTTCTGGTGGTATGTTGTCTGGTCCTGCAGCTTTTCCGTTCTTTGTTCTCTTTATGGCCATGTAAGGTTCATCTGCTGTTGGTAAATCATCCATTTGGTGTCTAATAGGCAGTTAAGGTATGTTATCAGCTACATCTTCAGCACGTGTTTCTGGGTTGAACAGAAGGTCGAAGTGTTCCTTCCATCTCTCCATTATCGTGTGTTTCTCCGTATGGTGCACACTATCATAAATGCTCTTCACAGGGTCCAAGCAGTCACCCTGTGGTCTGTACACTTCCTTAAACGATGCAAAGAGCGCTTTAGAGTCATTTCTGTCAGCCAGATTCTGAATTTCAGCTGCTTATTTCGTCCACCAGTCGTTTTACATTTTCCGCAGTTCTCACTGAAGTTTAGATTTTACACTTTTGTACTTGTCCCCTGTTTCTCTTGTTCATCTTTCTTTCAGGGTCTTTTGAAACAGTAGGTTTTTTTCTTTTGAATAAATGCCATGATCTCTGGTACGGATCATGTAGTGATCAGCGCAATATTCAGCTCTTCTCATAGCTCTGGCACTGCGAAATCCTTTAGATATTCTATTCTTGTGATTACATAATCCAACAGAGTGGGGTGTTTGGATCTCGGATGTTTCAACGAGCAGTACCATTTGTCTGGATAGTTGACGAATGTGTTTGCAAGTCCGTGTTCGGAGCATTTTAATAGCAACAGTTCGCCACTCGAGTTCATTTTTTCTTTTCCAAATTTACCATTGTTTGTGGCCATGCTGTATGATCTTTCCCCACTCTCGCATTGAGGTCACCGAGTACAATGAGTTTGTCAGCTACAGGGATCTCAGAAAGCAGATTGCCAAGAGATTGATAGAATAGTTCTTTAGTCTCCAGGTCATCTTTGGTGCATATGCCGAGATCATTGTCAGGAATATTTACTTGCCAATGTGAATTCTCATTGCCATGAGGCGATCATTTTTTTTCTGTTGGTAGTGATTCCAGTTCTTTCACAAGGTTTTTTGAGATTGCAAATGCAACCCCCACTTCTTTTCGCCTGCCAGAAGGTTTGCAAACCAGTAGAAGGTATGAGATTTTTCCTTTAGATGTCCCTGGTCGGGAAATTTAGTTTCTTGTAGTGCTGCAATGTCAGTCTTATAGCGGTCCAGCCATCGATAGATGAGGGCTCTTCGTCGTTCCGGTTTATAATCATTGTCAATCAGGGTTCTTACATTCCACGATGACAGAGTAAGGTTCTTGGTTGATTTCTTTGTCTTCCTACCGTTCTTGTGGATTCCCGCCGACCGCGGCTAGCCGGCTAGGAGTGTGTTTGAACGTACAATGTTTAGTCCACCTCTTCTAGACCCCTCCCCAGATTGGGACAGGCAGTGCACCTCTGAATAGATCTGCCCAGTCACCGGAACTGTTGCCTTGCAATGTTGTCGCTCTTCAGTAAAAGCACGACAATCATACTCCAATTGCCTGAGTGCAGAGAACACGCAGGGGCTTACAGTCATCAAAAGTGCCGGTACGCCTCACTCCATCGCCACAGGACTTTCACCTCTCTCCCAACCTAGGTAAAGCAGGAATAAGCAGCTTTTCCAGTGTTAGGATGTATAAGCGTGCTATATTTGGTTTAAATCGGACTGTTATTCTTTACTTGGCCTTTTCATTTATCGACTTTCGATGATAAACGGACGCATTCTGATGAGAAAACGTATATAAGAACATTCTCAGTCACATAAAGTGTATTTATATGAAATTAAACGAACAGGTGTAGTCATTTCCTAATTCATAGTGAACAATCTCACACACACATACATAAAAATACACTAAATATATATATATATATATATATATATAGAGAGAGAGAGAGATAGATAGATAAATGTATATATATATAATAGATAAATTTATATATATATATATATATATATATATATATATATATATATATATATATATATATATATATGGTGACCCAAAAAACGGGTCCGAACTCTAATTAGGCCTCGTTTCGTAGTGTTTTGTCCGAATGAAATGAAACTTTGGCCATAACTAGTTTATTATATTCAAAGCATCACATCTAAACACTAGGGTTATTGGCCTTTTTTTCTCCGTTCTGCAGCATATGTTCTAGATATACTTTCTATGTTTTAGTTTTGTTTTGGGCATTGTGTATATATATATATATATATATATATATATATATTCCTACGTGTGTTATGGCAAGTTATCGCTGGGCTCGCAAGATTAAGGTTTGCAAAAAATAATACACAAATCCACATTAGGCATCCTGTTGTTAAACGACATATTCCAATATTCAAGTTGATAAATCCATGTTTTAGTATTTGTAAAACATGTATATATCATAGAAATTAAAGTGCGAGTCTCTTAAAACTGTATTATTGATTATGCTTCGAACATTTTACATGGAAGAGTTTCTCTATTAAATTACATACATCAATAGGCTCATAAGAGTAGTGGTAGATGGACAAAAATCGGAGGCCTGCAATATAAATGCTGGAGTCCCTCAGGGGGCAATCCTGGGCCCAACTCTCTTCCTGATCTACATCAATGACCTCCCTAAACACATACTTAAATCATTCGTTGACATCTATGCTGATGACACGACAATCTACGGCAACACATCAAAGGCTGTAAATGACAAAGTTCTCTCTGATTCTCTCTCCTCTGATCTCAAGTGCGTGGTTCAGTGGGGGAAGATGTGGCTAGTTACCTTTAATGCATCCAAAACCAAACTCCTATCCTTACATCATCAACGCTCTGATCCCCAGCTGGCATCAATTGTGATGGATGAGTCTCATCTGGGTGAGGCCCCGTGTTTTGACAAGCTTCTGGGTTTGACCTTTACTCCTGATCTGAAATGGAACACGTACATCAAGTCTGTTGCCAAGGTCGCTGGAAAGATGGTGGGATCCTTCTACCGCTCCAGAAGATATCTCACTACTGATGCAATTCTCTATCTATATAAAAGCCAAGTACGTCCAAGGATGGAATACTGTTGCCATATCAAGGCAGGAGCTGCCAAAAACAGCCTATCATGCCTTGACAGAGTACAAAATAGACTTCGTGGTTTAGTGGGGGATGCCCTTTTCTCTACCCTGCAACCCCTCTCCCACAGAAGAGACGTTGCGAGCCTATCCTTGTTTTATCGTTATTTTCATGGCAGGTGCTCGTCTGAACTCCAATCCCTGGTCTCCCCTCGCCAATCTTTCACGAAAAACACTCGTCTAGCTGAATCCACTGTGAAAAATTTCCCCCGCTCTATATCTGTGCCTAAATCAAAACGCGGATTCCATGAACAAAGCTTCTTTCTTAGAACTGCACGCCTGTGGAACTCTGTTCCGTCTGCCTGCTTCCCTCCGGACTACAACTTGGATGTCTTCAAGTCTAATGTTAACAAATTCCTAATGAACCGCCCCCTTAAGTAAACACTTCATCAAATCTCCACACTAACGTAATGTACTTGCAATAACCCTTATCCCTGAGTGGCTTCCGGGCCTTGATAAGTGGTGACCACTGTGTAAAAAAAAAAAACTTTTAAAGTGGAGAGGTCGAGTTTCGATAGGAGTTTTTATAATTGTTGAAGTTCACACAAATCAATATGCCAACATTACCATGTTCATAAAACTATATGTTCCATAATTCATAATGATCGGTTGATTATTTAGTTGCATAACTATATATATATATATATATATATATATATATATATATATATATATATATATTTTTTAATTACATTTTCATCCCAAACAAGGCGAATTGCCACTTTGGTGTAGGGGGCTACTATCAGGGGAAACAACTACTGGGGTACTATGTAGGGATTTGGGCAGCAAGGTGTCGGTTCACGTTACACTTGAACTTCTGCACGTCAGTACTGTTGGGGAAGCAGGGACCTGGAATGGAATTCCAGAGTCTTGCGGTTCTGGGGAAGAAACTATTGGAGTAAAAAGATCTTTTACATCTAGGGATCTCTACAGTGTGGGGGTGGGATCTAGTAGCCTATCGGGTTTGTCGAGGGTGCTCGCGTCGTGGGGGCGCAAGAAATTGCAGTTCGTCAGAGCATTCACCACTAAAATACTTGTAGAAAAGGCAGAGGGATGCAACATTTCGTCGATGGGACAGAGGCTGAAGCTTAGATGCCAGTTCAGGGCCTATCAGGTTTGCGACTCTCTTTTGAACCTTGTCAAGGAGCGAGAGACTAGTAGCAGATGCACCAACCCAGATGTGGCAGCAATACTCCATACATGGGCGAATGGTGGCCTTATAGAGGTACAGGATACTTTCGGGTGTTAGTAGTTTTCTAGCACGGTAGAGAGAGCCTACCTTTCTTGCAGCGGCCCTGGCAATGCCTTCAATGTAATTGTTCCAACTCATGTTTCCTGTGAACGTTAGGCCAAGGAGTTTGAAAGATGGACTCTCAGATAAAGAGTCGTTGGCCATTGCTATGGGTGGTAGAGAGGGTTTCTTGTAATTATTGAATGAAACTAGTTTAGTCTTGGCAGCATTGAACGCGACCAACCACTTTTGTCCCCATTCCACTACAGATTGGAGGTCTTCCTCTAGTGTTTCTGCCATTTCTTTAGAAATGTGTTCATTCGTCTTCCTGTCGTGTCTGCCATATATATATATATATATATATATATATATATATATATATATACTTCAGAATATATATATATATATATATATATATATATATATATATATATATATATATATATATATACTTCAGAATAATTTTATTTAACAATCAGTTGGTATGGAAACCTGTGATTATAAGATTTAAAACATATTACTGGCAGTAATATTCTATAAGTATTATCCCTTCTAAATAAGAATTGTTCGGTATGCAAGATAGAGCAAATAAATTAATTGTAGTGAATTGTAATTGTGCTTAGAATAATAAAAATTCTTGGATATGAAAGTCAAACATTTCATTTCAAAAAGTTTTTTTTAAATTCATTGACTCACTACAATTAATATATATATATATATATATATATATATATATATATGTGTGTGTGTGTGTGTGCCTCTGTGTGTGCGTGTGTTTTCCTATGTATGAGTATCATTTTGGCAATGTACATACGTAATAATTATAATGCCAGAGAAAATACTCAATTTAGATAAAACTCTAAAACATTTCAGTAAACCAACTCTAGTTTCTCACGGTTTGTAAAAAAGCAAACAAACAAATGGCGCGTTTGTTGGCTGCCTTTTTCTCCATCTCATTCCTAATGAGAAGTCAAAGGGCGTTACAAAGAAAGGAAAACTCGTTAGAGCGAAGCACTATGACGGCCGACTGTGTGATATCTTCGGGGTAGTTGGTAAAAGTTATGAAAAAAATATTTCCCGGGTATGTGGGCAATTTTCACTCATGTTTATGGAAAACCGAAACGATTACATAAAAGAGGGGGCCGAGTTTTTAAAATACATGGGATAACAGATTATATTATTTCTGAACCTTTATGTTTTTTTTAGAAGAACATGTTTGCTAAAAATATAAAAGCATTATAAAAGTTATGCGCATATTTCTTACTGCAAATATAAACTAATGACGAAACAACTAATAACCAAACAAATAATAACTAAAAACCACAAAAAACTATTAATCTTAGAATATATCCTGAAAATAACCTATATAGTTTAGGTTTTAACTCTTAATGACATTGATGTTAAAAACCTACATTTTCTAATTAATGTTATTAAAACGAATATTTTAATATAATCAATAATTGATACGTGAGCGACTATATAAATAGTAACTAATTTAGACGCTCCTTTAAAAACGAGTGTTAGTTATGTTTATTGTTTATAGTTTCTGATTAGATGATTTCCTTCATACTATTGTTACGCTTAATACTATTTATACAGTTTCTATATTTAGCATTTATGAGTAGAATTTAAAATAAAAACGTTATAGTAAACAAAATATACATACATATAGTTATACATATATATATGTATATATATATATATATATATATATATATATATATATATATATATGTATAAGTTACTATGTGTGAGTGAAAGATCTCTACTAACTTCTCCCTAAACATTTAGTTTACAGAGTTGGAACTCGATATGTAGGTTATTTGAACCTATATAAGACTTTTGATTTGGTTTTTAGCCCGGATTCTAAAGGGGCAAAAAGAGAAAATTAAAACTATGACCATGACCTGGTAAAAGTCAAATATACCTGTTTTATTGCGAACATAGATACAAGTTCTATTGCCCATTATTTGTAAACGAAATTCAATAAAATTTCAATTTGCTCATAGATAATAAATTTTATAAAGCTTATGTTCTGAATGAATATAAACTTACATAACTGTACCGGTAGAAGTTCCAAGTTGCAGTTGCCAAATCATAACAATATTGTAAGTATAATTCTATTCTTTTTATATCGAATTCCGAAATCCTCCTATATCAGATTATTATTATTATTATTATTATTATTATTATTATTATTATTATTATTATTATGTAATTATGATATTATTATTATTTACTAATGATATTACGTTAATAACGGTAAAAAAAGTTAGCTAAGTCTAACAAAAGATACATTTATTGCAGATTATAACAGTTTGCAATAGATCTAAGTATCGAACAAAATGTTGCTATCCTTGGAAACTGAACGTTTGATTCGATCCCGATTTTTCCCCCATTTTAAATGTGATATAAAAATCCGGCATTTCTGCAATACTGCGTAATAACCACGTTTTTTTTTTTTAGTTTCCAGTTTGGAGAATATTATTATGAAGACCCATTTTCTTTGGTGATGCAGAACGTTTCTCACCCTCTTTTCCGTGTCACTTGTTGAATAAGATCGAATAAAGATCTTTAATTGCAAAAGTCACCATGTGGTCAAACGATAAGTTCAATTGGTGATCTGATGAGTAAGTTGTTCCCAGATATTTATCCAAATTTCCGCAATGGCTTCGTGAATAAGCAACCCTGTTCCCTCGAAATGATTTTGTTATGATCAATTATAATCTTTTGCAAGAGATATCAAGCCATTGAGTGTGTTATTAATAAAATATTAGAAAATTAATGTTCTGGTAATTTTAAATGTAAAAACGTGTTAATGCCTCGGATTCCCTATTTTTCCTTCTGACATACCATTTCAGTTCAAGCCTTTCACATTCCTAATAAAATTAGTTCCGCCATGTTTATAAATTAAGCTCAAGGACAAAGCCTCAAAGTTGTTGGACTGTATGTTCAGACATCTTTCTTTCCTCGTGGTCAGTTGTATGTTGGTTGCTCACGCATTGGTAGACCTGAAAAACTCTAAATTTTCACATATTAGAGGGCAAAACAAAAGTGTTTTTTATGAAGAGGAACTTTAAAATTAATGCTAAAGTTACACTTACCAGTGTTCACATATGCACGGCTGGAAAATAAATACTAAAATAAATACTAATGTCATCTTTATATATATTTTACATTAAATAGTTACAAAAATAAGGATTTAATATATTTCAGATATGCACGATGATATAAAATAATAGTTGCAATTCTTATATTATAAAAAGGATTAAAACAAAAACGGCTAAACTAGAAATGAGGATTAATGTTACAGTTCTATTAAATAAAACGCACATATGATAATTATGTATGCGGACGGAATACATCAAATACAAACCGGCAACGCCGGATACTTCAGATAGTTAATGAATAAACCGCAATACTCGTTGGTAGTTGTTACTCCGAAATTTAGGTTGCTATTTTTCTATGCATTTTTTTATGTTCGAGAGACTATATTTTCAATATTATTTTTTTTTTACATTAAGATCACCACTTATCAAGGCGCGGAAGCCACTCAGGGGCAAGGGTTATTGCGTGTACAGTAATCAATGGAATAATATTGTAGTAATAGTTAGTATTGGAGATTTGATAAAATGTCTTACTTAAGGGGGAGATTCATCAGGAATTTGTTTATGTTGGACTTGAAGACATCCAAGTTGTGGTCAGGTGGGAAACAGGCAAACAGAAGAGAATTCGACAGTCGTGCACTATTTTTATTAGCATGGAAACTCGTTTGTCACGTGAAAACACTATAAAACTGTCAGATGTTAATCGAATAATTAACCATTGCTTATTTGCAAGAGAGTAGTAAGAGCCTAAGGATCACCTATTTCATAATGAAATAATTTTAGTTTAATATAAAACGTTTGATAGTGTTATACTTAGGAAAATAATTGGTTTATAATCGGTTAATATTTTGTGGAAATGTATTGTTTACTAGCAGGTCACCCGGTGTTGCTCGTACAAAAAAAAGCACTTGCGTATTGTATTTTAATTCATACATATTTATTATTTACTTGTATTGAACCAATTTTTTATGAGTTATAAATATAGTGTTTTCAAAAGTCTTATCTCATCACGTATGTCCTCTATCAATGCCTATACAAAAGCTTTAAAAAATTAATGTTCTTTACCCTATAACTTTTAATTAATTCTAATCTAAATTACATTAATTTTTCAAAGTGTATTTTCTCCATTTTATAAAAATAGTCTATACTGCGTATTAAATATTATCATCTGATTAGTATTTTAAAGTTCAATATTTATATTTAAATATCAACTTAAGTTTTCCAAAATGATCCCTTGAATTTCTGAACTATGTAAAACTAGAATAGGGTCCCATGATTGGATGAAAGTAAATATAGTTTCCACCCTCATATATTTTATTGTCATCAAAATCAATGAAATCGATTATTTTTTAATCAATCGATTTATTGCCTGCTCTAGTTTGGGAGCAACCGCGGTGTACTTAGATGAAAACTTTATATGCACTCCTACGTTTACTTAGTCCATAACACATCTGAGTCTATATTGCACTTTACAGAATCTAGTGTTAATATTATAAAATTATGTTATATAATTGCGTGAATAAACTTTTCAAATTCAAAATAAAATATCAGGTTGCAATTGTGCTCAGAAAAGAAACCATTTATTTTGAACGCGCCTCTGTCATAAAAAAAAAACTCTACAGTTTCTTTTGTGGGCTTGATCTTTCTGCTTGTGCGATAATAACACTTCAGAGATGCACTTGTGACGTTCGCTTGTATATTTTTTAATTTTGGTGAAAAGTAGCCTTCCTCCTTTAATCATATACCTACTCAATCCTGGAACCAATAATGGCGGACATTTTAGTGTGTTTCTGTGAAAAGCTATTGTTTTCTGTACCCTTAAAACCTTTCGAAATGTAGAAATGGAAAACGGGACCTATTTTTTCTCTTTATTTATTGACGCGTTAAAATATACTTACGAAGGAGAACATAACTACTTTTTTTAATAACAACAACAACAACAAAAATACATCGAAAAACCCTACACCAATATACTGTAACCCTGATTCTGTATACACGCCGGGATTCGTTTTCCCTTACCGAATAAAAGGTCAATTTAATTTGGACCCTGACATCTCCTTTCCTTATGATCTGCCTGAGAACAAACGGAATGAAGAATTGAGCAGAATTACTGATACTATATCCAATGATGGGTACCTGTTTGATATGATTATCTCAATCATCGAAATAAAAACAACTGAATTTTCCCAAATAAAAGGAAATATTATCGCTAAATGCTCGATTTATGCTGATTTAAATAAAAATAAATCGCCAAATAAATCAGTTCAAGAGAAGGGATGCTATTTAGCTTCCAATGCATATATTATGTTCTCTACAAAACAGTTAATGGCGTAATCTGAAAAAAGATGGAGTAATTCTGCCCCAATATAATAATGTAATTTACCAATGTAAATATACTTGCCGTGTCGACAGTGTGGCTTTATGTAAAGAGTTCACGGTAGAGTCCAACAATACATACCTAGCAAAATCAGATAATAATATAATAATATAATAATATAATAACGGTCGTGCTAAATAACACATCCGGTTCTTCACTAGCCGATCATTTGCTTAAACCCCATCATGCACAGGAATTTCAGCATTAAATCAATTTCTATTTTCAGTCATGATCATCCACACATTCATTTCTAGATCTGGAAGACTATTCAAGTTCGATTATAGACACCTTTAGTTTGTAAACAGAAGGAGTGTCTCTCGGGTTTGAAAGTGAGTTGCGTTATTTTAAATATATAGGGTCTTCATGTTGCATTTTCTTCCTCATAATCGATCATAACTTTCTTTTTTTTAGTACGCATAGTTTTCATCGTGTCTCTTCGATGCAGTCATAAAGAATTGATCACGAAAACTGGCCACTTTATCACTTTTTTCTTTTCTTTTAATCATGAAAATAAAAAAGTTTTCCCTTCATAATTGCAATATGGAAATTTATTTACCCCCCCCCACAAAAGTCATGAAATCTCTCTCAACTCTCTCTCTCTTTCTATTTCTTTCTATCTTTCTTTCTCTATCTCACTATCGCTCTTTCTCTCTCTCCCTCTCTCTCTCTATCTCTCTCTCTCTCTCTCTCTATATATATATATATATATATTCTAAGAGAAAGGGAGTGTCAGCGTAAAAAGTAGAGAGAGATAGAGTCATCTGCCGACATACTGTTTAGTTTTCCTACATTTCTACTGTGCGGTTAGATTAGCACTCATCTCAAATCAGTTATCTAACATATAACTCTAACACCTAGAAGTAAGATATTTTTAGACATTAACAGATAATATGTTAAAGCAGATTCCACCAAATGGAACGGGACTAATATTTAGTAATTAACATCCCGAGTGGTTCAGCGGTACACGGCTCTTCCGTACAGCTAAGCAATCACCCATCCTAAGTAAATAATAAAATCTACAACACTCTACTGGGTTATCACCAGCTCTAACCACTAGACTGGCGCTATTGCTAAATTATACCCACGATGTTATTTATGTAAACACTCCCCACTAGTTGACTATCACACACGTGTTTATTTACACAGACCTTTGTATTACACTTAATGCGATATGATTAACGGCAGTACGTAGACGGAGAAGAAGGAAAGCTGTACAAAGTCATTTACATAAGACTGTTTAGTTTTAACACAGCCCTTCAGTGTATCTAAGCTAGCACTCATCATACGCCAGATATTGTAACTGAAACAATCTAATTGATTTGACACCCGTTAAACACTGTTAGTTAATAATCAACCATTTCTAATTAAAAAGAAAACTTTTATCAAATTATTATATGAGAATATCATGTATCGATCTAATGAACGGCTAACACCAAACGTAATCAATATGTCTCAAGGATAATTTAATTTACATAAAACAACATTGAAACGTTTTGCAAGTTCTCAATGATTCTGGAATAAAGCTAAACAAATGAAACTAAAATGCTATGTATTTTGGAAAGTATTCGTTGAAATTTTACAGATTTTAATATATGGATTCGCATTGTATTATTATTGTGTATGTTTTATTTAATGGTGTGTCCAAAAGTAATGTGAAATGAACAAACCATTTAATGTATGCATAGCAGTTATATATGTTTCAAATACATCTCTCTGTATATATATATACATATATATATATACATGTATACACACACACATATATATATATATAGTTATCTACCTATATATGTAAATACACACACCAATATATATATATATATATATATATATATATATATATTATATAAAGGAGATTAGAACAATAGTCTAAAGAGCAAAGTGTATTTTAATGTAACAGTGAAATTACTAGTTTAATTAAAATACAGGAAATAGAAAGTGCTCGTTGTAATTTAGATATATAATAAGCTCGCTCGATAGTTAAATTATAAATCACATTACTTAATATATATTATATATATATAGTTTTTAGAATGTGAGAGAGAATATATAGTCAACGTAATATATATATATACATATTAAGTAATGTGATCTCTAATTTAAAAGTTAAAAAAATTTTTAAATTTAAAAATCAAAATTTAATTAAATTATAAATCAGTTTCATAAGAAGGAACAACAACAAAGTCAATTATCTGTACGATCGTTTCGGAAATCCGTGCTTTTTATTTGTGGTATACATGAAGTCACGTAGAACAATTATACATAGTTTTTTTGGTAAGCACGGTCTCCTCATCAGCAAATTTAGGAGGATTTCTATTGAATTGAAAAGACACCAAAAATAAACCTAGCATTAACAGTAAGGCAGATGAATCTGAAAAATTGAAGTAAAAGGTTTGGATTTAAAATTTATAAGAAAATTAATAAGAAAATTGGTATAGGTTAGAGATAGAAATGAGTAGAAAAAAATATATATTTTGAATTTACATAATAAATTTGATTTAAAAATATATAGATATATAATTACCTTTTGGTTTTTCTTTTTTTGAAATCAGGAACTGTATTTAAAGTAGTCATTTAGATGTTTGCTATAGCTTTTTATTTTATTGAATGATGAATTTTAAAAAGGGCGACGCTCGTGCAGTAAATTGTTTCCGTTAGCGTATTTTGATTTAGAGACGCTACAGTTAATATCTATAGAGAGAGAGTTTTTTTTTTTTTTGCAAGTTTTTTAAGGGGAGATAATTGTCATGGCTTTATTTATTATTTGATTTATGAGTCTAAGGGCGGTAATTGGTTTAACTTAATTTATTAGAAAAAAAATCTATTTTTACTAATGAGTAATTTTTAATGATTTAAGGTGGTTTATATTTATTAAATTTAAACCAACGTTTATGATTACACGATAGAATCTCGTGTCTTGAATTTACTAGTTTGGTTGTGCTTTTTATATCTTCATATTTTAAAATTTTTAGGGTTTCTTTTGTACATAATGTACAACATTTATCTCCTGGTTTATATGATTTGCAAGTCTCAATTATTTGCCATTTTAAGTTGAAAGAAATATTGCTATTTTTTAGTTGCCAAATATAGTTGGATAGAGTAGTTTGGTTTGATAGAGAGTTATTTTTAAAAGAATGTTTGTGCGTTGAAATTCTATGTTTTATTGGGCCAGATGTGGAACCAATATAGATTACCTCTTGATTATTATGATTATTTTCCGTTAGGTCTATTGTTGGATTATAATGTGGTGGGTTGGTTAATAATTGATCGGTAGATTGATTTAAGTTGGTGTTATTATTTAATCTGGTAGTTGAGTTATGGCTGTTGATAGGTTCTTGTATATTTGGAGTTTTTGGTACTGTGCAGCTATAGATAACATTTTTAATTTTACATGAGCCTTGTAGGGGACATTTATTTTTTCTTCTACAGTTACAGTCCGATGTATTTTGTATAGTTGCATTTTGTAGTTTATTAATTTTATTATTATTAGAGCTAATTATTTTCTGATGAAGGTTGGGCATAGTAGAGTAAGATACTTTAATTGTGTTCTTATTGAAAATCTTATTATATCTATGGGGGGCTTTAAAGTTCTTATCTAATATTTTAAAAAATTCTCTAGCTATGTTTGTTTCTAGGTTTTTGGAATACGGGGGGTTGAACCATAGGATCTCCTTGTGTCTATTCTTACGTTTGCGGGTTTTAGTTTGTTGTTTATTTATATTATTATCTAATATTTGTAGTTTGGTTTTATCTTTTTTTGTCTCCTGGTTATTTTTCTTAACTCGTATACGGGAAGACATTGCCATATTATATGTTATTACGCTCTTAATAGGTTTATTTTTAATGCAGTTTATGTTTCTATCATTTTCATTTATGAATTTAATTTGTGAATTATATCCAGAGTTTTTAAGGGCTTCATTATAGTATTTTTCATTTTTGGTAAATATTGATTTAGTAGAAGACAGTCTAGAAATTCTTAGAGCGATATTGGGAACTATTGATTTTAATATTGATTTAGGGTGGTTTGATTGATTGTGGACATATAGAAGTGATTGGTTAGGTTTATGGTATGGTTCAAAGGTAGAATTTTCAAGATTTAAGGTTATGTCTAAGAAATTAACAATTTTTTTATTAGGGTCGATTTTTATACTAAGTCCATAATTTTTAAATAATGTATGTAGAGCTTTAATTGCATTTTCATAATTTTTATTAGTAGAATTCGTTATGAAAAGTGCATCATCTCTATATAGCCCTCCTTCAAGTTTGATATATATATATGACGTTGGCTATATATTCTCTCTCACATTCTAAAATTTATATATATATATATGTATATATGTATATATATATATATATATATATATATTGGTGTGTGTATTTACATATAAGTGTATATATATATATTTATATATATATATACATATATATATATATATTTGTAGGTGGGGTGTTTACACTTGTATAATATGTATATAAACTAGCAGCTCAACATTGTTTACCGGGATTTATTGCCACTTTTGAAACAAAGTAAAGCTAAAACGTGTTTCTAGAAAAATCAATTATTATATAGGCCCTGTGGATTTGTTTGTTAGTTAACATATAATTTAATATATTTAATATTTTTATGATTATTGAACATGAGCTTTAAATTTCACTCCAAAATAACTTCAAATTGTTAATAAAATAAAATAAAACCGCTTTTAGTAGACAGGCTACAGAAATTAAGAAAATTTTACCTCACTGCTATCAAAGCCATTCACTTCGGATTTTAGCATGCAATTTAGATGTGAATTTATATATGCCTTTAAATAACTGCTCTTACTCTATAATATTTAAGTACTTAAAAAGAAACTTTTAATTGTGACTTTCCATGTCTCCCTGACTTTAGCAAATAAGGTGCAAACTATTATAATTGTTTGCTAATATTTCTCTTCTGAAAAGACGGTAGACATCGAAATAATATAAGATAAGCAGTTAGCCTATTTCAAATGTATTCTTTGACTTACATAGAATAATAAAAAGCTTTTTGTTTGACATTTAAGCATTTCACGTCAGAAATTTTTACATTTATTGAATGACAAAAATTTGATTTATTTGCTCTATCTCTTATGTCAAGCAATTTTTATTTTGATGAGATTGTACTTATATTTATAATATTACTGCCAATAATATTTTGTAACATCTATAATCCCAGGTTTTCATACCAGTTGATTGTAAGATAATTTTATTCTTAAGTATATATATATATATATATATATATATATATATATAAATATATATAGTAATTTATAAAATATATATGGCGATTAAGCTACACTGAATATTCTGCGTTTCATCCACTATAGGATTCGTCAGGCTTATGCGCGAATTCTGTGGTTGCTTCTTGTTTTTATATATGTTGATGGTTTTTTAGTTAGCCAATCAGCTTTCTAGTATCGACCGCGCTCCTTCCTATCAGCCAATGGGCATGCATTTTATCGAACAAAGGATCTGTTTTAGAACTAGGTAAGTGGTTTAAGGTAGACGTTTTCCTTTTTTTTATATATATAAATATTATATAGAACCAATTCTCTAGTGATGTGTACAAACATACATGCACATATATACATATATATATACATATATGTGTGATCGTTTATGTATATTCATGTTTATTTTATTTATTTATTTGTTTGCTTTCTATTGTTATTGTTAGTTTTAAAGCTATTTTGTATCGCTATCCTAGAGTAAGTTTTATTTTGTGAACACAGCTGTTTGCTATTTTTCGTCTACAGTTTAATAGATTTTGGGGTTCTTTAAAGTACAGGAAAGCAAATTTTTCATGGAGGCATAATTTACATGCAATATTTCTTATTATTCGGGGTTTCTTTCGCAAATATTGTTGCTTGATAAACTACGCTTTTTGTTAGACATTTATTTTGGACTGGGCAAAGTGTGCGGTGTCTACAGTTGCATTTATCTTGTTCGTTATTAGTATTACATAGGCATGACTTCCTTAGATTTCAAAACCCGATACTATGACCACAAAAGTACATTCAAAAATAAAAAAAAACACCGTATAAAAACAACACTAGCGGATAAATACTGGGAACTCCAAGAGAGCGGACATTCGCCGGTAGTCGAATGGAAAATAATGAGACAAGCTACCACGTGCAGACATTTAGACGACTCATGTAAATTATGCCTCCATGAAAAATTTGCGATGGGAGGAGGTTAACTATTCTGAAACTACACTTAACAATGTAAAAAAATAAGGGAAAATATATGTATGAACAATAAATATTTCTTCAGTGAAACAAAATATACTGTGTATCTTTTAATAAGGAATAAATATTTATTTAAACCATAATTATTGAAACAAAGTATTTTACTGCATAAAAAACGGTTATGGGGAGAAGGGTTAACTATTTTGAACCTTCACCTTAATAGTGATTTAATGAAAAAAAAATTAATGGTCTGGTATCTTTTTTTAATAATTTGTTTTAAAATAGGGGAAAAAAAATCTTTGATACCGCAATTGTAAGAATCATGCTGAAAGCCATTCTTAATATGGGGGTTTTAACTATTCTGAAACTTCACCTAACAATGTAATAAAAATAATGGAAAAATTCTTTAGTTAAATAAAATATACTGAAAATCTTTAAATAGGAAATAAATATTTCTTTAAATAAATTAAATCGTAAGAAATGAAACAAAGTGTTTTATTTCATATTAAAACATTTTTTTATAGTATTTAAATATGTATTCTATATCAGTGGGCATTAGAAAATGATGACTTCCAGTAAAAGAAGCAAAATAAAACGAACAAAACATAAGTAATAACTATGTAAACAACGTGATGTTGTATAACTGTTACAAAATTACTCGATTCGGCATTAAGTAACGCGAAAAAGGATTGATATGCCGTAAAACAAAACAAAACAGAACAAGACGTAAAATGTGTTGACTCTGTGTTACTCAGTGTATTTGCGAATGGTGACTTTGGTGATTTATATAATAAAGTCATTCTTGACTTTTGTAACATGTATTTCTAAACATATTTTTGTTATGTAAGGCTCACTCAAAAGTAAATATAAATAAAAAAAGATAAAGTGGCACAGTAAAAAAAAACGAACTCGTAGCGTTAAATGTAAAAAATATACTTATTACTGAATAAAATAGAATAAGCGTTCCGTACTACAGAAGACATCGTTAAAAATGTAAGTAAAATACTATACTATTTAAACTGTGGAACGATACCTTCTATGCATAATTGTCTTTAAAATAATCCGGAACCATAAATAGACAGTTCATATATATATATATATATATATATATATATATATATATATATATATATATATATATATATATATATATATATTGTTCGGGAAGTTTTGGGAAATAAAAGGGTTTAATGATTTTTAACTAATAAAGATTGAACAATAAAGGGAGATAATTCACATTAATTAACTTTTGCGATGATGATGACGCGTTTCATTAATTAATGTTTTCGATGATGATGACGTGACACCGTACGGACAAGCATATTAATATATAGATAACAATACTCTTATGAATACAAAATAACTACGCATATGCAATCACATCCTGCAAGTCGATATTGATGATTGAACGTTTATTAACCATCGCTACGGCTTTGTACTCGGAATATTATGAATCTATCCTGACTCATTCATTTGCTTTCTATATGTCTTATTTAACCTATTTATAGATTTCACAGACACAGACACTTAGGGGATTCAGACAACCGAGTGTCTTTTCTTCTTTTTATATTCATCTACAACTATTCTTTTCTCAAGGAATCACTTCACTTCAACTTCCATGGCTGTCAAATGGTTTCCCATTTATCAGGCCTTTCACCATCGCACTGATCAGATATTACTATCGCATAATCCCCTCTTACGAAGTGAATATTCATACCAGAATCAGACTGACTTAGACTTGTTTGAAGCAATGTGTTTTTCTCGCGTCTAAATCCAACAGGGGTTTAGCCATTGATTAGATACGTGTCCTCTGCTAACTGATGCATTGTCCTGTGCAGGTAAAGATCGTCCACCACCAGAAGCCTAAGTTTCTTACTTAAGCTACCTAAGCATTTTCTGAAAGCAATAGTATTCTTTTTTCAATGACACTGGCCTTTCAAATTCTATTTTCCCGCACTTGTGTAATACTTTGCACTAGTGGGAGGGAGATTAATATCTAATCTTTGGCATCATGTGATGATGTGATTTTGTTCTTTGTTGGTCTAGATTATGATTTATTTATCTACTTGGGGGGAAACCGCTTATCACGGCCCGAACGCCACTCAAAGATAAGGTAAAATTTTAGATAGATTCGGAGGCAATATAAGTCGCGGTGGAACCTTGGGTAAGGTAAGATTATCTACATTGATGACTCAATAGGAATCTATTCACATCACTTGAAATCGAACATGTTATAGTAAGCTGGGAACCTGATGAACTCTATTATGACAGCTCTAAAGAAGAAGTTCTGCTCGTCGAATTTTCGTTTAGTTCTGGGCAGAGATAAGGCGTGAGGAAAGTTGTTGGTAGTTATTTCTGCTAGAGGAGTGTTTGTTTTTAATGTTTTTTTTCGGAGAAGGACAATAGAGTAGGATTTGTGCAAGTGTATGATGCTCGACCTCCTAATATTTGTCTATTAATCCTCAAAGAAAAGATGAGCTTGTTTCATATCGCCTTAGATGCATCTAGCGGGGAATGTAAACGTGATTACATACCCATTTTCTTTGATGAGCGAGAACATTCTTCGTCTAGAGCGTTGATTTTCAAATTCCATTTTACTGAACTTGAATCTGCTCGTTTAATTTATACCTTCCTCTTAAAAACACGTTTTTATATATTAAAATATTCGTTGAATGAGACGCATTCGTACTGAAATGTGTAGAATAATACAAAATATGTAGTGTAAAGTTTGGAGACTTTAAATTTGCATTTTCCAGTTAATAATAAAGGCATCCATCAGTATTTAATCTCTAAAAGAAAAAATGAGTTTGCAGTTGTGGTAGAGAAAAGAGTTTATCCCATGTTCGAAAATGGAAATCAGAAAGAAAAGGTATATATTTTGAACCTTGCTATTTAACGTCTGTGAATTTGTGTTTTTGAAGATTTTACATATCCGATACACGCAAAATGCCTTTCACCATGTGAAGAATGCAGTCACTTAAAAGACAGATCATCATGCCATCCATTAACGGTACTGAATATGCATGCATTCAACGATGGTATCCGTTTGAAAATATATTAAATAATAAGTAGATGTTTAGTTCCAACCAATCAATTGTTATTACACAATTTGAGTTTAAGTAAGACATATCTATAGAGGTTTAATTACTTATTTATTGATTTATTTAAATACTTTATAATTATATTTTTAATATCATAATTTTATATCCTATTTATCCCGAAAAGTTGCGTAAATAACACTCAAGGCGTCCGAAATATTCGAGTAGTCCGAAATATTCGAATTGTGCTAGTTACCACCGCAAAATGATTTGCCCATAAAAATCTGCAAAATAGCTTAGATTTCTGTTTAAGCCTTGAATAAATTACGATTAAGATATACAAGCGTTATAGG
The DNA here is from genome assembly GCF_053919585.1 of Euprymna scolopes. NCBI lineage: Eukaryota > Metazoa > Mollusca > Cephalopoda > Sepiida > Sepiolidae > Euprymna > Euprymna scolopes. The sequence continues at coordinate 89,745,097 of NC_136489.1, forward strand.
TGAGAACATTGGCTAAAGTCTTTTGTTGACCTGAGAGTTGTGTTATTCATTACTGGCCACGTTGCATGACTAAGTGAAATCTTTTTGGGAACCTTCCAACCGTTTATTCATTTATCGAGACCATTAACAAGGTTAAAGACACTTTAGGGAATGCAATATAATCTCTTCGAATGGAGAAATTGATCGATGCTCTGTTGGCAGGAGGCAAATTCTATTGACAACGTTTGTAAGAAAAAGAGACCACAAGGAATATTAACTCATACATTTGCAAGGTCGTCTTTGTAGACACGACAGAATTATTGTGTCTGGAATAAAATTCCCGTTTTGTGGAGTAAATCTTAATGCCAGGCTTTGTTGTTCTTTTAATACTCAACGTCACTTTGCTGAATTAATCTTTACTTAATTTATATGTGCGTCGGGGATTACTGTCAGTTGGCATTTATTAGTGAAGCAAGAATGCCGGTGTATTTGGATTGCTAGCTTTGAGGGATGAGTAATTCATGTACTTGTATCTTCGATTGGGAAACCTACGTGTGTGTTTTATATATGCACAATGTCCAATTCCCGAATAGCATGGATAGGTATGAACCCATCTATCGTTTCTTTTCATTAGAGGTAATCATTTAAAATGAGATTATTTGAAGTTGTGCAGATTACAGTATACGTCAAATCATTTTGTGCTTGAAACAAGCTGATTGAAGATTGACAATTGTATACAACCCATTATTCCGACTGCACTCGGAACAATTGTTGACACCTATGATTATGTATTTATCTATCCCGTTACTCGGTGAGAGCTGAGTATTGTATGATAAAAAATACATGATATATAGTCAAATAAAAATGTCGTTTATATGGGTTTCCCACTCAACTTGAACAGTGAGAATGATTTTTCATTATCTTGTAGAATAATAGTATAACAGAGATGATAAACGATAACTATACAGTTAAGGGCAGAATATTTCAGCGGTCAAAGTGCCACTCAATAGCTGGCCTTTCACTGATTGGACTTTTAAGCAACCGCCTGTCACTAAGCAAGTACTTGTACCATGCTTTCACTTGATTTCCCAGAGTTTCAGTGAACCTTTGATAATATGTTTGTTCTTTATAATCAAATACGTGGTATTATATTTAAAATCTATGAAATCAATAGATTCTGCCTGTGAGATTCGCGAGGCTTGTATAGATGAATTCATTGATAAAGTCGATTAAAATGTATCTATCTACCTATCTATTTACTAACATATATATATATATATATATATGCGTGTATATATGTGTGTGTGTGTGTATTTATTTTCTTAGTTATTTATTAAATATTTAAATATCTAAATGGTTGTGTTATTTAATTATGTTTAATCGATTGTGTTGTCATGAGTTCGATCCCTTGCCAGAAAATATACCCACGCCGATGAGAAGTGATGCCCAACAACACTTGTCCGTGGATGAACATTTACGTATTTTAAATATTTAACAAATATTTAAATAGAATACATATTTGAACATTTAAAAAATAAGTAAAAAAATAAATAAATACGCCACGTACAAATAGAGGGGCAACACAAAACCAAAAACAAAAGACATGCAACCCTTTTTCTCTAAGCAGAATTAAAATTAAAATAAAAAATTAATCAGTACATACAAAAAGCTTATATCACTAAGGAAAATAACGACGCATATATTATTATCATCATCATCATCATCATCATCATCATCATCATCATCATCATCATCAGACAATGTAATACTCATAGATAATGCACTGATAATAATCAACAGTTTCTCGGGTGTCTGGTTGATAACCAGTCTTCGAAATCTTCTAGTACTCATCCGCTCGTTCGAGAAAAATTGTAAATGACTTTTTTGTTATAGCAGTATCAGCGTTTCAATTGGTTGTGCACTGTCCTCACTTTTATGGCGAGACGCCTCATCCAAATTTAAGTTCTTTTCGCGTGCATCAAGTTGATATCTAGTTAGTGCTCTCTCTCTCTTGTAGGTTCTTCATGCTCCATGACACGTCACGACTATTAATAATAATGAACGCTGAAGACTCAGAAATACTTCAATAATTTGACCTTGATGATTCTAAATATGTTTAAACTTTTTCTATGAACCGACAGAAAAAATATACAAAAATTATTGATTACGTAGATACATTCACATGCACGCACACACGTACACCCCCCCACACACACACATATATATACATATATGGAAAGATAGAGAGAGAGAGAGAATGAAGGAGAGAAGTAAACCATCAGTAAGAAAGAGGAGGACCAGGTGCGCAGATGTGTTACATGTAGTATACCCAAATCACTAAATTGATTTCAATACATTGAAAATATATTTTGGTATTTCGCTGATACCATTGAACTGGAATTAGAATAGAGAAGCAAAAATCCGGATTTGCTTTTGTGGGTCTTATTATTTCAACTGAGCATTTTACATAATTGTAAATTCGGATTCGAATTGAAACTCATGAGACAATATTTTAATTTTTATGAGCAAAAACTTAGAAAAATCTCGCAGCGTTTTTTAAAAGCCCGTCATGAGAACCAAAAATGTTGCATGAGAATTGTGCGTAAAAAGCTTGTGATTTCTAAAAACAGAGAGACAAACCCACACAAACCTGCCCTACCAATGTATGTACCTACTAATATTAATTAAATGTCTCGGCTTTTTCTAAAGTAAACACTTTTAAACAAATATTTCACATTCACAACACCCCCTAAACCATGTGCCGCGAAACAATGCATACACTTCGTCTCCATAAAAGTTATTACTAAGTAAATGACTCGCACAAACATGTATTGCAATACAGATAGTTGCAAACTGTTTTGCTCTCTATGAATGAAGTCCTCACACTCCACTTATTTAGCAGTGTTATTCGTAATTAATAAAATTATTTTCACACGACCTGTTTCTTTCATTTTCAACTCTTATTATTCCTAATATACTAAGACCATTTTTACTTTGAATATTAAGTTTCCCTCTAATTCAAGTATATTCTATTTTTCATCCTTATTAAAGTCAACACAGGTTATTATTCGAAATACCGGGATTAATTACAGAACAATAACGATCGTATTGATCCTACGAACTTAAACGTTTTACTTAAAAAAATAGTTTCAGGAGAATAACACATCGGAAGTGTTAACTATTCAAACAAAGAATTGAATTAACTTAAATAGTCCTAAAATTGATATAACTCGTAGCCAAAACACGTTCACAGCTTAAAAAAAACTTGCATCAAACAATGACGTCTATTGATGTCAATTGCATAAAAAACAGATTTATCAAACAATAAAAAATATCAATAAAATTTAATAACACAAATTCGAATTATTCTACATGGTTAAAATATATACCGAACATTGATGCAGCTTGTGGCCTCCATACAAATACTGTTGACAATGAAGCCTTCGTTACTATCATAACCTAAAACACGTTCGATTTCCTTGGTAAAATTAATGCAAGTATTTTCATTGCATTTTAACCGTAAACAAGGCACGGTGCCACTTGGATGTAAGAGAGTACTACCTGGGAAATTACTGCAGAGATGCTATGTAGGGAGTTGAGCAGCAAGATATATGTTAACATTACAGTTGAATTTCTGCATGTCAGTACAGTCCGGGGAGCAGGAACGCGGAAATTAATTCTAAGTCTGGCAGGTCTGAGGAAGAAACTTTTAAAGTATAAGGGTTTCTGGCATCTTAAAGTCTCTAGTGTGTAAGGGTTGGAATTTGCTGCCTGTCGGATTCGTTGGGGGTACCTTCCTCGAGAGGGTAAAAGGGTTTGTAGTTCGTCGGAGTGGCGATTTTCAGATCATCTAATACGGGTTCTCTCCACAAAAGAAAATCAGGTATGGAGTGGTTTGCTGGGTCCATTTAGAGTTTAAGGTAAACCGATTAGCAAGCATGTAAGCCTTCTCGGTTACCGTGCAAAAACCTCATAATTACTTGATAGCGGGGAAATTGTTGACTGCTCATTATGTACAACACTCTTGTACATTCTTCAGAAATAATGGGTCCCTCCCTACTCTCCTGACCTTGCACCATCTGACTTTTACCTATTCCTAGCCATGAAGTTGTTTTTGAAAGGAAAGCGTTTCCCAGATGAGGCAGCGTTGATTTCTGAAGTCACGTCGTGGTTAGAGGACCAACCTGGTGTGTTCTAAAAAACGGTCTCCAGAGCTGCATCAAAGGATGGGAGAAATGCATAACTCTGGCGCTGATTCCTATGTAGAGAAAGACTAATAACTGTGCCAAGTTTCGTTGCTCTACTGCTATGGGAAGTGGGTCAGGGGCATTACTTATTGCACACCTCTCGTATATATATTTATATATATATATATATATATATATATATATATATATATATATATATATATGTTACCCGGTCGTAAAAAAACGCATAAATATATTGTAAATCATACGAACACTGAAACATTGTGCTTGCGAGTATTATGTTTTTACTTAATGGTTTACACCCTGTAAAAAAAAATATGCTTGAGCTGACATCGAAAACAAAATGTAAACACCGCGAGTTATGGACACTGCCATTATACTAACTTGATACGATCGTTACAGAGTATTTTCAAACTTATGATTTTTACTATAATGAATCGGTCACATGAACCAATTAGCAAACAAAACATCTGGCAATTCACACGTACGAATTTTAAAATTTTAGCGGCGTAGCTGCCAATTTTTCCGGATGAAAACTGATTAAATTTATTCCACGTGTCTTATTATGCTATATAGCAAATTTAAAATATGTACATCAAAAATATGTCGATAATAAATAGATGTAAAGCTTTATATAAAAGAAACGGAAACTCTCGATCTAAAAGAACAGCCGCTAAATTGCCAACACTATGTTGTCTTCATTATCGCTCGGCTCCTTTCGAGGAAACTCAACTAAACTGAACATATTGTATTTTTATTTTGATATATTTTTATATTATTTGTATAACAAATCTCGTATTTGATAAACATTCTATAACGATATTTCAAAACAATTTTCGAACTACTTTTCTTAATTATAGATTAGTAAAAACGAGCATACACGTGTTCATTCAAATCATTTAAAGTATACAGACAGTTCCCATTTCTCTCAGTATTATTACCTATCTTCGTTACTATTTTGTTGTAAACTTTGAAATTAGCATTGGTTCGGTGCAATTGGAACACGGTCTAATTTTTGTACAGACTCATTATTTTTATAGAAATTAATACGCTGGCTATTTATTTAGGGGAACAATGGTGAACATTTTAGTTTTATAAAATATAATTAAAGATTAAGACATTATTGGATTCGGTATTAATTTAAAGTACTTAAGCGCATATATTTTTCCCTTCAAATATTGAATTCCTTTATTGTGTTTTCCCAGAGAGAATGCATTTTTTTATTTAAATCCTGCTATCTAAAGATTAATATTCAGTCAATACTTTCACTAAATTCATAATTTTGGTGCACGTTTTCTGTTTTTCTTCGAATTTTATTTTTCAGCGAGGATAACACGAACAGCGATGCGTAAACATGTCCTGTCATAACGTTTAAAATGGTGCCAATTTGATATGCCTCCCTGCATGATTGGCTGTTTATAGAAGCATTTTAATAACCTAAATACATTCCGACGGTTGATTTCACAGCTCAAACTTTGTCCTTCATAGCGCCCTATTCAAAAAACAAGAAAATAAATAATTAAATAAATAAATAAAGAAAGAAATATTATTCCATTGGGTTAACAAAATCTTTGCTCAAACTCTAGCTGACGCCCCGGGAAAAATAAAACAATCATGATATATATTCTTCTGAGTATTACTTTTTTTGCAATCAGGAGTACAGTATTGTCTAGTCCTTATTTTCCCGCAATGGTCCAGATATATACTGAAATTGCAAACATAATTGCAAGCATAAAGATCTAAAATGCGTTTATATAATAATCGAGAGGATTTAGCATGACTTTTTGTCAGTTGAACATTAAATATACTCGAAATGATTATATCACACTTTGTTTGAAACAACCTTTAATTCAAGTTGTTTAGAGATATCAGTTTTCAAGCTTCAATGCGCCAACATTGATGTTAGTTTTTAAGCTTTTCACTTTACGAAACTTATTCGCGTTCTGCAACGTACAAAAAAATAAAATGTTCTTCTACAAAACCAGAACAAACACCATCAAGTAACATCTAAAGAACTTTACGCATACAATGTTTTACTTAAATGACCGAATTTAGCATTAATTAATCCAAAACGAGTTTATATGACAGGAGAAAACATCCAAATAAGCAATAAAATACAGTCGTGCAGAAAGAGGTAAATGCAAATAGCAGTAATGATTCTATCCATGTTAATCTTAATCGATAAACACTTAGAGGTTATGTACATAATAGGTATAACGGTGTTAAATTTAGTATGACAACTTATTGTCTTTATGTGTATTAGGTAAGATAAACAGACTACTGTTGGTTCTACTACTCATATAATTCTATAAATAATAATATTTTACATTGGACCTTCTAAATTCAGTATGCAGAATCACTAAAGTGAAGTCTCTGTACTAAAGAGTGAGAATCACTATATTAAATTTCTAATATTTATTATTAACCATTAGCACGATGAAATAGTAATTATAATCAAACCAAATTTGATGGACTTACTCCTGGATAAAAGAGGTAAAACCTAAATAAGATGTATAAATCTGTTTAAGGCAAGGCAAACAACTATCCATTAAACGTCCACCATTACACAGCTTTTTAGATACGTATAAAGAAAAGATCTTAAAGGAATTTCCAAGAATGCTTTCTCTTATTTAAAAAAGTAAAAAAAATATATCATTTAAAAAGCTAAAATACTACTTCAAAGTCAAAATAGCCCATACTGAATTTTATTTGAATAGATTCTAACCATCGAAACAGCAAGACGTTACGCGTGTCTGAAACATTGGTTATGGAAAATGAAGACTAAATAGCAAAATAAAGCAAGATAGAGTTATGAGATAGCGTAAAGTAAACAAAGTGCACGTTTTGATATACGTAGCTAATACGTCACCATTTATGCGCAGTGGGCTTGGATTCGTTTTTGCAGATTTGGAGTAGGTACGGTTTAGACTCGAGTAAAAATTAATGATAAGCCATACCAAGTGTAAAATAAACAACTGATGAACGCATAGCTGACTTTTCAGGAAGCATCTTTTCGAGATTATATCGTAAGTAATTATTTGTTCTTACTATGAATTTGCATGTTATCTTCTTAGGATGAGAGCTTATTAGAGAGCATCCTTTTAATATCAACGTAATGTGTTTCTACGGAGGAAGATACTTGCACGATTTGGTTTCCGCTAGATTTATTTATACAGTTTTCCAGTGAGGCAACGCCAGTTACACCTGTTTGCTCAAACATATTTCTTTTCTTAAAAATTGGGAATATATTTCCCATACATATTCAATTTTTAAATGTTACTTGAGGGGAAAACTCAGAATCGTTTGGAATGGACACTTGATTATACATCGGGTGTTTTCTTTAATCGTAAATGTCACAACGCCGAATACATAAAGATATACTTGATGGTGTGTCAGATTTTTGTACTACTGATATAACGCATATCTCTTAAATTCAGCTGCCATTCATTTTGGAATTGGAATGTTGACCTTCTATGCTTTCCAAATCGACATAACAGAATGAACAAATTCGCATTTTTTCTTTCTACAGAATTTTCAAAGGCGCCGCTTAGAACCAAATAATAGTTTTAGCATTTGTATATTCTTGTTGTATGAAAATATAGAACCAAACTCTTCTTCTAATTTGTATATCGCCATGTAAACATATCGTAAATCTTCAAAGCATATGGTAATATATATTCGTGATATGTTTTAAGTTATTGCAAAAGAGTATTAGGAAAATAATTGGTATCAAATATTTCCGTGTATATTTGAAGTTAGTATGGAAAAAATGCACCGTATTGTACCACATTTTATAGTGTGATATACTTCGTCTCCTTTATATTTTACTTAATTTGAATGCGTAGAAAAGATTAACGGGCAGGATCAAATGGTTTAGCATACCAGGTAGCATAAAAAAATTTATTACATTTTAGTTATATTTTATTTGAAGTTGATAATTCAAATAAGATGTGACGTAGCACGTGTTACTTTCACGGCAGCAACCCATGCACAAACGAAACAGACAGTATGTTTTCCAACAACGGTTCCAAATATAAATGTCTATAATGTAGTTCACATATTGATCATGATGTTTATTTTTAAGGTTATCTGTGACGTAGAAATTTATTTGCTGATCACACTCTGCTTTTGACTCTCCGAAATGCGGCAGATAAAATCGACTAAGAATTCTTGTTACTTAGTATTTTTTTAGTAGTGGATAATGTCGTTATTGCTTGTATTATTTTTGCAGTTGGGCAAAATATAACCAACACTCTATAAAAACATGATTTTATGTTTAACACATTTTTTTATATTCAACGGGCACAATGTTGAGTTCACTGGAAGTGCAAAATACTTGGACGTTCTCAATGGTTGAAATCATATACACGTTCCACTTGGTCTCATTAGCACTTTGTATGATTCAATAATTGTTTTTATTTTTACACATTCCTTTGCTAAATTACAAGATCTGACTTGTAAATGCAGCAAAATACCACCTAATTTCATTTGTGTTCTGCTTAACTTATGTATTTCACATTAAAAATTGTTATCCACAGTTTATTTGCATTTTATTTACCTTCAATTGGTAAACAATAATTATTGTAGAAAAGTGCTTATTCTGTATTCATATTAAAACATCTTCTATTTAAAGGAAATATATACGTCTTACATAATATATTTTATTTTAAAATATATACATATAGTTAATTTATTGCTTTAATTTAGGAAATCTACTTTCATACTAGACTAACACGAATATATTTTGCTGCTCGTGATTGAATGAATATTTTTACTATGTTTATGAGACTGTGTTATTGTATTATATGGTATTTTATTTACTTTCATGCTTCTATGCACTTTGAACCCACTAGTACATTTAGAAGAAATGAAATGTTTAAATAAACTCTATAATTAATGTTTTATAATAATGACTAATTTCCATTCACATGGGATACAAGTATTTAAAGTTGTAAGCTTTTTTTTACATGGAGGTCACCACTTACCAAGGTTCAGAAGCCACTCGGGGATAAGGGTTATTGCGTGCACAGTGCTGAGACCATAAATCTAATATACAAAAGGCTATACGTCTGTCTATATGTTTCCATATTTTCAAACTGTATTTCCCCCGAAACTAAAAGTCGCAGACTTTTTATGGACTGTCCTTTTATTGATCTTTAACCATTTAAAATATTTTTAAGGGGTAAAAAACGAGTCACAATTGAAAACACAAACGTAATACATTTTGTACATTCACCTTAGTTTATTTTTAATCAGTTTATATACGTGTCAACGTTACCAGCTTTAAATGCTTCAGTTTTGCCTTCGGTTTCGGTAAGCTATTCTATTTCTTATTCCGGATGAACGATCAAGAAGGATTACAAATTGAACTGTTATGATGAATGAACTTATCAATTAACGACTTGAAAGTTTCTATCTCATTATTGCGGATATTGTTTATAAGAGACTGTTGCACTTTAACTGTGTCGTTAACTTTTGAAACACGCTGACCAACATATTTTCGGATACTTTTCCGCAAAAGAACAACCAAAAAAAATGAAAGAAATAAAAATCTTACTCGGAATTTTTCAAAGCGCAAATGAATCATAATTATTCCTGATTCTTTAAAAATAACGCATTGCATAATCTTTCAAAAGTTTTTTCGCACATGCATGTGCTTTACAACGCTTTAAGGTCGCACTTTCCGCCAGCTCGCTCCGTAAGTCTTCCCCGGTCTTTATATTCCATTTCCTTTTGACCAAGTAGTGTATTCCCCTCCCCACTTTTCTCCTTCTTCCCGTGATATCAGCGCGCGCATACTTGTCAAATTTTATAACGCTAAAATCGCCGCTGTTGCTAATATTTTCCTAGTCAGCTATTCTATGGCTACTGCTGATTTTGTTCGTCGATGCTATGTTACAATAAGAGCGAACCGATTCGTTACATAAGCAATCAACATCTGTCATATCCTAAAGTCAAAAGAAGATATGCGTCTTTGAACTCATCTGTGCAGAAGAAATTGAATCGACCAACATTCACCTGCGCCTTATTAACATTTACGATGCCAATGCAGCTGATGCCATCACAATTATGAGATAGGTTCCGTGATTTCAGATTGGCGATATAGATGTGGCAAAGCGCGTTATGGACTTTTACACCTGAGGCGCAACAAGAGGTTGGTAAAATGCATTGATGATGGCAGTGACTATGTAGAAAAATAAATTATGGAGCACAAATATTACTCGTTTTAATTATACTACTCTTCTTTTCGTAACACTTCCACGTTTAAGTTTTTAGTTGAAAAAGTGACCTTATTTTTTGAACCACCCTCGTATACAAAAAGCCTCATAGGAAATACTATTACTTAAAATCCAACAAGTATTTGAGTTTTATTTTTGCATAGGATAAGATAATTCTGATCATTTTGGAAGTCAAAACTGTTGAACCTGTTTACGAATGTGAGATGTTGGGAAAGTGTTCAAACGTTATATTTAGTAACAAAACATGTTCCTGCCTGTTTGCTTCTTTTACAGCATGAAATCTTGTTTTACAAATTTAATACTGAAAAAGAAAACAAAAAAAATGCATACTGGAATGAATTACTCGATGACGTACTTGTATTTTACCAACAGCTGTAAGGCGATCATGATATATTTGCAAACATACACAGCTTCAAATATATAAGAAAGCGGGAGACATATTTTGTCTGCCGGCACAGTCATGGTTGTTGGCATTTGTTTCCATCTTTGTTTATAGAATCGTGTACTCCGTGAAAGTAATCAACACTTTCAGTGAAATAAGACTAAAGGAGATTTGCACGTAACATGTCTATAAACTATTAATATCCATTTAATCAGAGCCAACGTGCCATCTCTCGATATCATATAACAAAATAAACGAATATAATAAACCTGACTGCATTTGAAAAAACATGGATTACAAGGTTTGGCCTGTGATTTAAAAATAGAAGTGAGAAATTGAAAACGACGATTTTTATTTTAGTTTTACATTCTCTTTTCAGCTAATTTTATTTTGTCTCACGTTACCATCTGAAATAATTTCATCAACATGTTTAATAACATCCTGAGAAACATTTCGTAGATGTTCTTTTGTTTTTTATTTCTATTTATGTGTCTTTTTATATTTTTAATTGTAGAAACCTTCTAGATCTGTGTTATTTTATATTTAAACCTCGTAAATTACGACATTATTTCATAAAAATAGGTTGACTAATATTAAAAATAAGGAAGCATCAGTTTTCCCATTATTTTGACGGATATAGTTCACTCATTTATTTACATACTCCGATGCTTTGCCGTGGTCACGTGGGAGAGGTTAACTTTAAACATTATAGTTATTTGCTAGCGCTCGAAAAATGCATTGGAGTAAACCGATTATCTTAGTACTGGCAATGCATTTTTTATGGATTAATTATAAGTAGAGGCATACAGCGATTTGCTGGTTGCTTGTTGATGATAAAAATATTGGTGCGATACAAACTGGATTTAATCCAACAGCAATAGAGAATGTTTGTTGAGGCAACAAGTATTAACTACTTCGCCATAGGCGTTGGAATACCATTATTTTTATCCGAAAAGGCTTGGAAATGAACAATGAACGTAGCGGACAGGCAAATCCTGAGCCAAACGATGTAAGGTGCAATAACTAAACATCCGGGTTTTCCATTCCACAACCACTAAAATCGATGAATGTTTAATAAACGTACACTCATTTGGATGTAAATATTTAAGATTTTCTGAATTAATCAGGAAAAGTTACTTATTTCTTCCCTCATAATGTTTCTATCATATTTTAATTCACATTGTTTGTGTGTATAATACATAAATATTGAAAATAAGAATCCATAGTAACGAGCACCTATCAGCAATAATCTGAGGAGAGCAAACAAACACCATTATAATCTTTACTTTAAACAGAATGAATTAATCATCTGGACAACCGCCTGTTCTTAATCCTTATCGATTCTTAACATATTAGCCTCTTGCATCAGCATATTTTCTATAACTAGTCGTACTATTCCTAGCAAAATTCTTTTTTTTTTACACAGTGATCACCACTTATCAAGGCCCGGAAGCCACTCAGGGATAAGGGTTATTGCAAGTACATTACGTTAGTGAGGAGATTTGCTGAAGTGTTTACTTAAGGGGGCGGTTCATTAGGAATTTGTTAATATTGGACTTAAAGACATCCAAGTTGTAGTCCGGAGGGAAGCAGGCAGACGGAACAGAGTTCCACAGGCGTGCAGTTCTAAGAAAGAAGCTTTGTTCATGGAATCCGCGTTTTGATTTAGGCACAGATATAGAGTGGGGGAAAATTTTCACAGTGGATTCAGCTAGACGGGTGTTTTTCGAGAGCGAGTTGATGCAGGGATTGCAGGTGATTAAATGGCTTAATGACTAGATGGTTTTCTAACGAATGATAAAAAATATTTTTTGTATAGTTTTAAAGATTAAACTCTTCAAAGACTATATATATATGTATATATATCGCACTTATCTGTACTGACTTGAATATTTGAATATGGTGATAAGGTAGGATTGGGAACTGCCACGATCATGTTGAGATAAAAGAGATTGGATATATATAATGCAATTTTCAATCATTTCATCAGGTGTGTATACGGAAAGTACAAGAATAACCATAGTACCATGGATGCCTGTCTTTCTATGTAATTTACTATATAAATATGAGCAAAAATTACCAGCATTATGATTATCAGCATAACTATATTTCGTTAACTTTCCTGTTTACACGCTCATAGGAAGTTGAGAACTTTTAAAAATTTACTTCCAAACTCACCTACCTCTAACAATGTGTTTATTAATATCTTTCTCATTAAAACATTCTCATCGCATGCACACATCTACTTACAGCTTACAGATTTAATCTTGCTGAAATTACTTAAGATCTAAGCATGTATTTAGGACTCACATTCCGCATCCATCATATCAATCCCATATTTCTTAACACGCAATGCATGTTTTCAACTCTGATTTACTCACCTACTTCTTGTTGTTGTGTGTTGATCTCCTGACACACTTCGTTGTCACTATTCAATGTTCTTTCTTTTCGCCTTTCCGCATTTCCTTGTCACGAATCTAAATCTACCAATTCTACCAAAGCGTCACGTTTTGCGTTGGGACCAATTGTACATCCATATTTCTGGTCTATTTTCCACAATAGTGCACCCTCCATCTTCTTTCACTATTTCTCCACAATTCTTAAAGAGCATTTGATTCCTGATCGCTTTATAATTCCGTCTTGTTCAGTTACATGTACAATATTCCACACCTTCCTCAATGAGCTCTCTGAACCTGATATTGCTAATTACCAATTTTACCTGGGGGCATTCTTGCATTACATACTAGTTTCGCATCACTAAAGAATTTAAATTCTTTCTTACTAACTAATAGATGAGGTACGTGATTCTTGGACTCAGTAGAATAATACGTAACCTAATATTCCTTTTATCATGAGGAGAATTCTTGTAACCAATACATCCATGAAAAAGAAACACATTTTCCAATTATTCACCATTCATACTCGCAAAAATCGCCAGGACAATGCATTCAATTTTGTATTTTTGTTTTATAAATCTTATTAGTTTACCAATTAAATATGCAAAAAACTCATCTTAGCGTCGTAATACACACGATATTTAGTTGAATAAACAAATATAGCTATGAATATTTTCCCAACAACCATTAACACAATGAGTGCGGTATACTCACATACAGAATTGCTTCACTAATATACATCACCTTACGTAATGTCATCCTAATGAGATCATAGAAAGACATATTATAACAAGAGATGAGCATTAAATTATTGCCTACAAAAACAGATCAAGCAATAATAACAATGCCAGAATAATCGCAACACATAGTGATTCAAAGATTCATAAAATTAGATGTCTACGTATTTAGCAATCTTTGGCAATTTATTGTGTTCCAGCATCTTTCAATGGAAACAGATTGGTTAATATGTGCAAATCCAAAAAATCAAACCAAACAGTAGCCGTAGGTGCTGAAAAATTATACTATATCGATGTTAATCTTTTGTACATTTGATGCTGTAGAACAGTGGTATGCACACATCTTCTTAGTGATTTGCAAGATATCGCAGAGATGAAACATTTATCTTTCATTAATAAAGGGTTTACACTCACAAATACACAAAATATGTGTGATCATGTTATTGAACAATTAAATAATTATTAAGAGTTTTGTTTTAATTTTTGGTGATTTTTATCATTATCGATAAAAAAAGTATTAATTGTTGTATAAAATTATATTTAAAAATAATTATACGTTGTGGCGGATGTGATGACTAGGGCTAGGACAACAGAGTGTTCTGATCAACCTTTTGAGTCTTGAGTATGCATCTGACACAGACATATTTAATCAATTGACAACCACAAAACTGTATATAAAAACATATAAGATATCAAAGGATATACACTCGATAGTCAAAACAACGAAAAGAATATTCCGTTGTCCTAGCATTAGTGATGACCAAACACCGGATCATCTGCTGGTAATAGGATTGCGTTGCTTTACCACTGTAATAAAACAGCACGCTCTCGCATGGCGTATTTAATCTGGTTGAGAAAAAGAATCAGTGCGCAACGGAGCATGCGTATTCTATGCGTATTAAAAATGTATAAGTGCTGTGCTTTACAATATATAAATTCCCATTTATTTGAAGTCGACACAATTTACAGTTGCTAAGGTCCTTGTGCGATATGAAAATCTATTGTTTGAGTAAGTATACAACACAACGGAATTACAATGGTGTACACATTTTTCCAAAGATCAATATTGGAGCTGTTTATTAGAGAAATGGTATATATATATATATATATATATATATATATATATATATATATATATATATATATATATATATATATATTAGTGCATAACATGTTATTATATTGTATTCAATACGGTGTCAGCTGAAAAAAAGTTATACAATATAACTAAGTTCCAGTTGAAACAGCATATTTCTATCTTTTCATTTCTCTTGATATCCTATTAATTATAAAAGACAGAGAGTGGGTTGTAATTATATATAACAAAAAAGCAGTAAAATCCTATAAATTCTTACCTATTTTTTTCATTTTTCGTCCGTTGAAGATTGTAATGCTGGGTATGAGGCAGCCAAACCAGCTGCCAACATTGCCCCGCTTTTCATTGGAACCAACCGAGAGCTCTTTTTAGTATCCTCGCTGTTCCCTTAAGTGCAATTGTCTGAATCTCTTTTGCAGTTGGTTCACCAGGAATATTAGTAAGGTAGGACTTCACGTTCTTCTTCATAAGCCCTGTGGCACCTATGATAACTGGTATTATTGATATCTCCCTAATATTCCAGTTTCTCTTCATATCGTACATGAGACCTTGGTATTTAGTCTGTTTCTCTCTTTCAGCTCTGTTCAGGCCGCCATCATTAGGAACACTCACTTCAATCAAGGTTGCAACTCTCTCTGACTTATTCCATATAACTATAGTTTGGATGTTATGATGTTGTAACACATCATTATAATGGGTGAATACTTTGAATTCAGAACGGTAAAAAGCTTACGCCGCGCATAAATCAATAGACATTTCAACGATTTTAACTGCAAATGATGTGACGCGTATGCGCGGAAGAGCTCAATAATTGTGTGTCACTGTCTTAATTGAGCCTACTTACTGCGTAAATGAGTTCGTTCCAGGGCTATACAAAATTCATCGCCAGAGTCTTCCAGCGAGTAACTGATGAGGTCGCTTTAGTAACGTGTCGTTTCCAGGGAGTTGTTCGGGATAGTACCGTGTTGTTTCCACATATTTAATCAAGATCGTGTCGTGCCATTTCGACGGTGTTGTTTGTGATCGTGTCGGACCGTATCAACAGAATTTTTCGGGACTGTGCCAGATCGTGTTGACAGAATTGTTTGAGACCATGCCGGATTCTATCAGGGGTAGTTTTTCGTACTGTGTCTGGTCGTAATGACAGTATTTTCCGCGTTGAATAGTGTAGACGAAAGAGTTCAGTTTACGTTTATTTTCCATTTGACTTAGCGATTGTTGCATTCGTACATCGCATGTGATTTTATTTTTTCGATTCTCTTCCCTCGTGAAATCATAAATTATAGTAAAATATGTGTTCTATCGTCAAGATCAGTGGATGCTAAACGATACACATACAGAACTTATCGGATTGTATTATCAACGGAGAGACACATAACCTGAATCTCTCTTCACCGTTTCCTCACACGAGAACTCATGGTTCATATAAAGAATACTATCAGGTACTATGCAACTCTCTAGGAACTGGATTTGAATAAGTGGGAAATATAATTCCCATGAGCAATGCGTATATTAGTAATTCGTATTAAACTAATTTTATACAAATACATGTTAAGGATATGTATTGTAGTTTGTCATTACTTTATCCGACGTTGTTGGATATTTTGTCAATATGAAAAACTAAGCAAAACTACATAAACGGAGATGATTACTGGACTCAAATATTGTTTTCTATGTTTTTAGCGCAGAAAATCAGTTCCTCCTATTTTCCTACATACACCAAATAGAAAGTAATAGTTTCCACGATTAGTTGTAAAATACATGTCTCACATAATGTGTATGTCAGTTTAACGCACGTGACATTTCTTCTGAACACGTATTAAGCAACAATCTCATCACCGATAATCAGATCAAAAGAAACAACGACATTCCATTTAGTGGTTGTTAAACGTTTTTTGCACTCTATTTTATTGTATCGCTGTAATAAACTTCAGGATTTTAAATGTAAATTGTTCTTGCTGAGATAATTTTTTTGAAGCTCTTTCTTGTAATCTCCACGTGATAAAATAATCTAATTTAAAATCTATTTTATCGCTGTTGTATATTAATCGAAAAGAACTTCTTTATTATTAAGATACGTAAGATCACCGTGCCTCTGGCGTCATGCTGTAATTCCGTTATTCTCACATATCGTTACACCATTGTTCCGCCGTGGTTTTATCACGTAGTCAATTACAGAAGAAAAACGCTGCCTTTCATTATCAATACAGTCTTAGACCGTAATTCTGCAACTCTATACATCTGTTCTAACATCATGTCATTATACTGTTATTCCGTTATTTTGTTATTCTGTTCGTTAATCGGTCGTCGTTTATCAATGTTAGTTCGCGATTCCTCACGCTTATACGCCATTAATCTGTTTTAATTTTAAATTAATTTATGTTATTAGGGTTTTATGATGGAATTAGCTGTAATTGTTGCATAATTAAGTTTTCCTTCGTAGAGCTCATCTCTATATTGGTATACATACGTGATCATTGTAATCTTGCATATGTGTTAGCATTTTGATTTTCCTCATTTGTCAATGTTGCTATGCGTAAATAATTTTAACTTTATAAATTACGTGTACTGATATTCGTAGATTACAGAAAAAGATAAGCGTATTTATGATCTTTCTATATGGATGATGCACTATATGGCAATAGATTCCATGGGTTTCTGAATCCATATTTGGTTAAAATATACCACCGTACGCATGTTTTTGTTAGGATCAACCGTTTGTTCGCCACTGCATATTCGGATCAACCTTAATTTAGTACAGCCTGATTTAATAGTTGTATTTCAAAAGTTATCATTTCCTTGGTATTCTTTACTCTGAAGATTCTTAATGTGGTAAACATGCTGTCTTTTATATAAACTGATAATAATCATCGGCCTGGTTGGCAGGTTGCGTCACATAGGTTTTATACATTTCTTCACTAATACTTTTATGGAATCTATGAATACAGTGGTTTACTGTATAATATGTGAAGTAGTCTCCGACTCATCGAAGAATCAAATGGTACACTCTGAGTATTGCATTCTGCATTAAGTAACAAATAAAGGTTTTTATTTGTTGTTCAACCAAGAAATTGAAGCCGACACTTGAAATAGATGAGATTATACTTTTCACATGGTTTACATTTGCCATAATACGCTCTATCTTTCAACTTTTTCGTTTCATCTCCAGTGTAATTTTCCACACAATTATCAGTCCTTTCTTCTTCGCGCTGTTCGTTGTGACCCTGCCCTTTCTTCACTGTATAATAAGACGTAATTGTAGTTATCATGTACATCCTTGTTACTGGTTGTAATCAGAGACCATAAAGGTGTCTACTTTCATTATCATCAATACAGTTGCTCCTGTTTATCCCCTTTTAAATAGGAACCATTTAAAGTGTGTAGCAGGCATCATTACAAGGTCATAGGTTTATTCCCGCTGGGTCGTAAATACAGAATAAACGTTTGCACTGCCGACTCTATACAGAAACAAACTTCTTGTGGTTATTACCTGCCAGATTACACTATCCAGTCAAAATGAAATCTTCTATACATATATAAAGCTGAGTTATTAGTCTCACTCTCATTGCTATTAAAATCCAACTTTTCTATTTAAAAAGTGAATGCAATATTATATCTTTATCTCTTTAAAGGTGAATAGACGAAATTTAATAGGCATTTGAAAAGAAATATTTACCGGCACTGATTCTTGGTCCGATGGTTAGAGCTGCGGACTGTCAACGCGATGGTTGCAGGTTCGATCCTCAGCTGGAAAAGGTGTGTGTCTAGCCGCACTGATGAGATATGATACAACGAAACAGTACTGTATGTGAATGACTATATATATATATATATGTGTGTGTGTGTATATAAAGTTTAAGGTATCTTTAGGGAATATTTGTAAATTAAAACGAAGTTATTAAGAGTGCTCAATAAAAAAGAGCAAAATATATTTTTATTTATATAAACAAATATTCCATAGCCGTTACACTCAACATGCAATTGTTTCAGACAAGTGGTTACTCAGAATCAGAAGTCCTCGTTAGACAACGTTATAAAATTTGTGTTCCACTGAAGAAGTTTGGTGTTTTAATGGGAAAATTGGAGAAATAATTTTTGAATTAAAAGGTTAATATCAATAGTAAGGTGGTGAGGGTCAAGTGACGTTTTAGACACCATACATTGAAATGGACAGCAGAAAGAGATGGCAAAAAGAATCATACTTACCATTTAGAAAAAAAAATCCTAATTCATTAGACGTTCACCCAATTTACAACCCGAAATAGGTGATTAAACATATCCCGAAATCTATTAAATTTAAAGAAATCTTCGACGCCCATAAAAACTTTTGAAATATACCCTAAGAGATTGTGGAAATAAAAACACTACGATATAATATATCAAGACCTTATCTAATAAGAATAGCTCTAAAAACAACAGGAAAAGGTAAATTATTTAGTTTACCCCTCCCTATAGCCCCACTGTTAAAAGGAACATAGGAAATATGTACCTACGGACATAGGAAGAAATGTACCTTATCAAAGTACATTTACAACCAGACAACACCCTCCATAAAATTTATAACAAAAACACTCTCAAACTAAGTTATAGTTGTGATAACTTTTTTAAAAATACCAAAAAACACAATAGTAAAATATTAAACAGCAACAAAGAACCTAATATATCTGAACTCAACAAAGCTTAATCATGTAATTGTTTAAACTAGCCTGAAGTCCCACTTAAACAAAATTGCTTGTTTATTCTGTAGTATACAAAGCAACGATTACTACTGAGGAAAATCCTAATGCAAGTAAATATTGTATGGCATGGCTGGTAACACTTTCAAAAAGAGATTTTTAGGTCATAAATGTTTTTATTAATCCAACATATAACAGAATATCACTCACCATATACCATGGACACTTGATGGAGCAAAACCTAACACGTGTTGTGAAATGGGGCATTGTATGAAAAGCAAGCACATGCAAATCTCTCAATTCACTTTGCTTCCTGTGCTTAAGTACAAAATTGTTTATTTCCAGATTCAAGTTTAGATGTAAACTACTAAATAAACGAAAATGACACATCTATCAACTGCAAATACTACAAATCCCGCCTTCTTAGCCATTTTGATATTCTTTTCATAGTTTTGAGCTATTTTTATTTTTACCTAATTTTGCATTATTGTGGACTATACAATGGATATGATGTGTTTTTACACGTAATAAGTAAAGCGGACTTTGTTACATACCTTGCCTGTCTTAACTATAATTGGCTGCAATTAACCTCCATAACACACACCTCTACCAAGTTTTATTTTAGAACTCGTACTATCGTTTATGAATTTATATCGTTTATATTATATCGTTTATATTATATCGTTTATATTATATCATTTATACCTTCTTCTATCTTTTGCCCCTTTGTTGTTATTATTCTTCGGTTGTTTTTAACCCCTAGTAGATATTTGCTCATTTGGCGTGACTTATTAATAAAATGTATATTTTGTAATTATAATTTGAACATTTTAGAAAACCTAATATTTTCATATGTATGTGTTTAGTGAATGAATAAATGAATTTGTTTCTTAAAATTTGGTGTAAGACATATTTAACTTTATTATTCGCATTTTTCTCACTTGGTCTGATAGATATAATGTTGTTGCTTGCAAGGACGCTTTTTCCGATTAGCCTATCCCAAAAATAACAAAGTATATGGTTTTCTTAGATAAGATGAAATACAGACAATTAAATTAAGCATTAGACAAGTTAGTATGTCAGTAAAAGTTAGCGGAAATATAAGTCTCTATTTATATCAGACGTGGGAAAATTATGTTATGGATATTAAATTTAAGCTTTCAACTTTTGTATATGAAGAGCGCAAATTATTCTGAACATCACAATGGCGATAGTCTCGCTACACTAAACATACGAAAAGATTGATAGATGACATTAAATTATAGAATGTGTTTGTGCCAACATGATCTGAATATGTTCCGTTACCTCGTAAAACAGGAATCACTAAGATTTAAAACATATCCGTATCTTTAAAAGTAGATGCTTACTCCTAAAAAATAAAAAGAATACACACGTTAGAAACGCCAATAGGTGGAAAAAAAGAGCGACATCTCTGTTTAGTCAGATTTAACTTGAAAATATTAAAAGACGAATTCTCAAATGATATAGAAAAACTTTACTTTCCTATAATCTAATAAATAAATATTATAAAAAAAAACAATGACATGTTTATTTCAACTTTATCGATGACCCAAATATATGACGAATGCCTATACAACGACATTGCATTATCTTCCTCGAGGTTGTTTGTGTGAAGCTTCCATTTCAAAAACTATTCAAACCTGACGAACTAATGTCAGAACTTACACTGATGATTGACCAAGATAAGCAAGGAATATTTCACATGTTTTGAAAACACACTTCAGCATTGTTTGTCTGCCTAGATGGTAGCCGTTTTCGTCAGGATTCCCCTCCTCTACAAAAAACAAACAAAAAAAACAGGAAAAACGAAAAAATACGAAATGTGTCAAAATGATGTGTCAATATTTTCCCTTTCGTTATTCCATCACCCAAGCTGGAAAACAAAAGAATGTCTATTGTTATGTCTGCATTAGTTGGTTCTTTCGATTCTTTTTCTTTGTAGCGTTTGCATAACAAACAAACATGAATATACGCAGACATACATACAAACAGTTGGCGCACACGCATTCATATATATATATATATATATATATATATATATGTATATATATATAATTAAATGATAATTATTATTTTATACCTACATACACTAGTTTTCGTGCTTACGCAGTCATCTGTGTAGAATGACAATGTTTGCTGATCGGGAGATTCAAGTCTCGCTTCGAACCTACTTTTGACTCTATTTGCTAAGCTTCTACCCACACGCCACTGAATAACTGCCACAAAAATAATATAATATAATGTAATGATGATGGATTACAAAGATTCATATAATATTCACGATGATTTAAAATATTAGAAACCAGCTCCACAAATAAATATTAAACTCTGTCAATCCATCATTTCTGACAAACACTGTTATTGTAAGGATAACGTTCAGTCAATTTTTAAAATACCGTGTATGTTCTTCTTCAGCATATTGCAGTTAGCTATGTGGATTTGGATTTATCTGATATCATTAAAATACCACTTAATCAAAGAGGAAAAATCATAGACTGTATTAACGAAGTAGATTTCCACATGTTTAAAAGACCAGCACAGAATGTCACTCTATTTGCTAAATGAAGGAGTTTAATTGAAGTGTTTTTCTTATAATAAACATGATGTATAAAAATGAGTTATAGCAAAATCCCTCGATTGGCGAAAATAAACCGAGAACATGCTTTCATTTCCTATATCATCCGACATGCTTAATGAAACATTGAAAACATAGTGTATGCGTTATAAACAATCAAAATATTCCGAAATAATATTCATGATTATGGCCATTGCAATGATACGATACGTTCCTACTAATATGGTAATTATATCTAAAAAGGGACGCTTGAGAAGTTTCAATGAGAAATATTACAACTATCCTTAATAATCCAATGTTAGTTTTCATTTTTGTGAGTCGCTGTAATTTAGATGTGTTGTAACGATCTCCGATGACCAGGAAAAATAATCAAATTACTTTTGAACTATGAATGTTAAATTATGAGTATGCGCCAAAAAATAGCAGACATGATACATTTTTTGATTAAACTTATCAAAATCAACTGTTTTGTTTCCAATTTTTACGTCTAAGCACCAATAGTTGCCGGACAAAAAATAAATCGAATGTGTGCTCCGGTTTCATATACCGTTATTTATTAAATTTCAACTCTTTAAACTAAATATTAAGATAGGGACAAACTTTAATAAAGAATTTTCATATCTATCTGCGTAAGTATGCTTTGATAATTATGTTTCAGTTTGAAGAAATATGGTATAATAAAATTATGAGGTGTTCGTTCGCAACTGTCCGCATTAGAATGGAAATATGTCACAAAGTTTAACAAGGTTTTTTAATATAGATCCACAGAATATTGTGATAAGTGTTTCAGTGTGAACAGGTATGGTATAATAAATTATGGGGTTTATCTATTTTATTTTTACTTTCATCATATTTTTCTTTGATTTTGATACCCCCAAATTCGAAATTATCTCTTTACAACCCTTCCTTTTCATAAGCTATCATACTTTCATAAATCAGAGTCCATTTTCTGTAGGCTGTTTTTTAACCCAGTCAACGACGGGTACTTTTGCTAGTTTATATATATATATATATATATATATATATATATATATATATATATATATATATATATACTAAATATACATATATATTAAATATATATATATATATATATATATATATATATTAATCATTTCAACTGATATTGTCATAGCTGTATGTTTCGATTTATATATTTTGCGTATTAAAGTTTCCAAATATGCTTTCGGTATTATAAACTTTTATTGAATGGCTACATTAACCTACTGATATAGATTATTATTAAACCATATTAATGTGTTTTTCGCGTTTACTAAATGCGTGCGCTTAAAAATTATATACGATGGATGTGCAACAAATAGCAACTTCGACAAAGCCGATAACTGGGTCCGTCAGCGTAAAATATGCTGAAACAAAACAATAAAAGGAATTTACTCAGAAGCTTCGCGAGATTGTTTTTGGCAAATATCTTTTAAAGTCCATGCCTAGACAGATATTTACTATAGCAAACTCCTGATTTTCATCACACACTCCCTCTTACGCGAGCGATCTACAAAGTCCGGCAGCGTAAAAAATGTACTAATTAAAATAAACAATTAGACTCTAGTCGCAGTCGCGATTATTTTTGACAAATTCTTAAATCTGAGACGTTTTTACAACCAAGTTTAGCACTTTTTAATCTTTTTATCTTTTAAAATAAATAAACAAATAAACGAGTGTATTTCTTATTGAAATAAAAATAAAACGAATATAATCATAGTCACAATTTCCACTCGAGATTTTTTTTGAAAATTGAATTTTGCAAGTGACCTTTTCTTAAAATTTGAAATTTATAACATAATAGCAACGTAACACTAGACAATATTTGTATAAAGTAGATTCCAAAAAAGTATCTATCCAAAATAAACAACGTTTTTTTTAATTAGAGAAATTTAGTTAAAAATACGAGTAAAAAAGTTAAAAGAAATATATTTAATTATTTTTCACATTATAAACATTATTTTTTATAACAAGTGTCTGCTATGTGTGCGTTGGTTTATTTTTCTGTCAGGTTTATCCAATTTGAGAGTTTATTTGTTAAGGTTTTGCCAAACTAATAAGTCGATTTCGAATAAATTTTATAGTTAAATATTACCAAACATCAATAATAATAAAAAGAGAAGAGTTATTTAGTGGCAGACGACAGAGTTAGACACAGTGTCCGTTTTAGATGTGGAGAAAATCTTGTTCTCCTGGATTGGGAAATCTGTTTGTCTTTTAGAATTTCTTATTATATAAATAGTTGTATTTCTATTGATTTTGTTTACTTTCTGGCTTAAGAGAGATTATTTAAACAAATCTTTTATTTTTTTACAAAATTATTTAGGTAAAAAGACATTTGCCAGAAATAACCTCGACTGAAACTTGAGTAAATTCGTTTTAATGTTTTTTTTTAATAATAATTATGCTAAATCCCCCTTATGTACGATCAAAATCTGGCACGGCTAAATGCCGATCCGATTTCTACTGATTCCAGAAACTTCACACTCTGTTTCTATATGACAAAACAGGAGCAGTAAGTCGTATATTGACCGGGAATAATTTAGATCGTATATATTAAGTAAAACCAATATTTTCCTTTGCTTTTTTCTTCCTAAGTTTTGGTGGGAGTCATTTTTACAGTGGGCCCACCTTCACAATTTCCTTACGAATGACGATTTTTTTTCGATTTTTTGACGATAGTTTTCGACTACGCTGATTTTCCTTATCACAATTTATATCACATTCTAATTTTGCGGAGACATGTACGTGTAGAGATTACCAGCTGCCAGGTGTGTACGTACGCGCGATAAAAAAAATTCTACTTTACTCCCACCAACACTACCGCCCCCCCCCAATATTTGTTAGCATTTTCGAGTGAGCATGCTGACAACGATTTTTACGGTTAAATTTGAGGATATTATTTATCACTCCCCTCCAAAAAAGGCGGCTGTCTACTCCAACGGCCGTTCTTTACATGTAAATCTTGGGGGTGTCTATTCCGAACGCTATTCTTAAGATATGGGAGATTGGTGGTGTATATTCTGATTGCTACTCTTAACATAGAAAGTTTGGGATATCTATTCTAAACGCTGTTCTTTACATGACACTACTCAAAAATACTGAAGTGAAAAATATCGTAATTGTTTTGTTTTACATGTTTTAAAGGACGACATAAAACGGGAATTTAATTAAATACAATTAGTGGAAGAGTTGAAAAGAAGAGAAAGACTTGAACAACAAACGGAAACAGCTAGGACTTCCACAAATGATTTCAATCACTCTCAACAGTTCATATACTGTTAGAATCTAAATCTTCTGTTTTTACTTTCCATTATTATTCTAATGGACTATTTATCGTATACAAACATATAACCATACATGCTCACACACATGCACACGCTTATATATATATATATATATATATATATATATATATATATATATATATATATATGTGTGTGTGTGTATGTATATATATAAATATATATATATATATATATATATGTATATGTATATATATATGTATATATATATATGTCGCGTACATATATTAAAAACATATATACTAGTATAAAGAGGGGGCATCCCCTTTTTCCTTTTTTTCCATTCTATCACTTAATTTATTATTATAGCATACATATCTATGAACCACTGCTACTCAGACTTAACTTAAAAATGACATCACGCAAATACCAAAAATTCTTCATAAGTTTTCGTTTCGGTTTTGACTATAGCTGATAGCACTGAAGTCTTATATATTTTAAATCTTTTTTTAATAAATAATTTTTTTTGCTTCGGTTTAAATTATGCTGAAGGATATCAAGTTATATATATATATATATATATATATATATATATATATATATATATATATATATATATATATACTAGACTACCCGTTCATTTCTGTATTACGTTTAATTTATTTTACACCACACTCTTCCCATGTTAAATAATAATTTCGAAAAAATAACGTTAATATTTCAGTGCGCAGGTCATGTGCGCATGCGCAACCGGATGTCATAGACCGGAAAGTGGGTTACATACATCGTTACAAGATCATTTGAGTTTCATAATTATATATATATATATATATGTGTGTGTGTGTGTGTGTGTGTGTGTGGGTGTGTGTGTGTTTGGGTTTATGTCGATTTAAATTCAAGCTAATGCACCCAGGTCATATGTATATATGCATATTTTTTTCGAAATCGTAACTTCATAGTATATAAAATCGATAGAACATTATATCTATACTAATATATACGAAATCTGTAAGAATTAAAATACCATATTTAAGCGTATGTTACAACCCGGCTTTGCCGTGCGTTCTTGCTAGTCTAGATAAATATTTTGCAGTTTTACCAAAAAGGTACAATAATATCAGTGACCCCATTTACACTGAACATCTACCGAATGCCAACATCAATTTATTACATATGAATGAATCATCATGTGGAATTTCCACAGGTCCCGCTAGTCAGTATTAATCTAAAAAAGGGGACAGAATTAATTTCAAAAGAATAGCTGTACTTTCCTCCTGCGTTAAAAAAAAACATCGGTTGGTGGTGGTGATATAAACACATTTATGGATTTAAGAGATATTTATATATCAGTCTTTGTAATATTTGACACACATATGATGGGCTATCTCTATCAGATATTTTGAATTATGATATTATCTGAACATGATTTAATGCTTTAGATGAAAAGATCCTATGAGGCTTGCTTATTTAATAAGAGTATTAATACAGATAAATAATGACTGAGAGTCTAAAAAAGTATATTTCTATATTAATTGCTTTTTGTTTATCATTAAACACACGTGTGCTAAACGCCTTCTGAACAGTATTTATAATATACATTTATAATACAGTTTGGAAACAGTACTGCATTATATTTAAACGTGTATTAATAAAAGTGTTCATATATAACGTAAAACTGTCAACTCAAGTAAAACGAAGTTTTATTTCATAATTCATTGATGTATATATTTACTTAACTGTCACCAGAAACATGAGTACAGCATATTTTAAAATATCGGAGCTGCTATTAGCAAAGAACAAATGTCTTAGGCAAACATTAAAAGAGAGAATATGTTTATTCAGAATGACTATTCAAGAAGAATTCTATTAAGTTACACTTTAAAATGACCATGTTGCAGTTTGCAGGGAAACAACTTATATTGATATTTTGTTCCAACGAATGAATACTCACAGAAAAGTAAGCTTACTAACTGATATCTCGCTTGGTATTGTATAGAAAGAGGGACTGAGCGAGAAAGGAGAAAAGGGAAGTTGAGTCCCGTGTTTTTAGGAATTCACGTTTTTGCTAAATATCGTTTACAGGAGAAGAGAATGATTAGATCTTATTCGTAAATATTTTATAAACAAAACTATACAGTAGAAACAAGCTAGCGATATGAATTCTGTGTGGGAGAGGCGATAGAGGAAACAGAAAAACATCTCCCATTCGATTTCATCGTCGGCTTTATATTATTGCATCGGCTCATATTGAACAGTGCGTTTGTAAATTGTCTTGTTATTACCTTACTCTGAGGACTTGCATTGAATATAATTAGTCGGGGATGCTCATGAGCCATGGTGGAGTGGTTCAGAAATTGTCTATGAGCTTTACACTGGTATTAAGAGTTAAAATCTAATCCTTCAATCCAGACGAGTTCAGCTTAAACAGTTTTGCGATTTCAACGCTAGTGAAACAACCTCAGCGATTTCCTTAAAAGAGTAGTACATGGATGTAGCAACTGGTCCCAGTAAAGTCTTGAAAACGTTTGCCAAACTCTAAAAAGTAATTGTCATTTTTGCTTTATACGGCGGGAACTGCCATACAGTGCTCATGACTCAGCTCGTGTCTCCAGCTCTGCCTCGAGATTCTGGAATTTTACAAAATTATGCGGGTGGAGATTCGGAAAAGATTGCTCCGAACATAGACTACTATGTATGTGAGCTGCATTCCATCTGAGAACGGATCTGGCTGCAAGATACCAAAGGAATTACGTGAGTGATAACGTAGCGCCTTGAGCGATAGAATGAACAAACCATGTTTTTAACAACCTTACCAAGAGTTTTCAAGTTACCGTGTGTTTCAATATGACACGTTATATATGTTAATTGAGAAAAGTATCTCTAATCATACGTTCTTATACGATAATAGACCTTTTCATTGTAACTATTCATTTT
The DNA here is from genome assembly GCF_053919585.1 of Euprymna scolopes. Lineage (NCBI taxonomy): Eukaryota > Metazoa > Mollusca > Cephalopoda > Sepiida > Sepiolidae > Euprymna > Euprymna scolopes. Next base: position 89,773,585 of record NC_136489.1, read on the forward strand.
TTGTAAAGTATTACGTCGTCATACTTGGGTCAAACCATAATGTCCATAAACAGGGGCACAAGTTTATTTAGTTAAAAGTCTCTTAAAAATCTACTTTTTATTTATCCTGTTGCAATCTCACAAATTTCACTAATACATTCAGGAAATATGACCTTTTATGTAAAGTTTCAGGAAATAACTTTTTTTTTTAGGGGACATTATTTTTGGCAACGCGCTTGCAAGTCCTATTCATCAGTTCAGAGTCCTACAGTTTTCTAACATTGACCAATATTCATGTACCTTTATCGACAACATTAGGGACTGAAATTATATGTTCAATTATTTAGTGATATTTGCCACGAGGAAGTGCAATTAAAAGTGGTATTTTTCCTAGAACGAAGTTAGAAATGACTGCTTATTCTCACTAGCCGTTGAATTAAATTGGCATCACATAGTTCACATATTTGATGAGAACTTGATAATATTTGACATGTGGTTCTTTTAGTTTAATTGACATAGAGTTTTTTTTTTATATCTTAGCAGTATGTAAAAAAATATTTACATACTCTTCATATATAAATACTAGCATAATATCCGTTGTGATACTGTAAACAGCCAGAAACGGACACAGCACTATATTTATTTAAAACAAACAAGTGTATCAGAAAAGTAATTACAAGCAATGAAATAGTGTGGTTAAAGCTTAGTATGACTAATAAGTAAGTGTGACTTGTACATAACTAGTGCTAATGCGTGAGACATATTCTCTAGATCTTATGATATATAGAAATCTTCATTATTGTCCGTATATATGCCACAACACCCTTTCTCAAACCATAACGCCACAGGGGGAGGCTAAGTATCTTTTATTTATAATGTTATCACGATAAGGTTTGGGCAACTACGACATATGTAGACAAGGAGTTCACACATCTTTTTAGTATGAGAGCTACTTATGACATGATCAAGTCGAAATAATCCTCTAGCTGGCTCAAGTAAAGACATAAAAGTGTTTGTAAAACTCTCAAATATAATTGAGATTTTGCTTTATGCAGCGCAAAACTGCCAATCAGTGCCGATGGCTGCGCTCATATCTTTAGTTCTACCGCAAGGTTGTGGAAGATTGCAAAATTATAGCGTTGGAACTTTGAGGAGAAATGGTGCATTTTTTGTTCGAAAGCATTATCTAAGATGATCATATCGATTACAGTTGTCTCTTTTTGCTGCCGCTCTTGATTATGGACATTCGATATATGGCTGATATCAGTTAAGAATCCCAAGTTCAATAGCTACTGCTAGCCATTTAGTTGGTTACAATATGCATATTTACCGTCACGCGAAAAAACCATACTCTTCAGCACAACGTTCGTTCGAATTAGCCATTTCACTTCCGAGTATTCCCATACAGAGTTCTATAAATGTGCCCAGAATAGCAATCTTTGAAGAAATCCAGCGGAATGGAAAAGCCGATCTTTTTCCCACACCATGTTGGGCATCTTTCACATAATACTTCTTGGTATATAATAGAGAGATAATTGTGGGAGTCATCGTCCTCCCTGAAATCGGTAAGTAACACATTCGAGTGACCAACTCTGGTTGGGACGCCATCCGTCTTGATAGTCATCAATCAGCCGGCAAGGAGCTGGGGTTTCCTTCTGAACTTTTTGAAAGACAGAAATGTTTCCGCTCCTCATGTTAGTTCTTTTATTAGCAGTAGTGTTAACAGCTCCTGTTTTTTTTGGTAATGTTAGTAAACACAATCCGATTATAAATGCCCAATTGTGCTGTGTCACATACGCTTATAGATTTTAACTCAAGTGATAAACAATCATAACCTACGGTATTTTTCAAAAGGGATGAGTCAAATGCTCTGCAATAGTTTCACTGCGTCGTGTTACTTTACTCATTCATATCTGGAGAAATTTGATAATAGCTAGTATTTCTGGCTTATTTTTAAATTCTCGGAACAAGGAATCAGCTGATTCAGCGAATACTTGAGAGAATATTTGGGAGGAGGGGCTTAATCATTACGTAACTATTCTGCAAAAATGCTCCAGTGGCCGTGAAAAAATGCTGCGAACCGGACAACTAGGGTTTAATAGTTCACGTTTCTATTTCTTGGTTTGTATTTCGGAGGCAGCTCAGTATCATAGGTTTTTAAAAATTCGAAAATGACACAACACATTGCCCTTCTTCGTTAAAGCAATTATAAACTGACAGATTAGGCAAACGCATTTCTAAAATGATACTATGGAAATGTAGTACCCCTTCCGCTACGTAGTATTACGTTTTCAGCTTTTTATTTGGCCTTGCTTTTTCACTCATTAAATCTATTTTCTTACTTGCTAGCGTGCTAGGGTTTGCAGCACTTAACTCAGGTTTAGGCGCATAATTAGTGACGCGTTAAAAAAAAAAACAAACACGTTATAAACGCTATTCATCTAAGGATTTTACTCAACAATCCCCGGAACATATTCTAAACAGATCACAAGTAAATGCGCTGTAATCTTAAATAGCTGAAAAATCTTAAAAGTATGCAATATAAAGAGTACAATTCATTTTCTTCTTGTTTTATTGGTTACTTTTATTAAAAGTAATCGGTTGGAATAAATAATGACTCTATGTGTTTTTATTATTTTAAGAAGCACAAAAGCAAACCCAGAGTATTAAAACAGTAAAATAAAAAAAAAACTATACTGATTGATCTATATATCAAATTTTAATTTCATTCGAATGACATGATTTGATAAATAGCACATTTGCAGACTGATGATTGTAATTAAAATTGTGACTAAACATTTTCAGTAAAATAAATGCATTTTAATTAATCATTATGAATTTTCAAATAAAATAATTACTTATAATTTCACATTGACTTTCTATAAAATCTATCGCAATGATAACAGGGATTAAAAACTTAAGTTTCTATAATGTAGCCACCAACCAAATATGTTGTTTGTACAATGTTTTCTCTAAAATTGATTAAATAAATTAATTGAGTATTACGTTTGTGAATTAACACAACTATATAATGTAAAAACAACATGTTTGGATTAATATTCGATGTTTTTAATGATATCAATATATTTCTATCACATAAGTGCATATTTGATTAAGTCAAACACACATTAAGAGACAATCCATCACCTTTTATTGCTATTCGACTTTTACATTCTTTCTGCCTTACGTACTTCTCAAACAATGAGTTAGCTGATCATTTGATTTTTTCACTGGGCATAACCTTTTAACATTTAAATAAATTACTCTTCATTTCAAAAAAACTAAATAATATATTTATTATTTCATGACGATGGAATTTACATTTTGTTTCATTTTTTTATAAACTTATAAAAATATTTTTATTTAAGAATATGCCATGTCTGCAATTTAGTACATTTTCATGTAAAATTAAAAAAAAACACGCATCAAAACGACATAAATTATGAAAATAATGATTTAAAACATAAGGAAAAAATGGCAATTAATTATTAACTTTTGTGTTAATTAAAGAAATAAACAATTAATTTTTTTAAGGAATGCATTATTTAATTTAATTTAAATATTTTCATGAATAAAATTTACAATAGAAAATTAAGGACACGTATGTGTAGGAGAAATTGTAGTGTGCATGATTAGCGCGGGTGGTATTCGCTTAAGAAAAGAAAGAGAAAAAATCTTAAACCCAAAACCTAACCGACATGAGAAAAGTATATGTCTTATGCAAATTGAGATGCAGTCGGTTTTAAAAATATAAAAAAACAGCATTTCTTCAGTTCAGACGATTGTTTTTTTTTATCGGTACAGCGTACTTTGCAATCTGGTGTCAGTTAAAAAAAACTTGTTTGCGATAGCGTCGAAAAGGGAACAGGACAGATTTGGTTACGTGTGCTTCGACGCGGTGAACCTGGCGATGTGAAAATCATTCTTCTTTTCCTTTAACTCAAACATTCAACGATTAGAAACTACTTCGGCCTTTTATTCCCTTTCGGCGAAGAAGATCAAGATTCTGATCTCCAGTTGATTCCGGAATTTACTGATGTTGATGCTGATATTTCCGTTTTCTCGTGGATCGAAAATGTGAAAGTTGTGTGTGAATTTTGCACTATGAGGGGTATCGAACGCATTCTGCCATTGAGGTTGCAAGATTGAACTCTGGCTATAGACAGACAACTTAGTACGGATCATAACTCAGATGCATAACAGGTCCAGCAGGCCATTATTACCGCGTACAATACCGATGCAATTAATGTATATGACCAGATTATCACGCGACAACTTCGCCCTGATGAGACAGTGGAGGAGTTTTCTGCTTGGCTGCGGCGCCTGGCCGGTTGGTTGAGGGACCGTTGGTCGAACGTTGGTTAATGCGCGCATTCGTTTCTAGACTACCATAACATGTCGGACATCTACTATGTGTTTCATCTAAGATGGAAATGATGAATTCAAAACAACTGTTGGCCCGAATGAGAGATGTCATGTCACAACAAAAGCCCTGAAGAATTACCCCTGCCAAACGAACACCTTTCGAATCATCAGTAAGTTTCAAATCGGATTTTTGAGAAATGGCCGCGTCAAGGTTTGAAGAACAGTAACGTACAATTCGAATAAAAAATGTTGTAGTAAAATAGTAAAGAGTTGTCGTTTTTAAATGAAGAATTTAAAATGAAATGTGTTGTATTTGCTGAAAAGACAAAAACTGTCGCTTTTAAACAAAAAGTTAATATTCGATTCGGTTAGATTTTCTATGTAAAAGTCATCGCATTAAAATCAAGAACTTAAATTGTGATTCTGTGGGTTTTTTTTTTTTGTTCTTTTCCTGAAAAAAAAATAGTCGTCGCTTTAAAATGAACAACTTCGGTTTTCTTATATAAAAAGTGTCGGCTTATTTAAGTGAGCGCGAACTGTGTCTAGCCGTGTTGCCTAGGCTAGCCGTCTGGCGCTGTAGCGTGGACTATCTGTGTCTGGCCGTGTAGCGTTGGTGAGCTGTGTTTAGCTGCGTAACCCCACGTCTACTATGTAGTCCCCTATAAAAACGGCTACAAACTCGCTGTCCTGTTTGTTATCATGGGATCTAGGGGATGGGAGGAAAACGTGCAGAGGATTTGCGCGGGTGTCATTCGCTTAAGAAAAGAAAGAGAAAAAATCTTAAACGCGAGACCTGATCTACACGAAACAGAAACGTATCATGCAGATTGAGACGCGGTCGGGTTTTAAAATATAAAAATCGACAATTTCCTCAGCACGGGACGATTCTTTTTTGTCGGCTCGGCATCGGTACGGTGTACTTTGAAATCTGCTGAAATCTTCTTTGCAATAACGTCGAACAGGGAACAGGACAGATATTGGTTCGTATGTTTCAATGCGGCGAACCTGGCGATCTGAAAATCATTCTTTTGTTTTCTTTAACTCAAACATTCAACGATTAAATTTCGGAGAGGTGGTAAAATCATCCAGGAAAATAGAAGATCTAGTTTTTGAAAAATGAAAATGTAGATCAAAGAATATGTATGGACATCTTCGATTTTATTAAATAATTCTTTGCAATTACATAATTTTAAATTACATACTGCATTTTATTAGTTGAAAAGCCACTATAATAATTTTCCTAGTACAATCCTTTAAATTCTTATAAATTTTCATCATTCACTGGATAAGAATATTTATGAAAAGAAAAACAATAAAAAGTGATAGCATTTACTTATAATAACATAATTGCTGTTTCTAATTAACGTGGAAGATATCAAATTTCTTGTATTTTTTAACATATCTATGTCAGACGTGATTTTGAGGACAGATAATTATTTTGTGCAACGTTTTTTTTTCAATGCCATGCGATCCATCAGGCAACGCCTTTGCGATAGACCGGCCGTTTGTGATTAAATGAATGGTCACCCCTGATTTAGACACTGCTACCAATCATTTACGATTCAATTAGGTTTGCATTTAATTAGAAATATTATCCATTTTTAATGCCATCCCAATTCCATTTTGTAAGTTAATTGCTTTTGTATGTCTACGTCCATACAAAGAAATTGAACGGTTAAAAACCGGTGTGTTCGAACAAACTTCGTATTTATCAATTTTTCTTGCGGCTCAGATATTGGGTTTTACATTTTTCATAACATGTTCTAACATTCTTTTGCTCCAATTAAAAATATTTTTATTATTCCCTTTTTGTAAGCCTTTTCATTGTCTGCTCATCAGTAAATTGTTCACGGCGCAATTATGCTAATTTTCGGCGAATGTTCGAAAATTACCCTTAACCCAGGATAAAACTCAAACAAAACCAAATTGCCTCCCTTTAGGCTTGCATTTACGTACATCCGTGGGCTTAGAACTAATTTAAATGATGTTGAAGCATTTCTTATAACAAACACCCCGGATATATTAGCACTAAGTGAGACTAACCTACAATCCTCCATCCCCTCTAACTACGTTAACATCTTTCACTCTGCCGTAAGGACTCTGACAGACATATACACGGCCTTGGAGTCTATATTCGAAACACCCTCTCCTTGACTAGAGAAACAAAACTAGAATCGGACGGTCAAGCATTTATGTGCTTTAGACTTAACATACAACATAATATTAGTTAGTTTTATTTTCTCTACCGCTCTCCCTTTACCCAGGACTGTACCCTTATAAACAAACTCTCTGACAGCATAGATGCAGCACTTTCCCTCGATATTAGTGCACAAGTGCATGTATTTGGTGACTTCAATGTCCACCACAACAACTGGCTTGGACTTTCTACTTACACGGACGCAGCTAGTAACCCAACACATAGCTTCTCTATATTTCATTCCCTATCACAGATGGTTACGTTTCAAACCCGTTTCTCTGACCAGCAAGAACAACACGCATCACTGGTAGTTTTGCTTCTGACCACAGTTCCTGATGAATGTGTTACGAATGCCCACAGCCCACTTGGAAATGATTATAATGTAGTGATAATAGTTGAAATCGCGCCAAACTCTAGAGCCAAACGGAAGAGCCATTGCTCAAAACAACGAGATGTTATAAAAAGGCTGACTGGAGAGGAGAGACTAAACATGTTTCCTTTAATAACTACAAGAAACCTTCTCTGCCACCAATAGCAATGGTCAAATACTTTTTATCTAAAGGCACATCTTTTAAAGTCCTCGGCCTAACGGTCACAGGAGACATGAGTTGGGATAATTACATTGATAGCGTTGCCAGGACCGCTGCGAAAAAGGTAGGTTCTCTCTACCGTGCTAGAAAGCTACTAACGCCCGAAAGTATTCTGTACCTCTATAAAGCCACCATTCGCTCATGTATGGAGTATTGTTGTCAAATTTGGACTGATCTATTTGATACTAGTCTCTTGCTCCTAGACAAGGTTCGAAAGAGAGTCGCCAACCTGATATGTCCTGAACTGTCATCTAAGCTTCAGCCTCTGCCCCATCGACGAAATGTAACATCCCTCCACCTGTTCTACAAGTACTTTAACGATGAATGCGTCGACGAACTGCAAGCACTTGTACACCCTCGACGTAAATACCCCCAACACATCTGACAAGCAGCAAAATCCCACCCCTTCACAGTTGATATCCCTAGATGTAAGAGAGCCTTCTACTCCATTTTCTTCCCCAGAACCGCTAGCCTTTGCAATTCCCTTCCGGGTTCCTGCACTATATGGACAATTTCCTATGTCTATGACGTAAGACGTGTGTTTTTCAAATGTCACTAATTTCATATGGTATGCATCGGTTTGTCCAAAACACACTTCTGCACACACAAGAATCCTATCCGAACCTTTTAACCTAACCTATTTTGTTAACAATATGTTTTTATTTTCATTGCCCATTCTTTTATTGACATATTTAATCATCATAATTAACAATAGGCTTAATTTCTTACATTCTCTTTCTTAACTTTGCCTACAGAGTTCGATCCTAGGCTTATCCTAATCTCATTCTCACTTATCTAATACTCATCTTATTTACATGGAAAGGGGACAGCCTTTCCCTGTAACAGTAAACAAACAAACAAAAAACAACATTCTTTTATTTTTCCATAGAAGGAAAATTACTTTTCTAGTACGCATTTTATGTAAAAATTATCACGGTTTCTCTGTTGTCAGCAATAACAATACACATATTTAATTTCGATTGTGATTCTTTTTCTAAGAAGGAGAAAAAAAGGATTTTTGTTGTTTAGGGGACATTCACATTTAGGGGAGACGGCGGACATATGCATAACACTGATGTTGGGGAGGGAGAAGAGAGACATTTATACTGTTCTGGAATGCTTCTTCTTAACACATATATTAGCGAGGAGGGAGGGGGTGATCAGTTCTTTTAACACAGGAGGGGAGGGAACAGTCATTACTTATGATGGAGAGACATTACTTACGATAGAAAGCAATAATTATCCTTTACCTGATTTCGAAAGTTATTTCCTGTTATAGAATTTACGATGTATTATTGCATATACTTGAAGTGAATTGATTTAACATATGTTAAAAATAGTTAAAAATTTGAAATCGTTAGTTTTCTTGTTTTTTGCATACAGCCGCCATACGCGCGTTTGCAATTTGTTACCTCTGTTCACGCCAAATATTCATAAAGGGACAATGTTAAGCAAAACATGTTATGTAGCATATGAGATATAAGGATTTGGTATTTTTACCGAGTCCCCAGGTTTTAAAATGCTAAAATAGGTGTTTTTTATTGTATGTATATTGTCTTTAAGGAACTGGATTCCGGTTCTGTTTACTATTATAGCATTTCTTAACATAATAACATATCCCCCTAGTATTCAAGTTCTTTATTTCAAAATGTTTGAATGAGTGTGAATGCCCAAAGCAAGATAACATTACCATGACAATAGAGAAAAAGCTGATGTCAGTGTGATAAGCCAACGCTTTCCTGGCACGCTGAGGAAAATATCTGTTGATATTGTTAATTAAATTCTAGACGCTAAATTAACCTTTCACCTTGCTATTGACATTCCAATATTAACGGGTGACACTCTCAACATGAGATATGATGAATGTTACTCGAACCTCATTCTTCCTTCATGAGTATAATAGAAATAGACAGGCGACGTAACAGGACACCTTCTAACAAAACGCCGCGACAGAAACGTAATACGCAAGTTCAACACCGTGTGAAAAAAGTTCTAATCGTTATATTAATCTCAGTTTAAAAGAACCAACATTGAATACATAGGTACACACAAACACACTTGCTTTACATGTATACAAGATCGTCATTAATTCCATCCACATACACACTATCTATCGATCTTTCTCTTTCTCTTTCTCTCTCTCTCTCTCTCTCAATATATATATGCATATATACATATACATATATATATGTATATATACATATGTATATGTATATATATGTATATAAACACATATATATATATATATATATATATATATAAATTAGAGAGAGAAAAAAGAGAGAGGTTGTACAAAATAATGGAAACCCCTTGTGAAGTTTGCATCAATTAACGAGTGATTTAAGCCAATATAATTTCCAAAATTATAAAAATGTTGGTTTTAGCTAAGCAAGATGCGAGTTTTCTGGCGTTGTTACAGACATGTCTACGGGGCTCTTGATAGGAAAAATGTGTTCGTCCTAGGCATTCCTCTGCTTCTACTCCCAACTATATAATTCAGTTGCACTATATATGTTCTGAACCTGCCGCTAAGTTTGAATCACACTTAATTAAAAAAATACGAAAAAATATTTATGGTGTCCGTATTCGTAACGCAACAAATATGTAATCTTCCAAAAATCACGTTTATTCATCAAGTAATTCTTTTTTTATCAAGAAAATCAATGTTTACGAATTTTGGCGATTAAAAAGATGACATTATTAAGAATGCCAACATGATCTCTGTACTTGAATTAAATTGTCGCTTTTGAATTTAAGCAGGCAATAAAACAAGCCTCCTCATTGCTTCCTATAATAATTGGATTTTTCTGAATTAAAAAGCAATAGTAAATCAATTGTATGATTATTGAATATATCTTCACTCGCGACACCTTCTTAAATTCGCAGCAGATAAGGCATATAACAACCTTGTTGTAAGTAGCAGAAAAATAAAAAATAAAGGATAATTAACGTAAAGCCAACACGCTATTATTGACCTTAGGTTTAAAAAAACAGGTATGGAAATAAAATGAGCGTTCAGTAGGTTGAGATTTCGGCAAGTCTGCAGTTCTTGGAAAGAACCTCCCCCAAAAGTAACGTTTATTATAACAAGGTACTTGAACAATGAATTGATTAATTTATATTACTTTTCAGCACACTCTTATAACATGACGCTACAAATGACCGAAAGCGCTTAAAGGAAAGGGAATAAAATCCTCGAAATACCTATTAGTATTTGTCCTTCTTTATTTGGTAATATTACCTCAGTATTGGCGACGACATTTGAAAAAAAATCCTTATATAATATACGTTTTTCTCTATGCTTGCAAATATATGCTAACTAAAGCATATTTATACAAACAAATGGGCAGAATTTTTAAGATTATTTTGAACATTTAACAATGTTTTTAATACTCATATTTACGTTATTTATTAAACAACCTTATTATTATTCGCTTAATCCTCTGCCGGTACTACTACTACTACTACTAATAATAATAATAATAATAATAATAATAATACTATTACGCTTCTCGCTATATTTTCTTCCTATTCCAAACAATTAAGCAACATTTTTGATTTTAGTGTTATATATATATTAGTGATGGGACAATTCCAAAATTTTTATCGATTCCGATCCAATTTCCAATTCTGTGCTAAATTTCCGATTCCGCTTCGATTCTCGATTCCGATTGTTTTAATATTTATAAATGTTTCATTAGAGATTTGTTGTTCTTTTTTGTAAATTTTCAAGTGATTTATATCCGGGTATATTTTTCTCAAATGTTGTCCTTGTAATGTATTGCAAATTGAAAAAAACAAAAGGTTTATTTTGATTTTAAAGAACGCCAAATTGTATCAGTTCGTCGTTTGTGTACAACATGCTACTTGAAAGTTATTATAATCAGTTGAAAATAGTCGACGACTGGTAGGTAAAATAAGAAAACTATGTAAGAACAAAATATTGTATCACGTTGTTACGAACGAATCTCTAAATAATAATGTTACTATTTAGAAAACCATTTTTAACATGGAGAGGGCTTGGACTTCATGAACTATTAGGTGCCTTCCTTCTATGAATGTTTAAATTTTTATTTTAATATAAATTTAGTGGGTTATTCAATAACACACATGTTATCGTATTAATAGATAGTGTTGTTTAAAGCAACAAGAACCATGCTCCTTTCCTAGTACTACTAAATATAGTAATTTATGACTTTGCTGATCAGTCTTAAAATAAGTCGTAAAATTACTTAACTGCTTAAAAAGTTGTAATGTACCGAATTAGGGCAGTTTACATTATATTTATATGCACAAATGAACTCCCATTCTAAATTCTAAGCCAACGTTTCAGTGTGTTCACACATAATTGCCTAAAAAAGTAGAATCTTATGTTTTGGGTATTTTACATATATATGAAAGTTTTTTTTTTAAGTCAACAAACTTCTTAATGTTTACGCTTCCAAAGTGTTGATAAACTTGTGCGGTTTTCATCTATATTTTCACGCAAGCATGGAATATTTCAAAAGATGTGGTGATTAGACAAAACAAGCGGCAGAATAAAAATTCAAAGCATGTTAAATCTTTAATATTAAAGTATGAAATCTCTAATAGACACCACATAGCAATTTATCGAATAGGGGTGTAAACCTTTTAAAAATCTTGATATTGAATAGGCAATGATCTCTAGAATATTTATTTTGCTTACAATAAAAACTAATTAAAACAAAATATATTAGGTTTGAAGAGTCTACATCTGGGAATGGCTTTTTAGATATGCTTGGAATAACAATTGCAACAGTCGCGAAGTATTTCCCGGTGTCCAAAAAGGTGCAACAAAACTTTAATTATTTCAGAATAAGCCGATGACAGACACTTCGATATATAGCTGGCGCCAACAAAATTTATCCCCCCTCCGTCCATAGTATTTAAACCTTTTTAATAATCCTATGAGGTCCTTGGGTGAGGGCACATAGTCATTTTGCAAATAGATGCAAAACCATTACAAAAGCAATAGGCAAGTTATCTCTTAATAAATGACCAATAAATACAATGAAACTTAAATATTATATCTGTAAATAAGATTTATAACCCTATCCTGGGGCCCTTCCAAGGTTTATGTTGTAAAGTAACGACTTCTAATAATAATAATAATAATAATAATAATAATAATAATAATAAATCTGTGTTTGTTTCATTTATTTACAAATTTTAAAGAATCGATTTGGAATCGGACATTTTTTCGACTCCGATATCGATTACGATACCTCCAAAAGTTCCGATTTTTCCGATTCCTGATTGTAGTTAATCGTTCCAACACTAATATATATATATATATATATATATATATATATATATATATATATATGTGTGTGTGTGTGTGCGTGTGCGTGTGTGTCACTTTACATACATCACGACAGAGAGACCATACCCTCTAACAATTAATAAAGAAAAGGTGAATTACTGGTCAAGTTAATATTTGCCTAATAGATTGCGATAATTGGCTGCTGACAAATAGGAACGGGAATAACAAAGAATATTAATTAACAAGCAGACTTAAAACTGTTCATAATCTATCTATCTATCTATCTACCTCTCTCTCTCATTCTCTCTCTCTCATTCTCTCTCTCTCTCTCTATATATATATATATATATGTGTGTGTGTGTGTGTGCGTGTGTGTGTGTGTGTAGATATATTTTTCGGCAATAAAATAAATTCTCTTCAATAGCTTAAGGATCCTCAAGAGGATGGAAACGCAGAAAATTCTGTGTAGCTAATTACAATACATTTTAATAATAATAATACTTATATATATATATATATATATATATATATATATATATATATATATATATATATATATATATATATATATATATATATATACTGTAAAGTCTGGGATACGCTGACCTTAGGATACGGTTTTTCCAATTTACGATGCATAATATGATGTTTTTCCGGTCCCTGGTGCCAGAATTTACCCTGTCTTATAATGTTTCTATTTTCTTGCATCTCCACGAGAGCATAGTTTGACACATGGTCGTCCTTTTTTTGTGGAGAAAAGCCCTCTCCCCAAAAATGGGGCACTCTGTGTGGGGACAAAATGAAAATTGCCTCACTCACAAATGATTTCCCCTCCGCTGACCAAGGACAAAAATGAAGTGTATTTTGTTACTAATTTTTTAATGCTGTTTCCCAGTCTTCCAATATATATATATATATATATATATATATATATATATATATATATATATATATATATATATATATATATATATATATATATATACTGAATGTCTGTGTGCATGTGTATGTGTTTCTGGTCACGAATAGGCTCCTATGTGGTTGACTATTTAAAAAAATTCATTACATATAATGATAGAAGATGTATCGAGACACAGGAATGGGTATGTTTGATCTGGCAGAACTCGTTCATTAAATTTGTGAGGTCTACGTTCGCGCCTTTTCCACAAAGTATGGAAATAACAAATTAAAAAAAAACGTTTACAAGTGCTTTTGATATAGATGTACATAAGAATACTTTGATAAGTATGTTTTAACTTAAATAGGGATGGTATAATAAAATTGTTAGGTGTGCGTTCGCGCCTGGCCTCCATAGAATGGAAATAGGCACACACTTTAATAAAGACTTTGTAAGTATACTTTGATAATTATGTTTCTGTTTGAAGAAATATGGTATGATAAAATTATGGTGTTTCGTTCGCACCTGACCTCCATAGAATTGAAATATGTCACAAAGTCTAACAAGGTTTTATAATATAGATCCACAGAATATTGTGATAAGTGTTTCAGTGTGAACAGGTGTGGTATAATAAATTATGGGGTTTATCTATTCTATTTTTACTTTCATCATATTTTGCTTTGGTTTTGATATTCAACTCAAATTTACAACCCTTTCTTTTCATAACCTATTATACTTTCATAAATCAGAGTCTATTTTCTGTAGGCTGTTTTTGAACCCAGTCAGTCGGGTACTTTTGCTAGTATATATATATATATATATATATATATATATATATATATATATATATATATATATATATATATATATATATATATAAACAGTAGGGGTGACTGTGTAATGACTGGGTTATATTTACGTGGCACACTTGTATAATTTTATATGTGGAATGGATTTGGACTCCGAATGTGCTACATAGTAATTGAGAACACATTGCTATGTGAAATGAGGTTTACTTACTGTGTTTATCAGCCTGGAACATGTTTAATGTTTTGAGATGAAATCCCCGTGACGTGATCTCCACAAATGAGCAAGATTTGTTTAAAACGTCTTAATCTTCACATTTGTAACTGATTAAATATTTTGCATTTCTTGCAATTTTAGAATACATTGTACTTATGGGTGTTCTAGACTTACTTTCCCAACTATTTCATATATAATAATGATATTATTTATAAAGCTTATGGATGAAACATACCAGGAGGATTAAATGGATTTTGAACGTAAATAAAATTACTGTAATACTAATAATTGTAGGAGCACTAGGAACATTCTTCGGATGCCTGGATTAAGATTATAGGAGTTCGGATGGAAAGAGATAATTAACACCATATATTTCGCCGCAATTGCGAAAACAACATAACTATTAAGATAAATGTTTACGTACAGAACTCACCCTATATACACAAGGGAGTATTAATGGGCTTTGTAGACATGAATTAAAGTAAAACTTGGTAAAAACGAAAACAAATAAAAATAAAAACTAGAGAGGAAGAACATTAGATACATCGAAGAGGAATGTAATTGCCACCAATCGCATATTCAGACACCTGCATTCAACGTAAAATTCAGTTTGCCAATCCAGATCGCTACGACAGAGAAAGTACTTTACTTTTACAGATGTTTAGTGATACAGAACTTCCAACGACCACAATCGATTATTACTAACTAAAAATGAAATTTGAACGGCAGTTCCGATAATGCAAATAATTTTAAAAATTATATCAATAGTTTGGGTGCTGGAAATTTTAGGCGGAATGATGTTTTACTAGGTCTTACACCTATTATTGATAATGAGCAATCATAAATGATAACTTCCTTTAAAACTCATACTGTGTGCATAATAAGAAGAAGAAGAAGAAAAAGGAGAAAAAGAAGAAGAAGAATAAGAAGAATAAGAAGAGGAAGAGGAATAAAACGTACCAATTTGGATGACACAAGCTAGGACTTTGTTCATACTGAAGGATACAGAGAAAGGAACCACCGCTAGAAACTATAGCCTATCCCGTGCTTACCCACTATGTGAAACTACTGACAGCGCAACTGAGGGAGTAAATCTCTCACTCCCTGAACAATCGTGGACTTCTCCCCGAGGAATAGAAAGGTTGACAGAAAAGAAAAGTGGAACACAAAATTTACTATAAATAGACCAACATATCCTAAAAGAGGCAAAAAGAAGACTACAAAAAAGGCGTACGACAGAATGCCTCGAGCATGGAGTGCTTAAAAATGTATAAAATATAAGCAGGATCGTCAACGTTATTGAAAATGCAATGCGAAGATGGAGACTGGAACTGACAGCTGATGGACAACACATAACAGAAATCAACATACAAAGAGGCATCTTCCAAGGAAAATCACTATCACCATTACTGTTCATCATAGCCATGATGCCCCTGAACAATATACTAAGAAAGTGTCAATCCGGATACAAGTTCTCTAACGGGGAAAAATGAACTACCTGATGTACATGGACGATCTGAAAGTTTTCGCAAGGAACAAAAATGAACTAGAGACATCAGTTAATTCCACCAGGATCTTCAGCCAGTATATTCAAATGGAGTTTGGTATGGAAAAGTGTACACTACTTGTAATAAGAAAGGGAAATATTGAAACGACAGAAGGCATGGAACTACCCACGATAAGAGCAAGAGGGGAACAAGACGCCTATAAATACCTAGGAGTACTGGAAACAGACCCCATCAAAGCAATAGAAATGAAAGAGAGAATTGTAAAGAAATACCCCAGGAAACACTAAAAACTTCTTGAAACCAAATTATATAGCACAAAACCATAAATATATGAGCAATATTACTAGTAAGATATTCTAGACCGATGATAGAGTGGACTAAAGAACTGAGACAGCTCAATCACAGGATATGTAGCAGCGAGATACACTGAAAAATCAATAAAACAGAAAACAGAGAGACGAGGGATAATACAAGAAAAGAACAGTAGGAATAGAAACAACTACACGGAAGATTCATAAGGATGACAAAAGATGAAAATAACGAAAACACTTGCATATGGAGGAGAAAAGGACACATAAGCCGAGAAACTGAATCCCTTATAACTGCAGCACAAGACAACTCGATAATAACCAACCAAATCAAAGCAAAGATCGACAAAACACAAGAAAACAGCAAATGCAGACTCTGTGGACAAAGAGAGGAGACGATAAACCATATAATCAGTGAATGCAGTAAACTGGCCCAAAAGGAATACAAGAACAGGCACAACCACGTGGAAAGTATAGTACACTGGAAATTATGCAAACAAATGCATCTCAAACGCACAGGAAAGTGGTACAAACAGAAGCCTGCAACAGTATTTGAAAACGAGAATCACAAAATCCTATGGGGCATGGACTTACACACTGATAAACCCATCCATGCAAGAAGATGATATGTCGTAATCATTTACAAGAAAGATAATATATATTATTAAATTGAAATTCATTATTGAGATGAGTAGTTCTTATTAATTTATTTATTGCGGAATATTATCCTCATCTTTCTTAGTTGTTGTTTCACGGCTTTCGGTCAACTATTCCTCTGGCCTTCACCAGGTGGTAACCGCGACAGGATAGGAACTCCGAATCTCCTAACAGCATTCTCGCTAATAACTGCCATCCACAGCTTTTATCGTCTCACAACGACTTGGCTAAAACTGAAATCACATATTTCGATACCAATAAATATAGACAATTATGAATTTAGAAACAACACATTTAAAGTTATAAGCCCAAGTAAAAGTGAGCTAAGTAAAAATTAATATATGTTTACTAGAATAAATATCGAATTAAAACAGAAAACCAATAATAGACCGAACCCCAGGAAACATGATGAAACAACGCATGAAACCAGGTGAACGTGAAAAACGATTGGTACATGCAATATCCATTATGAGGCCGGTAATTAAGTGGTAGTTTCCTCTAGCGTGTAAGTTATGCCTTAGTAACTTAAGTGAAAACCAAGTTTCTTTTGCGATTTGTCAAAATAATGTCACGACGGTATTCAAAGATTACAATAATGGTTGGTAATAATTATTATTAACTCTATATACGAATTCATAACTTGCATATAACCTTTAGACGATGTTATATACTTGTGCTAGTCAAAAAAAAATAGAGTATCATGTTTTTTAGCGCTAAATTCTTATTGAGGACGATCTGTGAGATGTAATTGGTGCTAAAATATCCTATCATGCTAAACTAATTTAAATAGTTGTTTACGACAGAATTTTTTTTTCATATCAATTGCAATGTCAGTTTTTTAATATTTCGTGTTTCAAAATATAACAATGCAGGTAAGTAAACAAAATAGTATTTTATTAACATAAATACAAATAAAATTAATAAATATTTAGTAGCAGCACAAAATCGAGACTCATCTGAAAAGATCACACGCCACCATTTGTCTGCAGTCCAGGTTTGATGAGAAGCTGCTTTTCAGAAGAGTCTCGATTTTGTATCTCCTTCGGCGACCAAGGGCCACGTGTTTGGCGAAGAACAACGGAACGGTAGAAATAAGAATGTGTTAAGAATCTGTGAAGTTCCCGCAGTCTTGCATGGTTTGGGGCTGTATAAATGCTAAAAGTGTTGGTAAGTTATGCTTCATTAAAGGAACTGTAAACGCAAAAGTGTACCAAGATATTCTGGAAGCTGATTTACTGCCAGTGTTGGATAACCAGTTTGACAGGGAGGCTACAAATATCATTTTTCAACATGGCTTGGCAACGGTGCACTCTGCCAACACCATGTCTTCCTGGCTCCGAGTACGATCGATACCTGTTCTTGAATGGCCGGCGAACTCGCCAAATTTGAACGTTATTGAAGCCTTGTGGGACCAAATAAAGAGGAGGCCCCGCAAAGATAAACCTACTACCCTTGCAATCCAAAACACATGGGATTCAGTGTCTACACAGGATTGCGAGAAGCTTGTGGTTTCAATGCCCCGGGTAATTGATGCTGTTATCAAGGCAAAAGGTGCCGGTACAGAATGTTGATTCATTTTATTTGTATTTATGTTAATAAAAAACTATTTTGTTTACTTACCTGCATAGTTATATTATTTTGAAACATGAAATATTCCAAAACTGACATTGCAATTGATATAAAAAAAAATTCTGTCGTAAAACAACTATTTAAATTAGTTCAGCATGATAGGATATTTTAGCACCAATTACATCTCACAAATCGTCCCCAATAAGAATTTAGCGCTAAAAAACATGATGTTCTATTTTTTTTAACCAGCACGAGTATATATATATATATATATATATATATATATATATATATATAATGTGTTTATACATGTTAAATCAATTTCAGAACCGATGCTAGTTGCAATACGTTTCCAATCTTATATAAAAAGTTTCCGTTGCGACTGAAATCAATGATAATCAAAAGCTGGATTATATACAATGCAATTACTGAGATTGCCTTAGCCTATTGATTATAAGTAAAATATTCTGACATCGAGAGATAACATCCTATTAAACAATCTTTTGCAAAGTTAAAGGTCTTTACCAAACAGATTTAAAGCACAGCAATGCACACAGAAAAGTGTGCACACAATTTTATCAAAACAAAAATTTTAACTCAAAAGATACAAATAATCATTTTTTTCGTATTATGGATATGAGGATTTATAATTCATATTCTTTATATTATTGATACTATTGTTTTATCTTTAATATTTGTGCAATGTTTTAGTTGACGTGCACACACGTTTACGTGTGTCCAGCTGAAGTCGGAAATATTTTCCAAGTTCAACAAAACGATTCTCAAATCCAACAACATACATCTTTAGAACGAAATATTGTAAATAATATCACTCAAAACTAAAACAGAATAAATAAATACATAATCCAAATATTACAAGAAAATGAATTGTTTTTGTCAATATTTGAGAGAAATACGAGAAACAAACATAAACATGGAACATGGTGATCTAGACATTTATCGAAAATAAAGGAATGATGCAAAAATTAGGAAAATATAAAGAAAAAGGTGTTTCACGGGGCCCGTAGCGCAGTTGATAGAGATGTTAAATCTCTACGGTTCCAGATGAGCATTGTCCCAAGATAGCGGTTTCAATCCTACCCAAAGCCAGTCAGAGGCTTACTTGGCCAAAACGTGGTGAGAAGACAACAACTACGGATGGCAGTGATTGCTGAGAATGCAGTTAGGAGATTCGAAGTTCCTATCCGTCGCGGTTACCGCCTGACGACGGCCAGAGGTATAGTTAGCCGAAACGTCGTAAAACACCAACTAATAAAGATGAGAATAATAGTCCGCAATAAATAAATTAATGTAAATATTACTCATCTCAATAATGAATTCCAATTAAAATAATATATATATATATATAAAGGTTTAAAAACATATACAAATAAAAATGTAAATATTGAATTTTATTTTATAATTCGGTGCGATGTTGTAAGAACATACAAATTGATGGTGTAACAGTAGAAAAAACGAATGTCGACGCAAGTGAATGATCTAAATATATAAATGATGTCAACATAAACGAGACTAGAAAATAGAAAAAAAGAGAAAAACTAAAAAAAAAAGATGAAGAGAACATTTAAAATGTATACACGTTTACCCAACCAGTGCATATGAATGATATAAAATGAAACATAATTTATTTTAATAAGATCTTAAATAGTAACATTAGTATTACTGAAAAGGGCAATCAATCTTTCAGACAAACGTGTATTAGAAATGTTAAGTAATATTTTTAATTAGTGTTGTTGATCGATTAGAAAAAAATAGCTTATATTCGTTGCACAGATGTTCTGGTAGGATTTGTTCGAAACGTGTTTTGTCATGCGCATGTAAATATTAAAAATGTGATGGTTTTTACATGATTGTACATATCTACGAAAACAAGTTTTTATGAGTATTTATAGTTGAACTAATGTTTGAATCGCGTGCACCAATGGTTGCTATAGCTCGATGTTTTTTTAGTATGACAATTGTTTATTGTGACAAATGATTATTTGGCGGGCGAAATCCCCGGTCGGATGAAAATTCCGGAATTTACTAAAAAGAGACAATCAGAACATTTCCTCGTTATGCCTGTTATTTATTTTGCTTATTTAACTGATAAATTTGATCTAGAATGTCTTAAAATGTTTTTACATTTCATGCAAGTGTAGGAATCACAAAGAATAACGGATGTTATTGGATTGTCCTATATAACGTTCGTGCTTTTTAGTTATCTTCAATAGAAGTTGCAACAAACGACCACAAAAGGGGTTTAGAGCGATACACACGATATTACACGCATATCTATTTAAGATGATTGGTTGGTTGGTTGTTTTTGTTTCACGGCGTATCAACCTTTTTTTCTGGTTATTTAATGCCAAATCTAGTGATTTTAAAGAAAAAAATGTTTTAATAGAGTATATTTGTTTTTTCAAGACAGTTTCTATTAACTCATAGTTGGAACCCTAACATGTACTACCACTCCGGGCCAGAGTGTAATTAAATGCAATTAAAGGGGGGCTCCACTCTCCCCAAAGCCCGCAAGCTGAGCCCTTACCATCGGATATAGTTTAAGGTCATAACCAGGATCTATTTAAGATGATTTAATTCAGATAATAATCACTGGCAATAAGATTACAATAATGTCATTCTCATGGTCATATATCTGGAACGATAGTGAGCAGAACATCCAGTGTCGAGTTTTGAGACTATGGTAGATAGTAACGATATTATGTTTATGGGTCAATTTATAATATTATTATATTATAGGTTGTTAACATTGCCAAATAAGCAACGCAATTAAGACGTCCTTGAATAATGTGATTTTTAAAGAAAACGTTTCATACATAGATGTTTTAGAAAAATGTTGACATTTTTGTATGGGTCCTAGACTGTCATTAGAAGTTTCGTCTCTTAACCTGTCTCGCACGTTTTAATTCGTATTTTCTCGCTCTACAAAGTATAGGTTTCAATTAACATATCGCCTTAAAATTCGTGCGTTTAAATAATAAAATAACAACTGTTCAGTATTGATTTCTGTCTTTCCAGTGTAATACACTAATTACGACGTTTTTTTTTTTAAATCCGCTTCTTAGAACGAACTTTCTTTGGTCTACTTACAAGATTTACGCCCGACCCGTCGTGCAACAATCTCCACTTTAGTTTAATTCGAAAATGAATCAATGTCATAACATACCAAATATGATACATTTCTTTACTTCTACATTATCTGCCTTCCATTTGTAATTGATATTTTTATAGAGGAAAATCACCACTTCTCAAGACACGAAGAGCACTCGAGGATAAGGTTTAATGAATGCTTAGTAATCGGTGATTTTGTAGATTAGGTAGAATTTAGATTATTTAAAAGGGCGCCCCAAAAAGAATTGGACGTGAAGGCTACCATATTTTAATCAGCCAAGAAGCAAAATAATGGAATAAAGTTCTACATTCGCGCACTTCTACGAAATAAACTTTGTTCATGGAATCTATGTTTTGATTTACGCACAGATAGAGATAAGGGAACGTTTTTGATAGTGGTTGTAAGTAGTTAAGTGTTATGTGTGTTAAATTTTGGCAAGCTGAACAGCAGATAGGAGCTCAGTTGAGCATTATTATTATTATTATTATTATTATTATTATTATTATTATTATTTTGTCACCTTTTGTTGTTTGCGTGTTGTTATTGCTGATTTTATATTGAAATAAGAATCATCACAAATGACTATAAGCTATCTTCCTTCTTCAAGTCTCTTGTGTTGAAATGTGGGGGTACCAAATAGATGTCTGTTAGGTAGCGGGGTGTGCATACTGGGGACGACATTTATAGGGGTGTAGACATTTATAATATTACGTGGTTAAATAGCAACGACAAGGAAACAATTGGTCAGTTCATATTTCTAATAGACTGGAATATATATGTGGAGAGAGAGACGTGTAATAGACAGTTCTTTTTTTAACACAGGAGGTGATAAATTATTGGTGATGGGATACAGTTTACACTTTGGAAGGGTTTCCTATAAAGTATTTTTTTTTTCAAAACGAAAACAAAAACACAGTACCTTGCGCTTTAAATGAAGACAAAGACCTACGAACAACATGAATACATCTATTCCAGCTGGTGTTGATAATCGTGGGAATTCGATGCCTGTTTGATTTCTTCTGCACGTTCAATAGTGAGAGTACCAAACCATGTATGTTGAGTAGCAAGGGTAAACATGATGACGCATAACGAGGATGCGAACATATATAACGGTGACGAGACTCTTTTATATAACGAGTTACACAGCGACGACGATAAGGCACTTACTTGTTGAGTTCATATTTATAATAGATGGCTGATATAGGTAAAGAGAGATTCGTTCGTTTATACAAAAGAGAATACATATTTGCTGAGAGAATAAAGTTAACACTTTTGAAGAGGGGTTCCTATAAAGTTCTATTACAAGACGAAGATAAAAACACATTACGGTTAAAATAAAAATGAAGACAAAAGCTTTTTTTATTACATTTTCACCCCAAACAAGGCAGATTGCGACTTTAGTGTAAGGGGCTACTATCAGGGACATAGGTATCAGGGGTACTATGTAGGGAGTTGGGCAGCAAGATGTCGGTTCACGTTGCACTTGAACTTCTGCATGTCAGTACAGTTGGGGAAGCGGGGATCTGGCAGTGAATTCCAAAGTCTAGTTATCCTGGAGAAGAAACTACTGGAGTAGAAGGCTCCCTTACAGAAGAGCTCTACTGTGAAGGGGTGGTATTTAGCTGCCTATCGGGTGTGTCGGGAGTATTTACGTCGAGGGGGCACAAGTGCTTGCAGTTCATCAGAGCATTCACCGGTAAAGTACTTATAGAAAAGACAGAGGGATGCAACACTTCGTCAATGGGACAGGGGCCGAAGTTTAGATGACAGTTCATAACCTATCAGATTGTTGACTCTCTTGTGACCCTTGTCTAGGAGCAAGATACTAGTGGCAGATGCACCAGCCCAAATATGAAAACAATACTCCATACATGGGCGAATGGTGGCCTTATAGAGGTATAGGATATTTTCGGGCGTTAGTATCTTTCTAGCACGGTAGAGAGAACCTACCTTCTTCGCAGCGGTCCTGGCGATACTCTCAATGTAATTGTTCCAACTCATGTTTCCTGAGAGCGTTAGGCCGAGGAGTTTAAAGGATGTGCTTTCAGATAAAGAGTCATTGGCCATTGCTACTTGTGGTAGAGTCGGTTTCTTGTAATGATTGAAGGAAACGAGTTTAGTCTTGGCAGGATTGAATGTGACCAACCATTTATGTCCCCATTCCACTACAGATCGGAGGCCATCCTCTAGTGCTTCTGCCATTTATTTACATATGTGTTCATTTTTGTCCTGTCGTGTCTGTTATAGAGTGTGGTGTCATCAACATATATACCCATCTCACAGGCAATTTTGTCAGGGAGGTCATTTATGAATATTAGGAATAACAGAGGTCCGAGGATAGACCCCTAAAGCACTCCCGCATTTATATCATATTGTTTAGATGTACGACCGTCGTGGACAACCTGGATTTTTCTCTTATATAAGAAAGATTTATATATGTTATGTATTCTTCCAATGATACCATATAATCTGATTTTCCTGAGAAGACCATGCCATACCCTGTCAAAAGCCTTAGATATATGTAGAGCTACCGCTCTACCCTCCTCAGCTTTGTCCAGTGACTGGTATATACGTTCTGCGATTACAGTTAGGATGTCTGCTGTTGAACGGGCTTGCCTAAATCCATATTGTTGGTCAGTCAGAAGTTTAGCATCTGTAAGGTGATGGAATAGAGCTTGGTTAATTATGGTCTCAAATATTTTGGCGAAAAGTGGGAGAAGGCTAATGGGGCGATAATTTACTGGGTCAGTTCTTTCGCCAGAATCCTTGAGAACTGGTACTACAGATGTAATTTTCAAAGGCTTACAAACACCATAACGATACTTATCTCAGCTAGTGGTGAGAATGGTGGGAATTCGATGCCTATTAAATTGACAACATTGTCGTCTTTCTTTCTGACTCAGATCCAAAAAAGGTTTAGGCTAACTGAACTCCCCTTCCTTCAACTGTCTACTATACCGACTCTAACCCCGACTCCAACTTAACTGATTTCGAGCCATAACTTAATCCTAAATCTTGATCTATATTTCTTTGTGACATCAGAACGTGGCAAGACATGTGAACAGGATGCATATAGACATGCATTTTACATATAACTTCAACACGGTTTCCTGGCAACACAAAATATCATTCTTTAATTGATTGTTCATTATTCCTCTTACCTAACTTTGTTTTTTTTTATAGTTATTTCTAACTACAATGGATAATCCTACTGGAATCGCATCTAAATAACAATATGTATTAATATTAATATTTGATCACTTCGTTGGATTCCAGCATTTAGCTTTAATAAATATATTTTCGATCCTAATTAATTAATTTCTCTAAATACCGAGATCTACCCCCTTCAATATACAACACTAGTCTTTTCAGCTAAATTGTGGACGCTTCTAACAAAGCAGTCTTGAATTTATCATCTTTCTCTACAAACAGTTTGCACAGGAGTCTGTCAGCTGTTTTATTAATGTGATACTTCACATAATTTTTCCTGAACTATTGCTCCTCTACGGCATATATTAGGGCCCCAGTCGCAACTTTCAAGTCAAATTTTACAATCATTGTTAGGCTCCCTTGTTTACTAACTCTAATAGATGCTAATAGAATTGTATATGCATTTTTCTCTCTGTCTTTCGTCTTTTATTCATTTCCTACCGTCATTTTATTACTCCTTACTACTTAGCTCATTTGCAAATTTTGACATTTTGGCTCACTCTTTATAAGCTTTTCCTTACAATTGGAAATGAAACCTTTAAAACTACTTTTTTATGCATTGTTCTAAACCTATTACTCATCGTTCTTCCTCTTTACTTTTCTTATATAACCTACCAACATCATTTGTTGAGTTAAACTATCCTGTCATTGTCATTGTTTCCTTTGCATTGCTGTCAACCCATCTTCTTTTCATAAACTTATACGCAATCCATATCGGAATAATGCTATTTTAATGTGTTTACTGTGAATATTTTGTTCTCCCATTCAATCTTCACCTACAACCGAATCGTACTCTGCTCTTGTATTGTTTTCCTAATAATTCTTTCATTTCACCTTTTTTAATTATCTATTTTTTCTTCATATAATTCCACAGTCTTTAAATATGTGTATCTTCTTACCCAACAAGTTTTTTCGTTTACCCATTCAAAAGCTTTATTCTTTCGTTTTCAACAATGTTCTCCTTTTAAATTCCAGGGCACCACACATCTTTATTTCGCATTATATACGCATACCATTAGTGTGTACGTAAACATTTTTCACAACCCCACTTAACTGGTTTTCATTCTTTTTATACAATTCAAATTCTTCCATAAATATTAAATGATTTACCCGGTACCCCTTACTTCTACACTAATAATATGGATAGAACTTTCATTATATGAACGACAAGGCTACCATACTGAAAACAAACAACAATGGCGACAAGTTGTTGCCTTTAAAAATCCCTTTCTTCACATAAATTTCCGAAGATCTTGATGTCAATGATGCCTCCCATTGCTGCATATTTCTTTGCAAAAAATATCACCCATTCATCACCATTCAAATTATTTCTATACATTTCCTAGTCTGCCTATGCGGAAGTCGTTAATATGTTTCGATAATTTATCCATGACATTGATAGATTTGTGTATATTATTTATGACATTGATAGATTTGGTAATCTTCTCTTTCACTTCAGCAGTATTATCCTATCAATGAACAATTGATTATTGATCCCTCTTCTTCTACTCCCACATCAATTTAGTTCATCAGGTATTTGCTGTTCTAGATGTTGGTAAATTTCATTTGCAAAAAAAAAAAAAATACTTGTCAAAAGTTTCCACATCAATGAAATGCGTTTTTTATGAACCGATAGTAAACTATCGCAGTGCAATTTTGATATATTTTCTGGCAGAGCAGTTCGCTCCTGCCTGCGTCCGTTGGGAATTATATTTTCTGTCAAACATTTGTCAATTTGAAATGCAATTCATTTCAGGAAAATTGTAAAGTTTTTAATAGAATATCGCTTAGCACCATATGGGCTGGGACCCTTCAATTAAGAATTTCGTTACATTTCTTATAATGTTTCTTTGTTCCATTTTACCACATGTTGGCTTTGTTTAAATTAATATTCCATTATTCAAAACATTCATTCACAAAGCACTTTTATTCTGTTTATTTTTAACATTCATCACAAAATTTTACTGATTCTACCTAGGATCTCACACAGAGGCAAGATTCATGGCTTAATAGCAGGCAATAGTCCGGAATACACCACAGAGTCTGGGTGATGAAAAGGTATCACGTCTTATGATGCGTTATCGTAACGGACGGATGTTATTAATTTATCGCTTACAACGACAATTGGCCTTGGATTGCGTTTGAGTGTGGACTAGTCTTTCCAGACGAGAATCTTTTTCGTACTCATTCTGGTGATTGCAGTTCGCTTCTTTATCTATCTATCCTCATTGAACTGTTATTGTGGCGCCGGTCTATGCAGACATTACTTTTCTCCAGAAAAGGAACCGTAATTTAATTACAATATTCTGATTGCAGTAGTATTGGTTCGAAATCAGGTTCATCTTTATATGTTTGCTTTATTTCTGTTGTAGTTTCCATATGGCCGGTTATTATTATTATTATTATTATTATTATTATTATTATTATTATTATTATTATTATTATTATCATTATTAATAATAATAATAATAATAATAATAATAATAATAATAATAATATACAGAAGAAACTGCTCAATATATTTCCATTTAACTTTTAGATGTGTGCGTTACTTATACAGAAACTGGTGTATGAATTTGATATTAATGCTGATAATTTTGATACGCATTTTTTTAAAAAACATTTTCGCAGGCATTGGGAAATGATAGAACATTGCCGAAGATAATTATATATTTAACGTGGTCCAGACAAATACATACTTAACTAAAATAGAGATGTATTACTTGTTCAGTTCTTCATAACTTAGTTTAAAAATATTTTTAAACAAAACCTGATTTCAAACTCCTTTGTATTTTGCATTGTTAACGTAAAGAGAAAAAAAAAAGTTATGAAAGTAAGTTGAAACTTAGTAATACACACACACACACATATATATATATATATGCTATAAACATATTTTCTTGTTACAAAAAATCATAATAAGGAACAATACAAATTAAAAGGTATAATTAAATCGAAGCCTTTTTGCGTTTTTAATTTATATATATATGTATATATGTATATATATATATATGCATATATATATATACATATATATATTAAAAAGATATTTAAAAACGACGATAATCGTCCGTGTAACAATACCTTCTTTTCCATTGTATCTTATTATCTTTTCTGTAGCACAAGAAATATGTTGATAAAATTCTCACATGCACTTGTGTCTTCTAGCGATTTCCCTGAGATTAGATGTTGCCAGCTTCAGGAAGTTGATGAAACCGTGACTATAAAGCGATGCTTTATTAATACAGTTATATGTGCAAACTGCTAGTTCGTTAACGAGAGAGAGTAACTTTGCCGCAAAAAGGGAAGGATGAGCGGTTTACGATAGGTATTATATATATATATATATATATATATATATATATATATATATATATATATATATATACATGGTTGTATGCGTGTTGTCTATGTGTGCATTTTTACATAGAACAATGATGCCGACGATAAAGAGAAAAAATAAAAGTATAGCGAGGGAGTTTTATTCTGAAATATATATCTTAAATAAAACACTTGTACATTTTAGTAATTTCGCGTTACAATTTGGCTTTAAACGTATTTCATACGTATTTATGTTAAAATTCAAACTTCAGTCAACGCTTTTAACATGAAAAAAATGAAAAAGAAACACTAGCCTGATTTTCAAATCGTATGGCCAGGTGCATCCTTGTGGCATTTCAAAACAACACCGCAGTTAATATCACGTGGACTCTTCATTTACCTATTTTACTCTTAACACGATAGTGAGGAAAAAGAGAAAACATATAAAGAACTGACGGATATTTTTACTACGAAATATATATCTTAAAGATAAACACTTGTTTATTTCAATAATTTCGCGTTGTAATTTGACTTCAAATGTATTCCACACGTATATTTTTGTTTTTACGTATAGTAATGACACTATTTGAAAATGTGCTAATATTGCTAAAAGCTTAATGGTTGATTATTTTAAGATAAATACAAAAATAAATGATTTTTAGAAAGTAAATACATAATATAGTTTGGGCTTTAAAGTGTGTCTACTATTAGGTTGAGATTACAGTTCTTGTCGAATTTTTAATTTTAATTTCAATGAGGTATTTTCAAATAAGCCTTTGTTATAATACTTTTACTTGTATATCGTTTTATAGAGTGTTTTTCGTTCTATGTAATCGTTAAAATAACAATTGTTTTAAAACAATTATGTTGTTTTTTTTTTTAGAAAATTGAATACAAGGTGGAAAAAGGAGAATTCGCGAAATGTTCTTACTTCAATTCAAGCCAGGCCGAAGACTGCTGAAACAGTTCTCGATGTTAACGAAGCATTTGCCACAGGAACCACTATTGAACGCACAGTAAAACGGTAGTTTAAGAGATGTTGTGGCGGCGACAAGAGTCTTATAGATGATGAGTGCATTGGTCGGCGATCAGATGACGAGAACGAGCAATTTAGAGCCTTTGTCGCAACCAATCGACGCACAGTTGTTCGAGTGCTTGCTTCCAACCACTTAAGAGAGTTTGGAAAAAAAACTAAATCATGGGTCTCTCAAGAAGCGAACGACACCCAAAAAAAACGTCCTTATTAAGTGTCATCTTCCCCTTTATTAGGCAACAAAAACAACCCGTTCCTCGACCGGTTTATGACTTACGAGGGAAAGTGACAACCGGCAACTGCTACCTCAATGGTTGACTCCGGCGAAGCTCTCCGGCACTTCTCGAAGCAAGAGTTGCACCAAAAGAAGGCAATGCTGACTGTTTGGTGGTCTTCGATCTATTACAGATTTTTTAATCCAAGCGAAAATATTGTGGCGGAGAAGTGCCGTCAACAAATTGAATAAAATGCATTAGAGATTTCGACAATAATATCCAGGATTAAGAAACATAAAAGGCGCAATTCTTTTCCAGGACCATGCTCAGCTGCATGTTGCTAAACTGACCCTGCATAAGTTGTACGAATTGGGATAGGAAACACTGCCCCATCTTTTATACTCTCCAGACATCTCCCCCACCGACTTTCAAGCATCTTGACATGTTTGTGCGTGATTAATGCTTCAAAAACTGAAGCGATATAAAAAATCAAACCTCTTCAGGTATTCATCGCAACGAAAACGCAATATATTTTACGTTACTGGCATGAATACACTAGTTCTGAATTGGGTAAAATGTGTAGATTTTGATGGTGTTTATTTCGATTAATAAATGTTTGTTTTAGCTGAGATATGTTCATCTGAATTTATAAGTTAAAAATCGGAATAACTTTTTTTGTCAACTAAATATTTCTATTCACCATATAACGTAAGCTATGTGTGGCACGAATAAAGAGTGTCAAATTGTCCGGAATAAAACAGGGATGGGCATCCACCCTTAAGAAATTATATGCTTGAAGTTTGCTCTGCCATTTTTAAATGTAAATGAATAATTTATTTTGAAGAAAAAATATAGCATTTGCCTCTCTTAAATGTCTCATACGTATGCACACACACGCACACACGCACACATATACATATATAAGAGTATAGCCATCAACAATTGTAGGTTTTTTAGAGCGTTGTGATTTTTAAACCGACCTTATGCTTATCTAGACCTCGTTCCCTCTTAAACGCAAAACACACACACACGGGCATGAGCGCGCACACACACAAGAACACACAGGTGAAAAAAAGAAATCAATTTTTAACCCGCACACACACATACCTACACGCAGCACACAACCCCCGCCCTAAAACACACGCACACACGCACGTTCATGAGCACACACACAAACACACACGTTAAAAAAAGAAATAGCAGACCTTAACCCACACGCACGCATAAACACAGGTAATGCACAACCCTCGCCCTAACACACACGCACAAACTGACGCACGCACACACATCAGAAAGAAAAAACAACTCGCAGAACTCTCATAAAAATATTTAGCAAATAGACTCAACAGCTTCCCCACTCACAAAATGGATTTAACTTTAACCAATTGAACCGTTGACCTGCCCTACACTAAGTCTCAAATTGGCATTTCTCTGAAAAATACAATTGTTGCTTGCAGAGATAAAATGTTTTCCAAAAGGGAATTTCACAAACTTTTATATAAAAATATTTGTAGGGAGCTTAACAAGGCTTAGAAACGTTATAAACATATTCAAAAATATTAAAAAATGACAAAAGTCTGAAAAGCCTACAATTGTTGATGGCTACACTCTTTTAAATATACACTTTTTTCTTATCTCGTTCGAACTACACAACTATCACAATGTAAACCACCACTTACAAAGTTTCCGTCTAATACGATCCCTGTATCTCACTGTGCGCTTTTAAATACAGTCTCATTTATATTCTTTCATTCTCACTTGGGTCACTTTTGTCCATCTCGCTCTTTCAAATACTGAAAAGCAATAACACTAACTATAAATACACACACAATTGAAACCGTATTATCTAATTTATACCCGCTGTTTATTTTAGCATACAATATTTTGTATGTGATTAAGAAGCCGTAAGCTATAAACATGTTTAACACTTATTTCCCAGCATTTCCTGTCCAAGAGACTTGTCGGATTTACTTCCGGGCAATTCGATTTCACGTAATTATCATCAGCAGGCAACTAATCTACAGGTTTTATTGCTTTAAACTTAAATTTAAGGAAATTAATCTTGGACTGCAATAGATTGTTGTTTACGTTTAGCACCGCATATGACATTTATGTTTGTTTATGAAACTACAATGTGCCTTGTTTTTGGCAACGTGTTTTAATTCCACAACAGACTAAATTTATTTAAAATAACTTTTAGGATAATACATTTGTAAGTAAAGTGCACATAAATAAAAATACATTAAATTGGTTACGTTAGCTGCAAAATCTAGCGAATTTGAATCATTAATGTTTATATGTTATCAAATCATTTGTGATAAAGTTCGTTTTGAACTAAGGAGATATGACAACGTTCCCTTGAACTGGCAATATGTGTCTTTTAAAATACCCAATGTGATTCAAGTCAACTATCTGGTTATAATGATTGAGTTACGAGATGTGAGTAATGACTTTCATGCCAGCGAGCTTAAATTTTTCAACAAGATTGGGGACAGGACTGTTGAATGCTTTGGAAATTAGGGTTATTTCTGAATAGATATAGTATACAATTATGTGCGCTTCCACAAAGCGTCGTAGATACGGATACTAATCGACATTCTCAATGTACGATAATTAAAAACTATCTGCCTTTGTCTGGATGGTGTTTTAAATGAGTAGTAATAAATGTTAGCATGCGAATCCTTTCGAGCGCGTACAGTTGTATTCACTTTACTAAATAGTAGATTAGTGCAACACTCAGAGAGAAAAATAAATAGTGCTATTGCATCTGAGGTCTAGTAAACAGGAAAGCGAACAAAGATATGGTCACTGTTTTGCCATATTTACGAGATTCCTTAAACAATTTTCGGTACTCCTGCAGTATTTTACCCACCGATTTCACGATCTTAGTCGAGCGTTGACGAACGCTTTCGGCGTTAACACCGACGAAAGCCGAGAATTCGGAGCTACGGTGCAAGAACGCTAAAAGTATGTGAATAGCAACAACATTACAAAGAAAAGATTACACACACACAACAAAATGGATAAAATTAATACAAAATATTTGGATAAAATAAATCACAAACACTTACCGTAAGTTTTTTTAAAGTAAAATAAATGTATTTTGTTGAATATTTTTTTTTTGTTCATTTTGTTTTCCGATAACTTTTTTTTTTTGGGGGGGGGGTAAGCAACAGTAATAAACACTTCAATGTTTTTTTTTGTTTGTTTGTTTTTAACAAAACGTTATTAAACAGTAACAACAATGTTTTTTGTTTTTTGTTTTTTTTTCAGTAATGTTTGTAGGGGGGGGACAACAATTACTGTTTATCTTTAGTTCCGACTGGAAGATTTTCTACTGACTGTAGAGGCAAAGTAGGGAGCAAAGGGTTTTCAGAGGATGTGGAAAGAAGCTCCTTCCCAACCGGGTAGCCTCCGCGATTTGATTTATTATGGAGACAAAAGGGTTGTGTCCAAATTTTCGTCTCCACATAAATTCGCATAAATATGTTTCCAACAGCTCCCGTTTTTTTTTATCGCTAAATTAAATAGCTGAAATGAAAGGCTGTGTATTTTTACTTTGAACAATAAAATAACTGAAATGAAACGCTATGTGTGTAATTTCAATGAAAATTATTCGTCTGCTGCGCGTTCGTTTGAAGCGCCCTGATTGGCTGATAGAGTATCGTACCGCTCGCCATGTTCCGGCGTTTTCTGACGGATGTCGATCAACGCTCGGCTAAGATCGTGAAATCGGTGGGTAAAATACTGCAGGAGTACCCAATTTCCTATAGTTTTTGTACAGATATTCAAAATTCTCGTAGAATCTGGAAAAGTCAGTATATTATTGCTATACATCTTATGAGATGAGTGATCAATTTTATGATTTAATGTAAAATAAACAGTTACAGCAGGAATTGGAATACACTCTTCTTCAGCATTATTGTCAAAATTGGTGAATTACCAAAACGTCATCTGGACGTGAGGACACATTAGAAAATAATATGCAATTAAATTCTGTTTTAAACTTGGGAAAATGCTACAGAAACGTATGGAATGTTTCAGATTGTTTTTGACCATCTTGTATAAACCTAGCATCAGTTTTCCAATGTCATAAGAGATTCAAGGATGGTAGGAAATCTGTGATGGATGATGAGAGGTGTGGGAAGAGTAAAAAAAAATCAGAACGCCAGAGTTGATTGGCCAGATAAAGAATTTCATGGATAAGGACCGTCGTGTGTCTATAGCGAAAATAAGTGCACAGTTTGATGTCAGTGTGGGAACCGTACAAACAATTATTCGCGAAAAACTGAAAATGCGGCAGATGTGTGCGAAAATAGTCCCAAAGCTACTCATAGAAGATCAGAAAGAAAGACGTTGTTATGCCAGTAGGAAGATAGTCGAGTTGATAAATTCAAATTCCGCAGTTTTTTATGCTTTAGTGACCCCCGATGAAAGCTGGATTTATTGCTATGCCCCAGACATTTAGATGCGGAGTTTCAAGTGGAAGCATGCTGACTCCTCCCAGACTCAATATGGCGAGACAGATGAAATCCACGCAGATACTTGTGATCCCTTTATTTTACAGCACTGGCATAATCTATATGCACTTGGTTACAATTTAATAGACAGTCAACAAAGATTAAAATGCGGAGGAGTGATGGGATTTCAGGCAGAGATTCCGTCGGAATAGGCTAAAACTCTTCAAATCATATCAGTGGCATTTCCACCAGGACAATGTACCAATTTACACTTCCCCCTTGTTACATTGTATTTGACAAAAATAGGAGTCAAGACAGTTCCTCAGCTTCCTTATATGCTCCCTGTTACTTGATTATTAAGTTCAAGGAAAAACTTGGAGGCTGTCGTTATAAAACAAATAAGAAAATGAAAAACGCTGAGTCAAGGACTATTAACACGTTCACACAAGGGAATTCCATCAGGCCTTTCAGAAGTTGTTGGAACGATACAGCAAGTACATTTCAGCTTTAGGTGATTACATCGATGGAAACTAAAATAAAAAAAATGCCCAGAAAAAACAAAACAATCTGAAAACTTATTAAAGGCACCTCATAAAACCTATGTTCTATTATGCATAGAGCGTTGAAGAAATAGAGACAAATTAAAATCTTCATACAACCTTAGCTACACTAAAGGCTTCCATTTACACAGTGAAAATCTTAATAGAATATTGACTTATTTATTTTAGACGGTAGACGGCTTCGTGTTCGAACAGAAATAGTCACTTAACTCAATGATGACTTCATACAACAACAAAATAAAAACGGATTATTAAGTATATTAATCAATTTGATTGATGGACTTCTACATATCCAGCGGAATTAAATCAGATGAGAGATGAGGACAATTTTCAGGTCCATTACGTGAATGTATTCCTTTATTAAGTGTTTTCACATGAAATTGATCGTGTTCGGCACTCTGTTTCACTTGCCTCAATCTCGTTGAAATCACACGATAAATTGCGAGACAAAGCATAACCCAATGCAACCAATCGTTGCTAAATCTGCAATTAAAGTTAATAAAGTTGTCAATTTAAAGTCCACCGCCTCTAAAGACGCACATTCTTTTTGTTTATTTATCATATGCACTTATACATTAATATCTTTCATATCTGTGTAAAATAGATTTATGAAAAGCAAACAAGTTATAATAATAAAATAGCCCCCACGAGGAACAGTGTAAACAAATAAATACTTATAAAGCTGAATTCAGTTTCAACTGACAACAACGGGATTATAAATGTCCGTCTCGTGATTTTGTCCGAATGCAAATTGGTGTCTGACCTTAGGTTGCCGAAAACTATGTTTTGCCCCTATAAATTTTAGCAAGCATTCATATTGGCTCATTTATCATTTTCGTATTAAAGTTGCAATACGGAATTTGGTGGAAATTGACATGTCTTGCGTTTTTTATTTTCAAAATTATTTTTCACTTGGCCTGTAATTCGATAGTGGATGACGTTCATTGTTGTTTAAAGTACATGGATAGGTTTCAGTGCATCAAGTTCTGAGAAATCGATAGAAAACAGCAAACCTTACAAGTGACTTAATTAGAGGAAAACGAAGGATAATGATGCCTGATTAACTATTGATTAAATCCCGTTTCTTACTGACCGAATGTATCGTCGTACAAATATTACGGTAGCTAAGATTAGAGAAGAACTGCATAGTACGGCGATTTTTCACGTTAAAAGCTTTTAGAAGAATACTGTAACCACATTTAGTTGAATGACTTTCAAAGCTTCATTGACATAAAGAAAGGTGCTTTGACACAGTAAAATATGAATTTGTAAATCTTAGAGATGCTGATTTCTACTCTTCCCTTAAAACGGTTTTTACAGAAGAAATATTCCTTGTATCTCTCTCCCAATCTATACGTATGTCAATGTAAATTGCTTGACTGAGCTCCAATCTTTGGGGTTTCTTTGTATGATTATTTAACCAGTTACTCATTTTGCTACCATATCATAAACGCCTCACTCTTTCTACCTCCATATATTTTACCTAAAACGGTATTTCCATGGAGAGACCTCCATTGCAAAGACTTCCTTGCTGATTACAATAACTATTATCTGCGTCTTATATTAATTGACATTAGTGATTGGAACATTAAAATAAATTTAAATAAGAGTTACATTTTTCAAGATATCTCCAGACATTATTGACCATTAAACTATAAATACATCTGGGGATCATTAGATCCATAATCGTTTAAGTCAAATAATATAACTAACTATATCAGAATGTAAAGCCAGATATTCAAACGTCGACGTTTTTCGAGAAGTCGTAATATATTACCCTTATATATGTGTGTGTATAATTTTATGTAGGTTATTTGGCACACATCTATATTTTAAATATATTCTTTCCTTTATATTCGCAAATAATTAACGGCAGTCAAAGAATTCATATCGTTGAATATTCTTTTTAAAATAATGTAAATTATTCAAGAACAATATTATATAAAGTATAACATGAAAATTAAGTATACCGGTTTATCGCCTTGATGCAAGTGTACTGATCCATCTCTTTGATTCGACAGAGCAGAATTAATAATTGTAGTCAAAGAAATTTTATTATATACGAAACAAACCGGACCATTTAAATCACGCATTGTCTTTTAAGAAAACGTGAGTTAGCAGTAAAAAAGACGAATTCTAAAAATCAGTATTTCTGTTATGAGTACATATGTGAAAGGGTGTATAAGATGGACATTGTATTTACTCTCGTCAGTTTCGTACTTCCCGATTTCCTTATTTTGTCATTCCTTACTCAGATTTCATGAGCGATATTTCTGGCAAAGATGGAATAAATGCTAGGTTTTTTAAGTGTCATATTTGATGTAGATTTATTAGTAATTTGAAGACGTATGTATTTACTGGTTACACCTAGTGACTGGTTACACCTAGTGACTGGTTACACCTAGTGACTGGATACATTGTCTGAAACAATTTTCACAATGAAATATATCTTGATCATTGTTTTCATCGAACCAAGGATGTAATAGTATAACTAATCGCGAATGAACTCTTTTTCTGGGTCAACTGCCAACTAGCGCCGTGTATATTTGTGTGTGTGTGTGTATGTGTATTGGGGTAGAGAGGGCTCCCGTAAGCCGTGGTGAAGGCAACCTTCCTAAGAGAAGCAAATCTCTGACTTAAAAAAAACATAAAGCGGAAGACCAGGACCCGCATTAAGCTGGTCTGCAGTTTAATTTGTTGCTGGCTATCTTGCTCTTGCTTGTTGCTGGATCTCAACATTTTGAACCGAGAGAGAGACTTAGCTGTCGTACAAAGCTAAGACTCTGTAACATCATATTTGTATAGATACTCCCTCAGACATTTGGACTCATGGATTTTAAATGTCTGAGGGAGTGGCACTCGTCTGACAAGACGTTGCAATCATCAATCGCGATGAAATTTCTATTTTTACAATAACTTAACTCGGTCGTTTCTTCTGTATTTGGTAGTATAATTTTATATTTAATTAAGTTGATGACAAGATTATGAATATAAGACACTAAGTAAGAGCGGAAATAATATCTCTGCGACTCTCGTCTCCATGACTCTATGTGATCCTATTCCAATCAATCACATTATGTGATAAAAGAGGGCGTAGCAGAAAAAAACCATAGTTTACTTGGTGATTAAATTGCAAATTACCGCTAATTAAACAGCTATTTTAAAACATAACCTTATTCATAACATAATAAATGTTTGAAGAGATTCAAATGGTCCTGAAAATGCTGTAAATAAAGCTTGTTTATAACCCTTAAGTAAAATAATAGATTTGCTTACGTACACATTTAACATAAAACCATAACAGAAGATAAAAATAAGATTGTTTAAACTGTTATTTTTTTCTATATCACGACGTAAACAAGATCGTATGAAACAGTTTTCCCTCTCGCTTTCTTGTATAATATTTAAAATGCTGATTCCTAGGCTTTTAGAAGCAGCTTTTCTATTAATCATGTATTAATATTGTTTTTATTTAATAGAACCCACATCAGAAACTCGATAACTTTCAACGACTGATTACATGTTATTAAAATATTACTTGTTATTTTGAAAATACTGGCTCTGCTTCGACAATAACAATAACAATAACACACTCTATTAATATTGTAAATGCATTTTTAAGATATACAGAAGAATGACGTTTTTTAAAACATAAAACATTATCTTTTTACTAACATCATTTATAAGAAGTTTGGGTGTCTTTTTTTCGACCGATATTAGCTAGAAACAAAATTTATTACTAACGCTCGACAAATTTTCTTTTTTCA
Organism: Euprymna scolopes; assembly: GCF_053919585.1. NCBI lineage: Eukaryota > Metazoa > Mollusca > Cephalopoda > Sepiida > Sepiolidae > Euprymna > Euprymna scolopes. The sequence goes on from NC_136489.1 coordinate 89,811,662, forward strand.
TTTTTAAAGCAATTTATATTTGGACTACGATTTATAAGTTAAATTTGTATTTCCACGGTATTTTTATTTAATAAACTGCAGAACTATCCAAAATACGCAATCAATTATTAAAATGAACATACACATAGTCAATTACTGACTTTACATCACACATTTCTTTTTGTGTTTTCACATTGTTCAAACAAAATAAGTCCTCGTTTTTAGACAGACAAAACTTTTGCCGACACAAAAATCAGTAAATAGGCATATGTTCTTTTTTCTTAAAGGAAAGGATCAACTGTTTATCTCTCTCTCCTTCTCTCTCTCTCTCTCTATATATATATATATATATGTGTGTGTGTGTGTGTGTGTGTGTATATTTTGACAAAAGTTGTTATCAGAGTAGATTTCATTAGATACGGCAGAGTTTTCTTTTTCTTGATTTTTCTGTTGAATTTATCGAATGCGTAACTTATTTATCTGTTTAAAAATCCACGTACCAACTGAAACGGGAAAAAATATACAGAAATTAAACATAAAATAAAGTAGAAAAAACTTCGTTTTATTTTATCAAACGTGCCTTAATATATATATATATATATATATATATATATATATATATATGCATATATATGTATGTATATATATATATATATATATATATATATATATACTAAAACAAAGGAAGGTGATTATTCACTTTGCCGACTTTGTAATTTTTAATATGATTTCCAATTTAAATTAGTTTTTTGCGGTATTTTTCATGTTCTATGAAAGAATACTTTAAAAGAAAATACCTCTATTTATTTTTGAAAATGTCTTCTTGAAAATAACTTTATTATTACGGCAAAATCCGTAAATAGAACGCTGCCCAGTAACAGAAAATATATTGCTAAACTTGTTCTGTAAAATAAAAACAGAATCGATTTATGAATTTTCCAGACTGTTTTCAAAACAAAAAGTTTCCGTTACGTTGCACTGAATAGAACCAATTTTTTGCTGAAGCAGGAATCGGTAAATAATAAGAAAAGGCTCAACAAAAACGAACCTGCATAAAGAATGAAACGGCATGTTTATTCATAGGGCAATTTACAAGTTTAATTTACGAATATAATTCAGTTTTTTTATGCGAGCAATTATTACGACGTAAAAAAGCGCATTTGAAATTCATCCTTTTTATGTTTTTGACAAGACATTATCTATTATATATATACTGTCGTGAGATTCGGAGACACATATGGTTCGTCTATTGCATAAGGCCCATATAATCAGAATATTGCACTAGGCGCATATTCATATTTATATATTTTCAGTCAAACAATCAATTACAGAGATATATAGTAAACCGGTTACGAAACACTCTTCTTTTTTAGTTTTAAATTGTTCACAGCTCTATATGAGTCGACTGTTCCTTCGCTTGTTTTCGTTTTCTGTCTGTCGCTTTTCTTCCTTCAAGATCGTATATTTTCTTATAACATGCACTGTTAGTGAAACATACAGTTTGCTTTATATTTTACATACTACACACTTATAAAATATTTAAATAAAACCCATAGCGGGACAGCTAACAAGTACTTTTTTTTATCTTTTTCGATTTCATTACACAGCGGTGTTTTTCTACAAGTATGAATAAGCATAGCTTTGAATTACAAATCCTTTCGTACACACATACATAGACACGCGCGTACACATACTCAAATACACACGCATATATATATATATATATATATATATATATATATATATATATATATATATATATATATATATATATGCGAGCCGAAACTTCGTTGCTCATTCCTGGTAATTGTGTCACCGTGCATTGATGATTCCCGAAAAGAAGAAACACTAGTCTCTGTAAGTATTTGAATTACTATAGTAAATAAAGTAAATAATTTCCTGATATGAATTGGAGCACATACATCAAATCCGTTTCTAATAGCGCTGGAAAAACGGTGGGATCCTTCTATCGATCTGGTAGATATCTCACTTCTGATGCAATTCTCTATCTATATAAGAGCCAAGTACGTCCAAGGATGTTCTGTTTCGACATCTGGGCTGGAGCTGCTAGAAAGGACTTATCGTGCCTTGGTAGTGTTCAAAATAAACTTCGTAGCCTCGTAGGAGATGCCCTTTTCTCTTCCTTTCAACCTCTATCTCACAGAAGAGATGTTGCGTGTTTGTCTCTACTTCATCGTTATTTTCATGGTAAGTGTTCGACTGAGCTTCAATCTATGCCCCCCCCTGACCAAACTTTCGCAATAAACATTCGTCTAGCTAAAGACACTATTAATAATGCCCCCCACTCAATATCTGTGCCTATACCTAAACGTTGATTCGATGAACACACCTTCTTTCTTGGAACTGCACGTCTGTGGAACCTGTCTTCTGTTTTCCTGCTTTTCAGCTGACTACAATATGGTTGTCTTCAAGTTCAACGTAAACATGTTTTGATCAGCCGTTTCACTTAAGTTTACGAATTTACTGAATTTCCATTATTACCGATAACTATATTGTCCAATTGACTGCTGTGACATTTAAACCCTTATCCTCGAGTGGCCTCTTGGCCTTGATAAAGGTGATGCCTATGTAAATATATATATATTAAACAAATGGACGTTTTCTTTTGTCTTCAACAACGTTTGTTTAAATTAAAGACTATTGCCTAAATATCCGCAATATATATATATATATATATATATATATATATATATATATATATATATATATATATGTATAAGGAATGAAAAATATACCAGCGGTGGTTGACGTAATGTTTAAAGGAAAAATAGAAAAAACCGAATGAAATTATTAAAAAATCAACGTTTCGTCCTTGTTTCAGAGGACATCTTCAGGATAATTGAAATAAAAATGTGATAAAAGAAAAAGTCATAGATCGTGCGAAAAAAAAAGACAGTTTTTTAAATCCAACCCATGTCGGGAAAGGACGCACACATATTCGTCCTTTCCCGACATGGGTTGGATTTAAAAAACTGTCTTTTTTTCGCACGATCTATGACTTTTTCTTTTATCACATTTTTATTTCAATTATCCTGAAGATGTCCTCTGAAACAAGGACGAAACGTTGATTTTTTAATAATTTCATTCGTTTTTTTCTGTTTTTTCTTTAAACATATATATATATATATATATATATATATATATATATATATATATATATATATATATATATCCGACAATTGATTGCATGTGCCGTAATTGATGGGTTCTTAGACTTCGATAAATGACAGAACCATCAAACTCTTACTAGGGAATATTCAGTGTTTATTAAATATAATTTCGCTATGAGTTGGTTAATGTGGTCTTGTTCCACATATTTTCCACCTAATGTCCATTACAGCCACTAGACGCTAATCGAATTCATGTAGTGCTGTTTTGGTTTTCTTCTAATTTCTAATTACAAATGTTCCTTCCGTCGATAATAACGTCCTAATTTCCATTTGGCAAATAACATTTTTTCTTAGTGATATTTTTCCATCGATTCGTTTGTTATGATAGTTGTTGCAGGTGACTTATCGCCTGTTTAGTCTATTTATTGTAACTATTGTGTTTATCGGAATTATGTGATTCATAGATGTATATCTGTATGGGAACCTGTGCCCATCGTATTGCCGGAATAATATACTTTACTGTTTATAGTCTAGACTAAAATGTCGGATAAGATATTAATGCGTATAAGTCTTCCATTTATATACTCCGTTTTGTTAACCTGTTACTGATAAATTAAAAGTTGCTTTGTAATCACTATGCTTAACTAAAGTTTTTAACTAGTAATTGACTGGTCTGTTATGCTAAACATTAAATAGCATTTTTATTGGTCTGTCAGACTCGATTGTAAAATAGGATTGTAACTGATGAGACAAGGTGTAGTTTGAATTATATTTTTATTTCTCTATAAAATTTAAGTCCTTAAACGCATTTCAATTCATTTCTCGGGTTAACGCTTTAAATAGCATCGGAATGTGTCTGTCAATCTTAAATTTAAACTAGTATTGTCATTACTTTAACGAGTTTACGTTGTAATAGTAGTACAATTCGTGAAAATTAAAATTCAAAATAGTATTTCAATTTGTTATTTTAAATAATTTTTGAAATTCATTAATTCATAAGTTTTAGATGTATTGAAATTGATTAATGCCTCACAAACTAAACTCTCTAATAATATTTTAATAAGATGAATGTATATTTTGAGATGTATATTTAGACTGTTATTCTAACATTGCTTGTTTTTTCAACAACGTTTCGGCCGATCTAACCTACGACCATCTTCAAGTGTATATTTGGATGTTATTGGTGAATAGTAGAAAGCGTTTTTTTTTTTTTTTTGTTTTTGCTTTCTTAACGAACATAGCCGTTAAAAGTTCAAATCGCAAATAGGTTAGGCACTATGTGCGTTTTGAATTTCTAACGGCTATGTTCGTTAGAAAAGTAAAAGAAACTCTAGTCTAATTGTAAATAATCCATTAAATTCAAGTTCCAACTAACATTTTAATTGTTCTTTGAGATTACGTTAAAATAAAATGTAAGCATTTGCTCAAGCTTTAGTTTAAAATAGCACTTGGACAGTTGGGATTATATTCGAAATAGCTTTTTAATTAACCTATAAAGCTGAGTTTTTTTTTACTATTCTTTAAAATGAACAACGTGAATTAAGGATAAATGTACGGTTATCTTAATGACTATACAATACGAATAATGGACACGTTAGTCGTAATTATTTTTAAATGTGAAAATATTTTACTTGTTTTGTCACGCTTAATTTGGAAATTATATACGTGTACTTTGCTTTATAAGCAGATTGAATGGTCATATACAAGCATAACCACATGGCGTTCTGTTGATTCTATATTAATGTGTAATATAATAAGCTTTGTTTATTCATGTTTAATTTTGACATAGTATTTTTACTCTGAAAAGCTCCACTAAGAAACATCATTTTAGATTCGTACCAGCATGTCTATACGTTCGATCGTACTGTCACAATTTTATTTACAAAATGATAATCTATTGGGCTGTCATGCATAGGTGTGGGATATAATTGTATATACGTCAAATTATCCCATGAAAAATAAAAGAATATCGTTCGATCTCGAACACTAAAGTTTGAAACAGCATTTTATTTGATACGAACTTTAAATTAGTTTCCATACTTTTTCATTTAGGTAGTTTATTGATAATAGACACATGAAATTCTAGTCCACTTCGAAGTAATTTCCTCTGACTTCTCTGCACTTGTACTGTTCTAACAACTTCTGGAAGGCCACATCGAAGTTCTCTTGTGTGAGCGTGCCAATGACACTTGTCATGCCCACTTTACTCTCTTCAATTGTCTCATAACGACAACCTCTAAATCAGCTTAGCGAATAATCAAAAGTCACAGTGAGCAAGGTCTGGGAACTGTCGTTATACTCATTTGGACTGTGTCAAGGATGAAACACATTTCGGACACACTTCGGGCAAATCTTCTGCATTTTCATTCAGTTCCTCGTGAATAGTTCTGTGTAAAGTTCCCACGCCGATATCAAACTTTGCACTTATTGCATCTATATACCTTTTCAATGAAATTCTTTATTTGATGAATCAACTCTAGTATTCTGACTCCTTTACTTCTCCCATACCTCTCATGATCCCTCACATGAATTCTACCTATTATTCATCTCAAAAGCTGCTGCTTCATTCATTCGAGATGGTCCAAAAGCAACCAAAAGTATTCCACGTATTTCTGTGGCATTGTTTAGCAGTTTAAAACATTATTTTATTGCATATCCTTCTATTAATATCACACATCCCGATAGCATTTGTTAAATTAACCAGCTGTGGCAATCATGCTTTACTAGGGTGTAGTCCAATTCCTGCTGTAGCCGTCTAATTAGACAGGAATTCATAAAAATGTGTCAGTCTTAAGATGTATGACAATAACATATTGCATTTTCGTCTGCCAATTTTTAATGCTAGTAAAAAAGACAGAAAACATATTAAAGGCCCCTTGTATACTTGCTTAAGTTTTCAAAACATATTTTTCTCGGTTCGTATGCAATAGCTTATTCATCGCTAAATACACAGATTTTATGTGCATATATATATATATATATATATATATATATATATATATATATATATATATATATATAAGAATATCTATTTTCTTTTCGTATGATAATATTTTTGTCGTGTAAAAAAGAATGTCTGAACAAAGGTTTTATGATTGATTAACAGCATCGTTATATATTTGTAATCATGATTTTTCCTATTCATAAATGAAAGAAAAATTCATACGGTACTATTAAAACGTAAGCAAATAATTATATAAATATACTTCTCTAATACTTATTAGTTTCAAGCGATTGTTAGATTCTAAATCCATGTTCCAATACATACATTTACACGAATACATACATTCATACGAATACATACATACACGCAAATACATACATTCACACCCACTAATGCATACGTACACACCGATGAACATCACGCTGTAAACAATTAGTAATAATTACTAACAATATTCTGAATTAATACTATGTTTCATTAAAGAAATATATCAATGTTTTAATATTTGTGTGAGAAATTTAATAGATAATATAATTCCATGATTAAAATGTAGCGAATATGGGACTTTCATGTTTCCGCGTTTTGTTTCATACACTGCTATGCATTTTTCATTTGTACTGTATTCATGTTTTTCATTCATTAATTGGTAACATGAATGTTTTACAAATTGCAGTAATTTAAACTCAACGCAATTGACCACTTATTTTCCATACTCAATAAAAGCTATATTAAGACAGACATTGTATTGAAAGTGAGTGAATTAAGATTAGTTTATTTATATCAAATGTGTAGGCAGCGTCATCCGTGTTAAATTAATTCAATGAGTATTAGTATAATATTACATAGAAACTTAAGTAGCATATTAACAATCTACTAGATAGTATTGTAGGGTGGCATTAGCACACTACTATCAAAGGAGAAAGTAAGACGCTTCCTTCTCTCCGCTAGTATCTGGCAGATCACTGGACAAGTTTGAGCCCGACTTCCGCTCTCCAGTCACGGCAACGTGAGGCAAAGGAAAGCAAGTGACTTAAGTAATATGGAAGCAACCAGAAATAATTCTGTTCATGGATTCGTATCTTGTTGTGATACGCAGAAAATTCTTTTGGGTACAATGGTCAGAACAGTTTCCTTTTATAAGTACTGCTCGGACAGAAAGAAACTGCAAACTATTGGCTTTACAACTGTCAAAAAAGCTATGACAATACATACATTTGAGAAACGGCGTGTATGGGCTTGTGAATTATGAACAACAATGAATTAACGAATGCCTCGAAGGGAAGAGATAAACGGAGTGTCATTGGATTATGTTAACTGAATTTAAAATAATATGAAATAAAAGTTATACAAACAACAAAATTCAGTGAATTTATGCATGATACCTATTGCCTCTTTCGTAAGCAAGAAAACCTATGGCGTGGGTTGATTAAAAACGTATATGATACAATCACCCAACTAGTAATAATTGTAGGTTGAAAGATACTAACAATATTAGCAAAAAATTATCCTTTTTATGCAAAAGATAAAGAATAAATGGGAGTTTAACTAAGTATGGAAATGTCACAATAGTCTCGGTTAAGGATACTTAAAACCATCTTTGGAGCATAAATCTATCCCATCCTGTTCGTAATAGCTAAAGTACTGTTTCATTTACTCAATATATATATATATATATATATATATATATATATATATATATATACACATACATATACATATATATATATATATATATATATATATATTTGCTCAAATGTAAACCAATGATCTCATATATATATCAGTTGCGTTAAATTTCTTTCAAAATAATATTTTTCTTTCAACAGTCATTTTTTTTTTATGGAATCACTATCAAATAATCACAAAAAAGTAAACATAATAAATATATATTTTTAAAACGTGTAAAATTTTCACAGAACGTAATCCCAGCAACTCCATCGATTAAAATATAGCGGTCGAAAGGATCTATTGTCTTACAATTACAACCCAGGCAAATTCATCATTTATTGATCCATCCCCTAGCTTAAAACCTAAGTAACCATGCTGAGGGAAATCGTTACAGGCAAGGAATGAAGCCCGCTGTTGTACAGAGTGAAAAGAATTCAATTGAAGATCCACCTCTGCCTAAAACAAACAAAAGAAAACACCAAAAATATGTGCAAAGTCGACAGATTCTGATCCAGAAAACGTCCATACTTTCCGATCCATCGGAAACATCGGTCAGGGCAGCAGAAGAATAAAGGACAAAATAGAAGAAGCTAATATTCCGATGCTGCTAAAATTAACCAGGTTATCTGATAACAATATTTGACTATTGTATTACGTTAAGCATTATATCATTGAGGTAGATTTTATAGAAACTTCTGAGGAAGTTTTATTAACGATTATTCGTTGATTTTTTCGGAGAACTGTAACCGTCAACTAACTCACTTTTTACTGAATTATTGACTTTTAAAATCCCCTTCTCACCTATGGCGCAATCGTTTGAAACCGATATGAGCTTACTGTATAGTAAACTGCCTTAAGAGCAATGCCCTCCACAATATCACAATCACTTATAAAGAGGAAGCGAGAAAGCAAATAAC